>NC_060138.1:720710234-721032734 GCF_021461385.2 Schistocerca piceifrons
AATGTACTTACCTCATGATAAACAAAAGTGAAATGCTTTGCGTATAGATATCGTATTTATTACGCTTATTGCCGTGATGAAGAAAGTACTGTGCTGGAACGTATTGTCATGCTGCGGAAAAGGCTGTCTCATTGTAGCTATACCACAAAAGTTACTACCAAAACATGTTTTACTTTCCAGAATAATTCAGAAAAACTGTGCAGATATAAAACAGAAACACCTCAAAAGCAACATTCTAAATGGTCACTCATTAGTAGCGTCGTGATAAAATCGTGTAGCTGTCACATAAACTAAACACTGTGTCATCTGGTATCTCACAGAGAGTAATTTAAATCCAGAATGTATTTTCAAGTAAACCAAAATGTTGCATTAAAATCTCATTAGCAGTGTCAGTATATGTTCTAAGTATGTAAGCCTTATAGTCGTTACGTAATCGTGCAATTAACAAGCAAGAATGTACACACACAATAACACTGTGTCCTCTGTTCACTATAACAATGCATTCGTAATTTCTGTTTAAGTAAGTTCTCTTGGTTCTTGACTGGATATTTAACTTCAAACATTGTTGCATGTTAACAGATTCTAAGTCTGACAAAGCATACTAGTAATGTAAAGTGAAAAATTTTATAGCAAAGACTAAGTTAAAAAAACAGATTATTTCTCAATAAGCGGTTTTACGTATGAAATGTGGTGTAAGCCTTTACTCTACCTAGTACGCAGAGTTTCAACTTGAACGCAATTCTCATGCAATATATGTCAGTAAAGAATACTGGAATTTTTCTCAGGGTTAGCGTCTATGTTATTTTTCTCTGAGTCAGCCAGCGCACGTGGCTGCCTTCGGTGCGAGTCACTGTCTACAGTCTCTTTGTTGGCGCGCGTCGTTATTGGGATTAGGAGACCTAACTTCTACAAATTCACCTTGCCGAGAGGGTCCAGCCCTGTTTGAATCACGCCAGTCCTGATGAAATTCAAGTCTGTCGTTATGATTATATCGTCTGTCGTCATGTCGGTAGCTCCTGCAGTTTCTTTCTTGTCCGTTAAGTGGTGGAGAATTTCTCCCTGAATTATCACTGCACGGTGGACCGTTGCGTCTGAAGTTATTCTGTCTCCCGTAATAATGATTGTTTTGGTTCCCATATTGTCTGTTTCTATGGTTGTCTCTGTGATAGTCATTACTATGGAAATGCGATCTTTCTCTGTAATTATTTTTACTCTACCAACGGTTGTCATATGGGTGGTGTCTGTTATGGTCACGATTTGTGTAATGAGAATAGCCTTGTCGTGTCCAGTTATTATTTCTTTCATTGCGGAATTGTGACGGATGTGACCTGTAATTGTTGTGTTCCTGTTTTCGCGTTCCGCGATTGTCAGTGTCAGTTTCCAATTCTTGTAACAGTCCCTGAAAAGCTTCAATGTCATCTTTGCAACGTCCTCCCAAAATAATATGTCGTAAATGTTCAGGTAGTTTGATTAAGCAAATGCGGATGAGTTCTGAGGGGCTGTATGGGTTTCACAGGTACTGATTCTTGTACAACATGTCCTCAAAATATTTCACAAGACTGGAAAATTCAGATTGTTCGAAATGTTTCATCATTATGATGCTATGTTTTACTTGGTCTCGTGTAGCTTGAGACCAATATGCTGAGAGCAAGGCATGATAAAATTCTCCTTCACTGTGACAATCGTGAATGACCGATCGCATTCTTTCAGCTGGTTCATTCTCTAAGTAGCTACACATAAATTCTAATCTGTGCTCTAATGACCAGTTGGGAGGAAAACAATGAGAGAACTGATGGAGCCACGCTTGTGGATGAATGTCGTTGCCAGAATTCTTAAATGTTTAGAATTTACGTGTAGTAATGAACAGCTTATAGTCAAAATCATCGTGTCGGCGAGAAGCATGTCGGTCATTGTTACGTCGTGTCGGCTGTTCCGTCTCAAAATTTGGTGCGCCTTGCCAATTCCATTCATAATTTCCGAGATGCCCTGTGTTATTATTTTGTGGCTTTTCCGTATTTTTAAGTCCCTCTTCCCGTGTTGGAGCGCGAGTGTCCTCTGAAATATGTAATTCTTGTATTACTTGTGCCAACTGATCTTGTACTTCCCGGATTTCTCTTTTGCATTGCGTATTAATTTGATTCTGGTTTTGTTTGAATTTCTTAATTTGTTCATACTCTTCTGTGTCAGTGATGGCTACAGGTCTTGTGTCATTCAGATCATCATCTACCTTTGCAGATAAGTTAGTGAACTGAACCGAAAGTTCGGCTACCTTCTCCGATAGTGTACTTATTTCCTCACTGTGTTTTTCTGAACCAAGTTTCAGAGTGTCCATTTGTGTTGAAATCGTATCTACTGTGTCCTTTAAGTTTTCCTGAATTTTTGCAAGTAGCGTAACCGAATCGGTAGATGCAACTGAGTCAATTTTAGCCCACAAGGTCTCATGATTTTCATGAACAATGGTTTGCAGTTCTTTTATGGCTGCTTCGTGATTCTGTAATGCATTTTCATGCCGTGAAAAAATAGGTTGAAAATGCTCACAAATTTGTGTTTTTACGTCATTACAGACTTTTTGACATTTCGATTCAATGTTATGTAACTCAGTAGTTAAATCTTCACGTGTTTGTTCAAGTGTGGTGTCTAACTTTTGAAGCTTTTGCTGTGTTTGTCTCTGCTTTTGTTCCATTGTGTCTAACTGTTGCTGTGTTTGTCTCTGGTGTTGTTCCATTGTGTCTAACTTTTGAAGATTTTGTTCCATTGTGTCTAACTTTTCAAGATTTTGTTCCATTGTGTCCAACTGTTGCTGTGTTTGTCTCTGATTTTGTTTCATTTGCTGCATTAATTGCAATAATAATGTATTAGTGTCTGAAATCTGTTCCTCTATGCTTTTTGGCAGTGCATTTGCACCGGCAACATTTACATTTTGACGAGCAGAAAATGTGTCTTGACTTATTTGAGAAAACGGTGAGGACCCAAAACCTGAGTCTATAGTATTTGCAATATTGTGTTCTGTCATTTCGAATTCCTGAGGCGAGCTTTTGCCGACCGATCGATCGATAATGCTTCCCTGTTCACTACTTGTTTCACTGTCTACACCATTATTTGCCGCCCGCTCCATTTCCCTATGCACAATTACCAAATTACTACCTTGAATGTCTGTTAGTTCATTACACAGTGGTGCTGATAAGCTACGCTCGTCGTCACTATTATTTCTCAGTTTACTTTGGAGCCTAGTGTTACGTTTTTCATACGCCATTACTGTCACAATATTTCACACGATAACACAGAAAAGCACAATTTGAAGAGGAAAAAATAAGAGAACACATTAACATAGCACTGAAAATAATGTCTACTTAATTGCAAGCGCAGCTGCGAAATACTTGGTGCAAATCTACATGCATGCCAAAACTGTTTTACTGTACAAGAATGAAAACCACAACTACAAAGGAAATTCTCTCTATGATTACGCGCTAGCAATAAACAATAGCTACACTAATTACACAAACTACAAGAACAAAATCAGAAGATTCCAGTGAGGTATCCTCGGCTAAGGGTCGACATATGAAACGTCCCCTTAGAAAAATTATACATGACTGTGCTTAAACTGACACACAATATTTTTAGCGCAACGCAATCTGACTTTCAAAAATCCCTACAAAAGAATGGCCCTGACTAACATTAACCTATACCTTTCACAAATCACTTCCCTCATCAAAAATCTCCGTTACTCGAACTACTGCAATACAGCGAGCGCCACTACTGCCAGTTAAATAAAAGATTCAAGCTACTGAAGGCACTAACTACTGATAGGCATAGTTAGCAAATGAAAGTTTTAATAGAGAACAAACAATGTATTTACCTTAATAGTCATAATATATATAGCAGTTCATGACATCAATTCTTACAAATGTACTGTTTCTGATGGACACACGTCCAGATTATCCGTTCTCAAAAATCCGCCATCTCACTTCCCCACATTCACTACTGCTGGCGGCTCACCTACAATTGCACAACGCTACGCGCTGTTAACATCCAGCTGCCTACCACTACAATGGCAGACAACAATGCAAACTAGCCACAGACTGCACACAGCACAGCCAGTGATTTCCATACAGAGCGCTACGTGGCGTTACCAATAAGAAAACCTCAACAACCTACTTACAATATTTCCCTCGCAATGTTTAGGCTGCTACTGGAACGGTGGCGCCCTCAGCGCAGATGTTGACGCCATCTGCAATAGAACTACGTAATTATCAACCAATCACAAGCCGTCTATGGGCTATATAAAGTCACCACATCACTAATTTAGACTGTAAGACGATGGAAGTCATCGTTGAAGGCATGAGACCATGAATTGAGGAGGCAAAAAGTCCAGGAATGTTTTGGACATCTTTTTAAGGTTTTTCCATAATTGGACAACCGGGAAAAATGAATCTTGTGAAGTTTTACATGCTAATCTTAGATAATTTTGTTTCTACTCACGAGTATTCACACTCACACTGTTCGTTTACGAGAAATCCAAATATACTACAAAGGTATTACAACGGTATGGCTACCCAAATGGTTTGGACACTGTCGGAGGTGGTGTTCCATTTTTTGTGAATTACATTATTTGCATAAAGTGCTCACTATCACGACCGACTACTTAAATTATCAGTGAAGTTTTATATTCTATTTAATAATATTTTGTTGCAATATTGAGTGTAATGTGTGAATGAATGAATTTCTTTATGGGTTTGTGGATTACTTAATGCATACAGGAGAAACATTTGAAGACATTAACAAATTAATCGACGATATAGCTTACTAATGAGATTTTTTTCTGCTGACCTTTTGTGGTGTACAAATGTTTCCAGTTCCCGAATTAAATCCATTATATATGATACCTGGAAGTTATGGTGTGTCTTAAGATATATGTTGGTGAATTGGTTTCCAGTGTTTATAGAAGTGTTACAAGGACTGATTTTGTGAATTAGTTATGTGTGTGGCAGTTGACATGTTCAGTAGATCTGGTATGAATTTCCTGACAGCCTTTCCTATGCAGTGGCCTGAGCGAGTTTTGGATTTGTTTTTGTATATTTCTCAATCTGAGAATTATGTTGTAGTTTATTGGTTGAAGTAGATTACTTTCACTATATGAGATCCACCAAAGTACGCTGAACAAAAATTTGAGTGCATTGTTAGTTTATTCCACAGGCCCAGGAATTATTTTATTTTATTTTATTTTTTTCTATTTGTTTCTGCATTTTGTCTGTCATTGAGTTGCGGAAGTCTCTTGTTAACTCACCTTGCATAATGATGTCCAGTTCATTCTGCCTGTTCGCTTTGATCAACAAGTTCAGTAAGGAACAAAGCGAAAACCACTCGCATCATGTAGCTTAGGTACCTAATCTCAAACTTAAGCACAATCTGGCGAATTGTCATTCAAAGTTGTAGGACTGTACTGAACCCTGCGATTCACAGAAAAACACCATAATTATGAAATACATTTGCAGTCTCAAAATTCAGCGATAATATAGTCACGTAAATTGCACGAAAATTTATTCACAATAATGGAATGAGTAACCAGATTAAAATGAAATTATCTACTTGGCATTAACGCATCTGTCCAGCCCAACCCAAGAGCCATTCTATCGCAGTAAAATTGCTGGACGAAAAATTAGGCACCCCTGTAAACATTAACCTAATACCGTGTGAGAGTTGATAATGCCTCTTCCCATTCCTAATAGTGCTAGACATTTTCTATAGGGTTAAGGTCGGGAGACATAGTTGGCCTATCAAACTGCAACAGGGTGCACTACAGTTCGTCAGACCAGGAATATATGCGTGCAAACCTGCGAACACGGGTGTTGTCACGTCGGAATATGGGAGTATCCACAACGTATTCATCACGACAGTGTAGAAAAGGGGTTGTACTTGGGCACCGAGAATGTTGGAATAAACATCCTGGTCCAAGTTCACGGTAATCCGAATGACTGGGCTCAAGTCGTGGTAAGAAACATACCCCAAAACATCACAGAACTACTTACGGCCTGAGCTACGCACTACACACGCTGCCGGTTGAACGCCTCATTAGTCCATCGGTGTTCTCAACGTCTAGCGTTATTTCAAAAGCCTCTAGCCATTTACTGTTTAGTTTCAGCATGGTTCCTTCAGTTGAACGGAGGTTACGGCTAAATATTTATGATGATGGAGTGGGGGGGAGGGGGGGGGGGAGCGGGAGGAAGGACCATAAATCTTCTCGCTAGTTTCATGCGGCCCGCCTCGAATCCTCTCCTGAGCCAACCTCTTCATCTCATAGTAGCACTTACACCCTACGTCGTCAATTATTTATTAAATATGTTCCAGTATGTGGGCTTCCTTCACTATCTTCAGCTGCCTCTAGTACCGTACAAATTAGTCGCGAGTGTCCTAACACTTACCCTGTCATCCCGTCCCCCTTTCTCGTCAGTGTCTTCTACATATTTCCGCCCTCGTTTCTTATTTTAACTAGCCTACATAATTTTCAGCATTCTTCTGTAGGACTACATCTCAAACTCTTTGATTCTCTTGTTTTTCGCTTTTCGCACAGTCCATGATTCATTACGGTACAATCTCGTGAATACTTTTGAATGTAACCATTCTCAGAATTTTCTTTGTTCCCAAGATAGCAGCGTCTATGAGGAGCAGTTATGAAAACCGAACACAGGCCATAAAGGGATCATGGAATCTTTCATTAAAAAGTAATCTCCACACGCTTTAAGACACTTATCCCATTGGTAGACGAGACGATCAGTTCCCGTTTCGTAGAAAGCGGTCGGCTGCTGACGGATCCACGACCACACCCACTCCTGCACTTCCTCATCCGACTGAAACCGACGCCCACACGTGTCTTTCTTTGGTCTCACGGTCACACGGTGAAAAATTCGGGCTGTAGGGACGATGCTGCAATGTTTGCCTAGCAAATCGCTGAAGCGTAACCTTCGTTCCATTGTCTGTATGGGGGTGGGAGTTATCGTGCAGCAGGATGACTCCGTCCGCCAACAATCCTGAGCGTTTTGACTTTATGCTGCGTCGCATTTTCTTCAAAGTGTCTTCATAGCGCTGCATGCTGATTGTGGCTTCACGCTCGAGAAAGTCGACGAGCAGAGGACCCCTGCGGCCAAAGAAGAGGAGCATCATGACTTTACATGAACTTGTGCGAACAGATTTGGATATCTTTGGCGAGAGAGATGTGGGGTGTATCCACTGCTGGCTTTGCCGTTTGCCCCTGGGCTGTCGGACGGAATCATCCTGTTGCACGATAATGCCCACCACCAGTCTGCACTCGGACGAAGACTACGACTCGGCGATTTGGTGGGGAATCTCTGCAGCATCCTCCCTACAGCCAGAATCTTTCACCGTGTGATTATCACATCTTTGGCGATCGGAGGAAAGACATGCTTGAGCGTCGTTTATCAATCGGATGAGGAAGTGCAAGAATGGGTGTGGTTGTGGTGCTGTCAGCGGCCCATAGCGTTCTACGAAGCAGGAATCGACATCTCGCTTTCCAGTGTGACAAATTTTGCCACGCATCTCGTGAATACTGTTCAATGTAACCATTCCATGAGCCATTGTGGCGGACGTTAGGTTTTCATTTGACTGCCCCTCATACTATGTGGTCCCCAGTTTCCATTTTAAGTTCATCATTAGTCTAGTTTATGCGGTTCGTCATTTTTTACCTCTTTCTTCGATTTGCTCTCAGTCCGTATTCCGATCTCAGTTGAGAATTGATTTAATGCAATGTGCCCTGTAATGCTTTCACTCTCGCTGAGGATTCCAATGTCGTCAGTGAAACTTATCATTCATATCCTTTCTCCCTGAAATTTAATCTCACTGCTGAAACTTTTATTTCTTTCATTGCTTCTCTCATGTACGTAGTGTCCAATATGGGGAAAATATTTCATCCCTGTCTTACACCCTCTTTAATCAGAGCTATTATTTTTTGGCCTTCTTCCATTCTTAATATTCGTTTTGGGTTCTTGTACGTATTGCAAATTACTCGTCTTTCCTTATAGTACATGCCTACTTTTCTGAAAATTTTCAAACGTCTTGCAGCATTTTAAATGTATAACCCTTTTTCTAGTTCGACAGATCCTACGAATTTTTCTTGATATTTCTTAAGTCTTCCTTCGATCAATAAGCGCAGCTCCAGGGTCGTCGTCTAACAGATTCTCATTTTTCTTTTCTATTCTTCTTGCGATGTAGCTGATTCGAAAGTCCGTTGCATGCAGCTGCTGTCACAGTTCGCTCAGAAACTGGTTGACATGGACTTGCGTTCACTGACAACAAGAATCCTGTTGCGACTGGCAAGATGTCACACATATCTTCGGTCCCTGTCAGTTGGAATTTTGTGTGACTACCGATCTTTCGCCGTGTTCAATAGTGCGGGAGCGAAATATCTTTTCCCCACTCCGTCACGTGTTCACGTCGATCCATATTCCTGCACTTATTCGGGCTATTCACTTGACACATACACATCACTTCACTGGTGTGACTTACGTCAAGGGTACAGGGTCAAGAGGCCGCCTGGTACCGGTTATGATCATCTACAGTGCTCGAAAGTTACCAGTGTTCTCTTTTAGGACGGTGCTACTGTTGTGTATGGTGATGTACTACGTCTGTTTCTGAGCTGCAACTATAAACTCTGTCTGTAATATTTGTCCTACAGAGGCACAGTCGATAGTGGCTGTCTCAGGGACATCAAGCACAGGCGTGGTTAGCATCGCCAGTCCTCTTTTACTGTAAGTACTGGCCGCTCGCCGTAGAGCGCGAGGTTGTCACAGGGAAGGGCAATCTTACCTTTATCAGCCCGATTGCGAGGTAAATATAAAAGTTTATAAAAAAAACACCTAAACCTCAAGGTGTGTGTTACGTGCTGATGAGGTGGATGGCTACTCCAGCCAAATGTTCACATCTCTTACTTGTATAAGGCGTACCCACATCAAGTGGGGCTCCACGTGGGTTGACTCTGTGCATAGGGGGAGGGGGGGGGGGGGGGGGGGGGAAGGGGACAAAATGGGCCTCGACCTCCAAATTAAAGCACCCAAACAAAGAAGAGCTCAGTTCCCTAGTTTTCCCTATGAAATTTCTCCAAGAGATGGTAAGAGAACATATCCCGTCATGTGGACCACATTTACAGCAACAAAATATAAATAAAGATCATTTTATAAAGCATTGCCGTTCTATCTAAGTAAAGGTTTAGAAGTTATAGTTGGTACATCTCCGCTCAGGAGCTAATACGAGTAAATATGTTGAGATAGGCCGAAATGTAATGGACTCATATGTGATACTGCCCACCCCGTGCAAATATTATGTAGTTCTTATTTACTATTCAAATTGATTTTTGAAGGAAATAAATACACCACTGCCACTAATCGGTCGCCTGATACTCTTTGAAGCTTAACTACGAACACAGAACCTACTGAAAAAGTTATGAAGTTCATCATTCGTGAACTAAAATGCTACCACTTTATAAATAAATGTATCATTGATAGTGACAAGGCGTGTTTAGCTTAATGGATATTGAATTAGGGGTTTGGGAGTATATATTAGGTATACAGCGAAAAATAAAGACAATAATAGAATTTTTAAGCTGATATTAAACCACAAAGTAAAAAAAAAATACAATGTGCACCTTTTCTGGTGATAGCAGAAATTATTGTCTAGTTCAAATGACATCCACACTTCACCTGTTTAGCAAATTTCGTAAATAGTCACTGGATCCAACATCATATGTAGCATATATGCTTAACCGTCTATGTACAAATTACGTTAATATATGAAAAAGTAAGAACTGAACATTAAAACCATTTCTGAATTTACAACATGTTGCTTTGCATAAATTACCCCACACAAGTACCTTTACAGAGAAAAATAACAATTTAACATTATGTGAAGTGAGTGATAGTTGTGTAACTGTTATTTAACAACACTAACACTTTCAAATAAAATGCAAAATTCCACTTTCACTTCCTATGACACTGTTATCCTTGTTAATCGAGTGAACATCCTTGTTAATCGAGTGAACGAAGACTGCATCCCTGTCTTACACTCTTTTCAATCCGAGCACTTCGTTCTTGGTCGTCCATTCTTATTATTCCCTCTTCTCTCTTATACACATTGCATATTAACCGCCTCTCCTTATGGCTTACCCCTGCTTTTTCAGAATTTCTAACATCTTGCACCATTTTGCATTGTCAAAAGCTTTATCCAAGTCGACAGATCATATGAGCGTGTCTTGATTTTTCATTAGTGTTGCGTCCAATACCAACCGCAACGTTAGGATTACCTCTCTCGTGCTTTTACCTTTCTTAAAGCTAAACTGATCATCTAACACATCCTCAATTTTCGTTTCTATTCTTCTATATATTACTCTTTGCAACAACTTGGGTGAATGAGCTGTTATGTTGCTTGTGAGATAATTCTCACTCTTGTCACCTCTTTCAGTCTTTGGAATTGAGTGGACGATATTTTTCCGAAAGTCAGATGGTATATAGCCAGATTCACACATTCTACACACCAATGTGAATAGTAGATTTGGTACCACTTCCCCCAATGATTTCAGAAATTTTGATGTAATTGTATCTATCCCTTATACCTTATTCGATCTTAAGTCCTCCAAAGCTCTCTTAAATTCTGTTTCTGGTAATGGATCCCCCATCTCTTGTAAACCGACTCTTCTTTCTTCTTCTAGTACATCAGACAGATCTTTCTCCTCATACATGCCTTCTATGTACTCTTTCCACACATCCGCTCTCTTCTCTGCATTTAACAGCGGCATTCCCCTAGAACTCGTAATGTTACCACCGTTGCTCTTCATTTCACCGAAGGCTCTTTTGGCTTTCCTACATGCTGAGTCAGTCCTTCCGACAGTAATTTCTTTTTCGATTTCTTCACATTTTTCCTGTAGCCATTTCGTCTTAGCTTCACTGCACTTCTGTTTATTTCATTCCTTAGCGACTTGTATTTCCGTGCCCTGTATTTCCCTGAACATTTCTGTACTTCTTTCTTTCATCGATCAACTGAAGTATTTCGTCAGTCACCCATGGTTTCTTAGCAGATATCTTCTTTGTACCTATGTTTTTTTCTTCCAATTTCTGTGATTGCCGGTTTTAGAGACGTCCATTCCACTTGAACCGTACTGCCTACTGAGCTATTACTTGTTGCTACATCTATAGCCTTAGAGAACTTCAAGTGTATGTCATCATTCCCATGTACTTCCATATCCCACTTTTTTGCTTATTGATTCTTTCTGATTATTCTCTTTAAATTCAGCCTACTCTTCATCATTACTACACTGTACGCTTTACAATCCAGTATCTGACTTAGGATTCTCTGTCTCACCTCGATGTAATCTAAGTGAGATCTTCCCGTATGACCCGGCCTTTTCAAGGTATACATCCTCCTCTTATGGTTCTTGAACAGAGTATTCGTCACCACTAGCCGAAATTTATTACAGAACTGTGTCTTTCTCCTCTCTCATTCCTTGTCCCAATCCCATATTCTCCTGTAACCTATTCCTCTACTCCTTTTCCTACAACTGCATTCCAGTCCCCCATGATTATTAGACTTCCATCTAACTTTATGTACTGTATTGCCCTTTCAATATCCTCATATGTTCTGTATCTCTTCATCTTCAGCTGCGACGGCGACATGTATACGAGAACTATCGTTGTCGGTTTGCTGTCGATTCTGATAAGAAGAGTTCTATCACTGAACTGTTCACAGTAAACACTCTCTGCCGTTCCTTCCTATTCATAACGAACCCTACTCCCGTTATACCGTTTTCTGCTGCTGTTGACCTTACCCTATGCTCATCTGACCAGAAATGCTTGTCTTCTTTCCATCTCAATTCACTGTACCACACTGTATCTAGACTGAGCCTTTGCATTTCTCTTTTCAGTTTTCAGATTTTCTAGATTCCCTACTACTTTCAAGCTTCTGACATTCCACGCCCCGGTTCGTAAAACGTTACCGTTGGTTATTCAATCTTTTTCTCATGGTCACCCCCCCCCCCCCCCCCAAAAATCCCGAGATCCGAATGGGGGACTATTCCGGAATCTTTTGCCAATGAAGAGATCATCCTGAGACTTTTTCAGTTACAGGCCACATTTCCTGTGGATACAAGTAGTGTATTATTAATGCACTGGTTTCTATTGTCTTCTGCATCCTCATGTCGTTGATCATTGCTGATTATTCCTTTAGGAGCAGTTTCCCACCCCAAGGACAAGAGAGTGCCCTGAACCTCTGTCCTCTCCTCCGCCCTCTTTGACAAGGCCGTTGGCAGAATGAGGCTGACTTCGTATGCCGGTAGTCTTCGGCCGCCAATGCTGACTATTAATCATAATTTAAAAGTGGCGGGTTTAGAACCCGAGCCCGAGGACGTTTTGATTACTACTCAAAGACGATACGCCCTTTTCTTTAATCCACTTTTTTTCCCGTGAAACTCTTCCACTTCAGGCGTTCGCCTCTGTCACCCCTAATACCCCCCCCCCCTTTATTTGTCGTTTTTTATTGATTTATTCCTCTTCCAGGGGTGTTCACAGCAGCCAGACGTTGGGATGTTGAGGTAGTCTTCTCGTTCAGCGAAGGTTAAACACCCTATAATTTCCTTTTATGTCTCTCATCAGTCCATCGTGTGCTATATCGTCAATTTCTTGTCACACCCGGTACGCCCCAGTGGTCTGGAGGGTGCATAAATAACGCCTCCAAGTAATTCGCAAAAGGCGAACCATACGAAGGCCTTGCGCCTTAAAACCGTGTAGTTGATCGTTAAATAGTGCCAAAAATGTAACAACCCTGCAACACCCTCACTATGCAAGTATGATAGTGCCATACCCTCATCCCTTACCGAGTAGCTGGGTAGTAAGTGACGACGGGATGGATTAGTTCGGCGGGCTCTACGGACTGATACGACCGTCGCAGCAGCAATGCCAACATGCGACGTGTGAGGAGCCTGCAGTCGGCAGCCGTATCACAAACGAGACGGTACACGTCGGTGTTAACTACGGCGCACCTGGGGCTGAGAGGGTCCTCAGCAAGGTGTGTAGCGTATAAACGTCGTCGGGTTGGGAATTTTTCAGTCGTTATCGCATACCACAGTGATCTCACCACCGTGGGAAGAAAAGGCGAGTGCACGTTACTTCAGTCCCGGTTGCAGCCAACCGCCGGTTGTAGACGTTCAGTCACATTAGGCAGGCAGTATCCATTGAAAGGTAAGTCCTTGGTTGTAGGAGCCGTGTGGTCGGTGGAAGATCCAACAGATAACTCAAACCGACTAGATAAGTGTGGATGTAACACAATGTTGGCGCGATATGTCCAACAGGAATCGGCGGCCTGAGGGATTGAGGCGCCACCTCTTCAATCATCGTACCAGAGAGGGTGTCCTTGTCTAAAGCACATGGGCAAAAGAGAACACGCGTTCTATTGTGCACGTTTATCGTCCCAATACCGCCTGTATGTGTGGGCAACGACAGTGTCTCGTAATGGGTCTTGAACACCCTAAGATCGCTGGCGAAATGACCTAAAGCTGCCTGGAAATTGACAGCTACCGTAGCGGCCACTGGGAGAACGTGTGTGTAATTATTAAATTTCGGAACGTGGTAGACGTTGACAAAATGTACCCACATGATCAACTCAAATGTTCAGAAGGTATGGAGGCGAACTTTCGTGTGTATCATATTTAGTAGTCTGCAATTTGTAGCTGCAGCTGTGCGCTGCACGTTCTCACGTAAAGACATTTCGAAATACTTCATCACCGAGACCTAGGTAATGGGGACTGACTTACTGATATTCAGTCGTCTGCCCCACATACTTCCGCAGTTTGATATGACTGCCGTCCAACTCGCCGTAGCGTTGACGCCACGCGTTCGCTGTACATATATCTTCTGCCGAACTCGCCAATAAAACTAAATCGTCCGCATAGGCACAACATTTGAAACGAACATTGCGGAGGTGAACGTCCTCCAAACGCTGTCATAGACCATGAAGTGCAATCTCGAGGGCGACGGCGAAGAGAAAACGACATGCCGGCATGGGTGCCATCACATCTCTATAAAAGCTTAATGCCGTGTGGATATTACTGCCACCTTCCAGACATGTTTTGATGGTATGAACGGCATCTTTCACAGTAGCGAGGAGGCGAGCACGAAGTAGGCGTGCGAATACCTTGTAATTCAAATTCACTAATGTCAACGGCCGGAACTGTTGCGGTCTGCACCCCTCCCCCCCCCCCCCCCCCACCACCACACCGTTTGGTTTTGGCACAGCGATGGTCATGCCCACCAAAAATATGGGAGTCGGGGGTGAGAAGTGAGCCGTGGTAAAAATTGCTGTTATGAAGAGCGCCCTCCGTTTCTGGCGGTGGCGCCGCTGTGGCAATCGCAGCTTTGGTGTCTCCCTCTGGTGGGAAAGGGGAAAGGTTGCCTGTTCATGTGCATTTAAGGGGCACTATGAGCTCGCCAGTAGGTCAGTCGGGTCAGTCTGGGGTTAGCCTCTCGTCCCCAGCTTGCTAGTCTGTCTCTCGTCCGCATTTCTTAGGCAGTTAGTGTCTGTTTGTCGGTCGGAGTACTAGTATGTCTGTCGTTCGGATCAACCTTTAATGCCGGAAAAATGAGAGTCTTTCCACTCCGCCAGTAAGAGAACTCAGCGAGTGGTCGCCCGGTCGGGGCTTAGTTCGTGCATATGAGTCTGCGTGTTAGGCCGCCAGTCTGCTCGAGTTTGCTCAGGCAGTGGTCATTGGCGGTTGGATCGATCGGTTGGTCGGTCGCGCACTGAGACACAAGATGACTTGTCCGCCTTGAGCGTCGGCGCTTGTGAGGTCGCCATGTGAGTCCAGTGGGTCGCGGCGTATAGCGAGGGGTGGTGACTTTGCGGTCGACACGAGGGCAACAGGAGTCAACCCACGATCAGTCTGGCCGGTGCGAGCTGCGACGCCGTGGTGTAACTGGTTCTCCGAGCGCTTCTGGGCCCCTTCAGTTACCATCTTGTGGAGCTTGGCTTGGTCCTTTCCTGGTGCAGGGATGTCGTTTTGCCAGTGGGCGTGTTTCCTCTGCATGGTTGGGTCCGAGCCAGTATTTCCACCGCCGTGTGTCTGGAAGTGAGTGGGAGACGCTCCAGCGGTGCAGTCGCGGCGGAGCAGCAGTCGCGGACGAAGCAGCGGGCAGTCGGTCGGTTGGTGCGGACTAGGAAAGACGGGAGACTGGAGCGCCATCCAGCGTCCGTTGAAGCGGCTGGCAGCGGACGGTTCGGGAGAGCGATTTGGGGGTGCTGCGCCAGGTCTTCTCGAGAAATCGCAGTTTATTAGAAGTTAAGCGATTGGTGACATGTTGTGTGATTTACTCTTGTTAAATATTACTTGTTTTCTTGGTCAGTCTCTCGTCCCCAGTTTGCTCGTCTGTTTCTCGTCCGCATTTGTTAGGCAATTAGTGTCTGTCTGTCGTTCGGAGCTGCCTCTGTTATGTTTGTCGGATTCGGTGTGTTAACGAATTTATTGCTTGGAGTGTAACGGCCGAATTCCTAAAATATGTTTTGATCTTGCCTATCATCTCGAGAGGCGGAATTTGTGTACTGTAGAGTATGTTAACTTGTTTGGCCAACCTTGTATAATTTTATATAAGATTGCATTTCATGAGCTTTTATTTAAATGGTCATTTTAGTATATAAAGTTGACACCCTTCCACCGTAAGACTATCTTAGAAGTTAAAATCAAGTTGCACCTTCGGTGGCAAAGTTAATATTTTAATTTTAGTGTTTTGTGCCATTTCCAGCCCTCCTATGGGGTGCATAGTTTGTGTGCTTGTGTGAATTGTTTAAACATTTAGTTAAAGTAATCTGGTGTGTCGCAGATTTGCAGTAGTGTAGTCTTTCAGAGGTTGTTGTGAGCGGTCGTAACTACGGCCGTGTTAAAAGGGAGCGGCAAGGTTCTCAGCCCGAAAGCTCATACAGTCAAAAATTTGTTTCTTTCTGCCTCTGAATAAATTGTAACTTGATATTTAGAGGGTGCTTTCTGATTATAATCTGAAATCTGTTTCTTTTTAAAAAATGCTTTAGGTACCATTAAAGTGAATAAATTACCATTTGTTAAAAAGGAATTTGCTTATGATTTCATCAGTTACGCCCTGGCAACTAATTACACGCTCACACAGTGTGATTAAATGTGTTAATGTTCCTGATGAATCGCTAGTAAATAAAATAAATTCTTAAGAATATTCTTTGAAAATAATTCACGGTTCAGGAAGGGGGTTGGGACGGGAAAGTCTGGATCCAGGAGTTACCAGCACATCTGCCGCCAAACTTCCCCCATCAGGTCAGAAAAGTTGCTATAAAATTCCAGCGGAAGACCATCAAGTCCAGGGAATGTGCTCGTCGGCCCTGCGACAGGGTCATGAGCAAAGTGAAGGCCTCCAAAAATGTGGCGTCGCCTTGACCATACCTGATGGTGGTAGGTCCTGCAGGACGTCCTCAACCTTATTGTCAGGCCATTGACCTGTCAAATAGAGAGCGCGGTAATGATCTGTGAGGACACAGGAGATGGTGGTGCGTCCCTCTGCACGTTGCCCATCTGCCGAAATAACTGCCGTGACGTGTCGCCTCTTAGGATTTCTCCGTTCTCACATTCCTCTGGAACGGAATCTTTCAGTCTCGCTGTTCTGCGTGCCGTCCAGTCTATCAGCCGTGATCTGCAGAAGCCGTGTCTGCGTCCGGTGGACGGCCGTTTGGCACTCGGGGGAAAGTTGTTGCAACGCTAGTTCTCGCAAGACAGCGTAGTAAAACTCAGATGTCAATCGTTGCCAAAGCGCCCCGTCTCGTCCATACGACATGAGCGTGGGCGAATAGCTGGTTCGGCGCAGTGTGTCCAACACTGTGTCGCAGAAGCAAAGGTATGACATCTTCGCTCACATTTGTGCCATGTATCAGTGACAGCTACATGGCAAGCCTTTTCCCGGGAAATATTGACGTTAAGAGTCCAAGGTCCTCTACTACGGTTCGTCTGTTGTCGTGGAAGAGTTACGGTGCAGATAAAGGGCTGATGGTGGATGCAATGGGCCACAGCTCAGCACCAACAGTCGCTGCCCGAAGACCTCGGGGAACATAAATCCTATCCAATCTGCTGGCCGAGTGGCTGGTGAAATGTGTATATCCGCGTCGGTCACAGTGGATTAGTGTCCATGTATCATGCAAAGCGAGATCTCTGACGAAAGCATTAAGGGCTATACATGGGACAGGGTGAGGGATATGATCATCATGGTGTAAGGCTCCGTTAAAGTCCCCGCCCACCACGAAATGTTTTGTAGCACCTTCAAAGGATGGAGCTACCTCTGTACAGTAATAGAGCGTTCGTTCTCGGCGCTTCGCATTACCCGAAGGGGCATACAGATTCACAATGAGAACTGCGCCGATCATGAGCCCAACGCCTCGCGCTGATGGCAAATACTGAATACCCGTTAGTTTTATGCCATCACGTAGTAGTATGGCCGTACCACACCCAATGTCGGTAGTTGGTTTGATCGATGAAAGGAGGAAGCACAGAATTGCTCCGGGAAAACTCAGGAATAGCGAAATACAGGTCGCTAAGGAATGAAATAAACAGAAAGTGCAGTGAAGCTAAGACGAAATGGCTACAGGGAAAATCTGAAGACATCGAAAAAGAAATGATTGTTGGAAGGACGGACTCATCATATAGCAAAGTCAAAAGACCATTCGGTGACATTAAAAGCAAGGGTGATAACAGTAAGAGTGCAACGGGAACTCGACTGTTAAATGCAGAGGAGAGAGCGGACAGCTGGAAAGAATGCATTGTAAGCATCTAAGAGGAGGATGATTTGTTTGAAATGATAGAAGAAGAAACAGGACCCGATTTAGAAGATATGGGGATCCAGTATTAGAATCAGAATTTAAAAGAGCTTTGGACAGATTGAGGTCAAATAAGGAAGAAGGGATAAATAACATTCCACCAGAATTTCTAAAATCATTGGAAGAAGTGGCAACAAAACGACTATTCACCTTGGTGTGTAGAATGTATGAGTCTGGCGACATACCATCTGACTTTCGGAAATGCATCATCAACACAATTCCGAGGACGGCAAGAGCTGACAGGTGCGAGAATTGCCGTACAATCAGCTTAACAGCACATGCATCCAAGTTGCTGACAAGAAGAATGGAAAAGAACATTGAGGATTCGCTAGATGACGATCAGTTTGGCTTTAGGAAAGGTAAAGGCACGACAGAAGCAATTCTGACGTTTCCGTTAATAATGGAAGCAAGACTAAAGGAAAATCAAGACACGTTCATAGCATTTATCGACTTGGAAAAAGCGTTCGACAATGTAAAATGGTGCAAGATGTTCGAAATTCTGAGAAAAGTAGGGGTAAGCTATAGGGAGAGACAGGTTATATACAATATGTACAACAGCCAGCAGGGAATAATAAGAGTGGATGACCAAGAACGAAGTTCTCGTATTAAGAAGGGTTTAATACAAGGCTGTAGCCTTTCGCCCCTACTGTTCAATCTGTACATCGAGGAAGCAATGATGGAAATAAGAGAAACGGTCAGAAGAGGAATTAAAATTCAAGGTGGAAGGATATCAATGATACGATTCGCTGATGAAATTGCTATCCTTGGTGAAAGTGAAGAAGAATTACTTGATTTGCTGAACGGAATGAACAATTTAATAAGTACAGAGTATGGACTGAGATTAAATAGATGAAAGATGAAGGTGATGAGAAGTAGCAGAAATGAGAACAGAGAGAAAATTAACAATAGGATTGATGGTCACGGAGTAGATGAAGTTAAGGAATTCTGCTACTTAGGCAGTAAAATATAAGGGGCGTTTTAAAAAAAACGAGCCGGAGTCATAATTACAGAAGCCAATACCTGTATGTTAGAAGTATTGACCCTGGCCGTTGAGACACTTGTCCCACTGTGACACAATACGGTGAATGGCTGTCTCATAAAATTCCCGGGGCTGCGATGTTAATCAGTTCCGCACGTCCTACTGAACGTCGACGTCGCCGTCCGAGGTGAGTCGTTTGCTCCTCAGAGCCTTTTTAAGGGGATCAAAAAAAATGGCTCTGAGCACTATGGGACTTAACATCTGTGGTCATCAGTCCCCTAGAACTTAGAACTACTTAAACCTAACTAACCTAAGGACATCACACACATCCACGCCCGAGGCAGGATTCGAACCTGCGACCGCAGCAGTCGCGCGGTTCCAGACTGAGCTCCTGAACCGCTAGACCACCGCGGCCGGCTTTAAAGGGGATCAAAAATGGCGTAATCACAGGGAGAGAGGTCCGGACTGCATGGAGGGTGGCCATTTGAATTTCTGGAGGAGTGCCGCGACTGTGTTGGTCGTATGATGCTTTGCATTATCGTGGAGCAGAATGACCACACGCGTGAGATTGCCTGGTCGTTTTGATTTTATAGCCTGGCGAAGGGTGGTCAAGGTCTGCGAGTTACGCTGTTGTCTCGTGCTGCAGGAAGTGAATCAGAAGGGGGCATCTTGGTCAAAGAAGAACGTCAGCATAACCTTTCCTGCACTCGTGTGGATGCTCTTGGCTCTTTTTGGCGGTGGTGCCCTTGGATGTTCCACTGGAGACTTAATCGTTTTGACTCTGGTTCAGTGGTGACACCACGACTCGTCTCCAGCCACCACTCGTGCCAGGAACGCATTCCCTTCCCGAGCATAGCGTTGCAAATGAGCAAGACAGTGGGCCGTTCGACATACTTCCTGGTGAGGTTGAAGACTTGGGGCACCCATTGGGCACACGCTTTGAGCATGTGCAGTCGTTCCTTCATGATGGTGTGAACATTTCCGACGCTCAAGCCGACCACGGCAGCTATGGCTTTCAGTGTCCTGCATAATGAGTGCATTCGCGAGCTGGACGATGTCATCGGTAATGCAGTGTCGTGCTCCAGAGCGTGCATCATCGGCTAACGACACCCATCCTTCCCTGAAGCGCTTGTGGAAATGAAATGAGCGTTTGGCGTCACTGGCCGGGATGCTCCTTGCGGGGCAGGTCCTGCCGCCGTGGTGCAGGTCTTATTACATTCGACGCCACATTTGGCGACCTGCGCGCCAAATGGGGATGAAATGTTGATGAAGACAACACAGCACCCAGTCCCTGAGCGGAGAAGATCTCCGACCCAGCCATGAATCGATCCCGGGCCCGTAGGACGGCAATGCGTCACGCTGATCACTTCTTTTTTTAAATCTCATTTTGTTCGTTTTAATTCGTTGCACCTGCTCGGGGCGGACGTCGCAAGACACCCATTTCAGTTGGTCGTTGATCCATTAACTCAGTTTTTTTATTACAGAGGGCAGCTAGCCTTCTGACCGAACACCCTGAGCTACCGTGCCGGCACCACTTAGCTATCGGGGTGGACATCCTGAAGCGCTTGTGCCACGCCTTGACCCTTGCCCGTTCGTCCTACTTATACCGCTGTCAGCAAACGAACAACACCTCTTTGTTCCTCTTTTGATGCCTCCATTATGCTTTCAATGCGACAGGCAACGTTGGACGATTGATGCATGCTGCTGCTAGCTCTGTTTAGTCACGTGACGTGAACGTGTGACCTTTAGCGACGGGCTGTGAACTTCCACGTTCTGGTAGGAACCATATCTCGTTACACACGCCACGATATTGCCCTGCTGTCACCGGTTTGCGCATTCCTGACTCCGGCTCGTTTCTTTCTGAACGCCCCTTATAACCAATGACGGATAGAGCAAGGAGTACATCAAAAGCAGGCTAGCAATGGCAAAAAGGGCATTCCTGGCCAAGAGAAGTCTACTAGTATGAAATATCGGCCTTAATTTGAGAAAGAAATTTCTGAGAACGTACATCTGGAGTACAGCATTGTATTGTAGTGAAACATGGACTGTTGGAAAACTGGAACAGAAGAGAATTGAAGCATTTGAGACGTGGTTCTACAGGCGAATGTTGAAAATTAGGTGAACTGATAGGGTAAGGAATGAGGAGTTCTGTGCAGAACCGGAGAGGAAAGGTATATGAGGAAAACAATGATAAAGAGAAGGGACACGGTGACAGGACCTGTTAAGGCGTCAGGGAATGACTTCCATGGTACTAGAGGAAACTGAAGGGGGCAAAAACTGTAGACGAAGACAGAGATTGGAATATATACAGCAAATAGTTGAGGACGTAGATTGGAAGTGCTACTCTGAGATGAAGAGGTTGGCACAGGTGAGGAATTCGTGGCGGGCCGCATCAAACCAGTCAGAAGACTGTAAAAAACAACAACAAAATGTATATCCATTAATATCCAGACATAGATTAGCCTGTAACTTTTGAAAAAACACGATAACAATATTCGTCGCCCTAATCTTGTCCTATAACAGCTGGGTTTTTATCGTGGAACTAATGCCGTTGACATTGACTTTACCTATCCGATATACTTGGGTCAATGCATAGTTTGATCACGTATCCTGCAGTCGTTTAAGCCAGTAAGCGCCATGTCGCCCGACTGACCGTCCGCGTCACCCGCAACATATATATTACTGATCGGCAGAGACAAGATGTCCCTCCTGTCCCTCCGACGATCCGCCGGAAACTGGCCTCAAGCGATCTCTCGAGTTTCACGTTCATTCTTTCTAACTACCTCTCAGACGCCCAATCACCAAAGTCGAGGTGTGATACATTAGGCGACGGAAGACGTTCAACAGGTGTCTTAGCAGCAAAATAGCCTGGGGCTCTTCAGTGGGCTGAGCGTCAGCCTGTGTTTGTCCTCGGGCGGGCGTTGCCAGCAGTCAACCACGAAGCGTTGGAATGGGATCCACAATCTGGGCCGCACAGGGGTTGTCCTCATCATCTTGCAACGTGTCAGCATCAATCCTGTGGACAGCCTACTCTTGTTTCTTCGTTCGGGTGATTTCTGCTTGCGGGAACTCATGTTCGCATCCTGTGGATCACGACGAACAGTAGGCACCTCCCACATCTCCGTGTCCGAGCTTGAATCCATCTTCTGGTGATCTCTTTCCTCTCAAGGCTGGTGTGCAGACGTGGTCACTGCTATCGACCATGTCGACCTTTCCGATGCAGGCTGCGGCGTCGTGGGTTCGGAAACCGGGCCAGCGGGGATGGGTAACTGGAACACAACTACATCCGCATCCGTCATGTTCCTCGCTGCCTCAACGTATGTAATAGGCAGCGACATCGGTTGCGATGGAGGCGTTGTCTGCACATGTTATCTATACGAGGCGTCTCTGCAGGCATTCAGAGCGAACATGCACTACCTGCCCGCACCCCGAACAAGTCCGCGATTGACAATCATAAATGACGATCGTTCTGTAGCTACCAACTGTCACGTGCGACGGGATGTGTTTGTGCAGTTCGATTCACACCTGACGCACTCCGTTCAGATCAGGATAGGTCTCGAAGGTATGCCACTTTTCTTTCACGTGATGTAGCACTTCCCCGTCAGGCCGCAGCGCGTCGACGACAAGCGCGGCCGGAACTTCAAACGGCAGCTCTAAGATTCGTATGTTCCGAAAGCTGAGACCTGCATGGTCAAGAGTCACTACGCCCACGTTGCCATCGGAGTAGTACAAACGATAACCATCGGTGGAACGACGATTAAGCCTCTCTCACTCTGCTTCATCGACAAATTTTACGTAAAGTGTGCTGGAGACGATCGAAAAATGTATACTGAGGAGTTCCTGTGGATCGAGGTGCATTACTTCAAGCAAGAAGAGCTCTGTTTCGCATGCCTTATGTCGTGCGCACTGGGCATGGAACGTTAATTTCCGCACAAAAGCGCCATCGTCGTTCTAACAAGGGAACCTCCCCATCGCACCCCCCTCAGATTTAGTTATAAATTGGCACAGTGGATAGGCCTTGAAAAACTGAACACAGATCAATTGAGAAAACAGGAAGAAGTTGTGTGGAACTGTGAAAAAATAAGCAAAATATACAAACTGAGTAGTTCATGGGAACATATGCAACATCAAGGACAATTCGATCGCAGGAGCGCCATGGTCTCGTGGTATCGTGAGCAGCTGCGGAACGAAAGGTCCTTGGTTCAAATCTTCCGTTGCGTGAAGATTTTTATTTTCAGTTTATGTGACAAACTCTTATGTTTTCATCACTTTATTGGGAGTGATTATCACATCCACAAGAAAACCTAAATCGGGCAAGGTAGAAGAATCGCCAAGTGTACAAGTTAGGTGGGTCGACAACATATTCCTGTCATGTGGTGCACATGCCGTCACCAGTGTCGTATAGAATATATCAGATGTGTTTTCCTGTGGAGGAATCGGTTGACCTATGACCTTGCGATCAAATGTTTTCGGTTCCCATTGGAGAGGCACGTCCTTTCGTCTACTAATCGCACGGTTTTGCGATGCGGTCGCAAAACACAGACACTAAACTTATTACAGTGAACAGAGACGTCAATGAACGAACGGACAGATAATAACTACGCAAAAATAAATAAAGTAAAATTTTCACTCCAGGGAAGACTTGAACCAAGGACCTCCCGTTCTGCAGCTGCTCACGCTACCACGGGACCAAGGCGATCCTGAGCTCACGTTCTGCATGATGTTGCCTATGTGGCCCATGGACTACTCAGTTTGTATACTTTTCTTATTTTTTCACAGTTCCACACAACTTATTCCTGTTTTCTCTATTGATCTGTGTTCAGTTTATCAAGGCCTATCCACTGTGCCAACTTATAACTAAATCTGAGGGGGGTGCGATGGGGAGGTTCCCTTGTAAGTGATCTGTTTACACTACAGTACCACTACCCGCGCGAGCAAACAACGGCATGCTCGCGGAACGCCGCACAGAGCCCAGAGCATGACCGCTTCGCAGCAGGGCTGAGAGACGGCTGATCTCTAGACCACCCTTACTACTGCATTGTGCATAAAGGTTGTACAAGACACAAGTGATACTAGTTTTGAACGTGAGAAGCTATTAAGGAGGCTATTTTTGAAACGGAGAATAACAAAATATATGTAATGTAGTAATTCCATGGAAACGATCGCTAAAAGCTTTCTTTATGACGCATTTCGAATCATTGTCATCAGATAAAATATACTTAGGAAAGTTCATACAAGTCAACAATACAAGAAAAACGTACACTCTCATATACAATTTGCAATAAATATTGTCTGAATACGTCGCACGCCAGACTGTCTGGCATGTGAAGTATCCAGATGACATCCTTTGCAAATTCGCCTAACAGCGATATCAAATGGGAGTGTTAGTTTTTCTTGTATTTCTTACTTGCATGAGCTTTCCTAAGCATATTTTATCTGATGATGATGACTCAAAATGTGTCATAAATAAAGTTTTTGCGATCAAGATATTTCCACGGAATTACTACATGCCAAGCCTGGATGGTCGCATACCTTACAAATGGAAGTCTTCATCAGTATAATGGAAAATATATGTAATGGCTACGTGGGATTTCGCATATCGTGCTGCCCGTAGTTGGTTATGGGAGCAGGTAGCACGTGACTGTGACCACTTCCAAATACATATACCAAGCATGTCTAAGATTACAATCCTGTTCTTGAGAAGAACCACAGAGTAGTATCTGGGCGAAGTTGCATAATATCATAGTGTGAGGAGCGTTATATCAGTAAAAAAAGTACACAGAACGTAAGGTAAAAATATTTATTTCTCATCCACCTTAAAGGTAATTGAACATTTTTTTACCAGACACAACACTATTTTCAACGTCTTCTTATTCTTTCTGAGTCGATGGACAGCAGGACCCCCGTAGGATTCCAGGTCTTGAATAGCAGCATACTTGAAGATTCGACACATCCGTGGAATCTTCTCCTTCACCCTGACGTGGATGATGGTATCCGTGCATTCGAGTAATCAAAGCGACGCCACCATATCCTTATAGGGTATAGCAGGATTATCTCAATGAATTCCATGACAGAAATTTGTTAACCACCTTGCATTCCTTTAGCACACTTCAAATCCTTGAACGTCCTCATCGCTACAATGCTTACTGATAATCTCTATTATGCAACTATCTTTTTGGTACGATAAGAATGCAACATCTTTGAATACGACTGCCTCATCATCATAGAAACCTTGAACGTCTTCAATTATGTTAACACATCGAGATGCCATAGTGAAAAAAAAAATGGTTCAAATGGCTCTGAGCACTATGGGACTTAACAGCTGTGGTCATCAGTCCCCTAGAACTTAGAACTACTTAAACCTAACTAACCTAAGGACATCACACACATCCATGCCCGAGGCAGGATTCGAACCTGCGACCGTAGCAGTCGCGCGGTTCCGGACTGCGCGCCTAGAACCGCGAGACCACCGCGGCCGGCTGCCATAGTGAAGTGCTCTGGGTATGGCACAGCCCTTGTTCATTTGTACAAACCACACGGTCATGATACTAGAGCATACACTGTGGTATGTTTCGCGAAATTTGTGGAAGATTCAAATTCAGTTTGCACGGCTATAGGTCCTGATTTTACTATCTCGTTCTGTTTTGTGTAGTCAGTTTTGCTGATTGGTTCCAACTCCTTGAGTTTGCGTGGGCTAAGTAGACATCGTTCCTCTTCGTAGTGAAAAGCACGAATTTTGCTTGCATATCAAATGCTATATTATATACATTTTTGTCCCTCTGCAGGTGTAAACTGTCGTATGGATAGAATTCCGAATTCAAATAGCCTCTGGCATTAGTTCACATGCAGTTACCGAATTCGGTGGAATCATTTGCTATATTCCCGCATCTATCAGTCTGAAATGCACGTACGATGAATCTGGGTGTATCCAACGGAACAGAGGTTTTAATAGTATAATATTACTGGTATTTTTTAGAGAAATAATGTAATATTATATTTATCACTTTTGCTGGTGGCAATGCTTCCGAAATGTTAAAGTGGTGCAAAGAAAAGTTTTACTTGTTGATGATGAAATTATATTCCGCCAACCAGCATCAGATTACCATCAGACCGACGAGAACGTTGACCGACGGCATTGTTTAGAGGCCAGTGACCGATCTCAAATTTACGCAGTTTGCGGAATTACCTTGCCCGGATACTGATAGAAAAGATCGGTAAAAGAGTTCTCAGGTACGCTGAAATAAACGCTTGATAAAGTAAATGCCAATTGAACACTAGTAGCGTTATGCTGTGACCACCAAACAATTCGTCGGCAGCTCTCCTTCGCTGCAGCCTGAAAAAGTTCAAAAATGCAACTTAATGAGTTGAGATTGGCATTAATGGAAGAGGAAAGTAGGTTCGTAATTCAAACGCTTCAAACGCGGCTACTGTAATGAAAATTAGTGTAATTATTTGACAAAACGTTACAGATACTAGAGCGACACTTACATTTTGTGACACAGCCATCGAAAACAAACGAGAGCAGCTTCTGTTTTTAAACACTCCGAAAACAAATTACAGCGACTGCCTTCAACTTGCTTTACTGTTTCGATGCATAAACATTTCTCTGGAAGATTCTTTATCGAAACAGCAAAAAAAATACATTCCTTACATTAAATCGTGACCTTTCCTCCATACTTTACAGATTTATTTACATAGAGAAAATGTATTCTTATGTATTTTAGACTTATTTCAACGATTGTGGCATATTCTATTAAGTATTCAAAATGCAACATTTCAATAGCCCACGTTTGTCTGGTTGCCGCCGATAGCACTGGGTGTTCAAAAAACTTTCATGAACGGAAACTTACTGTTAGGTATCCGCCTGCATTCTGAACTTTTAAAAGAATCAAACCTCTCCTTGTCCGCTACTGTGATGTGGGACATATTCCACATTATTTTGTTGACGACAATATTGTTCTGCTCTTGGTGTCCTTGAATGTATGAGTTGTTTTTCATCGCACTTGGTACCAGAATAACCTTCTGTTTAGCATTCCTAATAGTTTTTGTACATCCTCAAAGTTCTCTATGAACATTTTTAGAGGTATAAATGCAGTAAATCTCTTGTATTCCACTGTTGTTCTACCCACGGGCTCGTCTATGAACCATCTTACATTTTCTGAACCATTCATATCCGATGATGAGGCAGAAACATACATTCTTAGGGTAGATGTTATGCCCACATTACATATACAGTCAATCTCAATCTCTGTTAATTCATACCGTGTCTCTTGAAACAGGAATGCAAAAGCAAGTGTAAGTTTCGACTCCACTGTGAGAGAACCAACCTTTTCCTTAAATGCTCCATCCAGATGTATAAAACTCTTGCATTGAAAGGTTACGGCGTCTTATGACGATCCTAATTTCATCGTTCTTGTTCAATGCGGTTGAAGCATAAGTCTTATGTGAGAAGTGTTCCTGGCGTATAATTCATTCATCATATTCTACTGGGGTCGCTATACCAAGCGACGTCATTGCGGGGTTTCAGACCAATTGATTTAAGAAATTCATAGTTCGCATGTGTTATTACCTTGAAGTTATGCTGATAAGTTCCGTCGAATGGGTTTCGGGCTCTAGTTTTATACTTTATGCCCATCCTGTCTTAGATTAGTCGCATAATGATTTCCTCGCTATGAAAGGCAGTACGTTGATTATCCTGATCCACAAGATGCAGCTCCAGATAAACCTATGTACAGGGTGTTTCAAAAATGACCGGTAAATTTGAAACGGCAATAAACACTAAACGAGCAGCGATAGAAATACACCGTTTGTTGCAATATGCTTGGGACAACAGTACATTTTCAGGCAGACAAACTTTCGAAATTACAGTAGTTACAATTTTCGACAACAGATGGCGCTGCGGTCTGGGAAACTCTATAGTACGATATTTTCCACATATCCACCATGCGTAGCAATAATATGGTGTAGTCTCTGAATGAAATTACCCGAAACCTTTGACAACGTGTCTGGCGGAATGGCTTCACATGCAGATGAGATGTACTGCTTCAGCTGTTCAATTGTTTCTGGATTCTGGCGGTACACCTGGTCTTTCAAGTGTCCCCACAGAAAGAAGTCACAGGGGTTCATGTCTGGCGAATAGGGAGGCCAATCCACGCTGCCTCCTGTATGTTTCGGATAGCCCAAAGCCATCACACGATCATCGAAATATTCATTCAGGAAATTAAAGACGTCGGCCGTGCGATGTGGCCGGGCACCATCTTGCATAAACCACGAGGTGTTCGCAGTGTCGTCTAAGGCAGTTTGTACCGCCACAAATTCACGAAGAATGTCCAGATAGCGTGATGCAGTAATCGTTTCGGATCTGAAAAATGGGCCAATGATTCCTTTGGAAGAAATGGCGGCCCAGACCAGTACTTTTTGAGGATGCAGGGACGATGGGACTGCAACATGGGGCTTTTCGGTTCCCCATATGCGCCAGTTCTGTTTATTGACGAAGCCGTCCAGGTAAAAATAAGCTTCGTCAGTAAACCAAATGCTGCCCACATGCATATCGCCATCATCAATCCTGTGCACTATATCGTTAGCGAATGTCTCTCGTGCAGCAATGGTAGCGGCACTGAGGGGTTGTCGCGTTTGAATTTTGTATGGATAGAGGTGTAAACTCTGGCGCATGAGACGATACGTGGACGTTGGCGTCATTTGGACCGCAGCTGCAACACGGCGAATGGAAACCCGAGGCCGCTGTTGGATCACCTGCTGCACTAGCTGCACGTTGCCCTCTATGGTTGCTGTACGCGGTCGCCCTACCTTTCCAGCTCGTTCATCCGTCACGTTCCCAGTCCGTTGAAATTTTTCAAACAGATCCTTTATTGTATCGCTTTTCGGTCCTTTGGTTACATTAAACCTCCGTTGAAAACTTCGTCTTGTTGCAACAACACTGTGTTCTAGGCGGTGGAATTCCAACACCAGAAAAATCCTCTGTTGTAAGGAATAAACCATGTTGTCTACAGCACACTTGCACGTTGTGAACAGCACACACTTACAGCAGAAAGACGACGTACAGAATGGCGCACCCACAGACTGCGTTGTCTTCTATATCTTTCACATCACTTGCAGCGCCATCTGTTGTTGAAAATTGTAACTACTGTAATTTCGAAAGTTTGTCCGCCTGAAAATGTACTGTTGTCCCAAGCATATTGCAACAAACGGTGTATTTCTATCGCTGCTCGTTTAGTTTTTATTGCCGTTTCAAATATACCGGTCTTTTTGAAACACCCTGTATGAACTGTCACTGGGAGCTATATTGCGTTGGTGGGTTTCTCAGCAATCTTATACTGCGATCCAACTGACGGAAAGAATCCCTAAATGGTGAATGAATCTGTTGTTGAGATACAGGTTCGTAGCAATATTACACTTAACACGGATTGTGTTGACAGGTGGTATATCCCCTTCCTTCTTCAAAACCTACCCTTTTGGAAAAGCCAGTACTCGTATTATTGCTGATGACAGCAGCGTAGTTAAAATCGTCTGTATCGTTTGCACCATGTTTTGTTTCCACAATTTCATTTCTGTCGTTACTTTCCAGATGCAGTTTATTACTAGCCTCTGTGATTTTGGTGATGCTGTTGCACGTCTCCAACCCAATCTGAGCAATACTCCACTCTCCACTGCTCTAATCAATAGGCGGGTCGTAATTCGCACGTAATACAGACACTCGTCCTTTTAAAGTCAGACTATACAACATCGCAGTGGAACATCAACTGTTGAATGGATTTTTAATGTGCATCCTTATATACCATAGAACTAGGTCACCCATATTAAACTTTTATTTGCTTGGATCCATCGTTTTAATTGAATCGTCCATTATTGAACCAAAGTAAGTCATTTTTGTACAATTTTCAGGAGAAACAAAAAATTGAATACTGCCATATATATTATTGCTACATTATTGGAATTTTTCAGAACTGAAACTGACTTCATTCTGCTTTTATTGAAAGATAAATAATTAACTTAGAGTAATCATTTCGATATTTAATGATTTTGTAAGTAGGCAGTTTATGTGTTTGTATGTCGGCAGCGCCATGTAGCGCTGTGCATTAATAACTCTGACAGCGCTGTGCGCCCTCTGTAAGAGACTCTGTGGCTGGTCGCACTAGCAGTTGGAGGCGAACAGCCAGCAGTGATGGAAGTTGGGAATGAGTAGTCAGCAGTGATGGGGGTTAGAGGTTAATAATTAGCAGTGTTGGAGGTTTGCAGTATTAGCACGAGCGGACGGTGTAAATGTGTAACCTTCACGGAGATTTATTAATGATAATTATATAATTTTTTTAAACTGGTTGTCACTTGATTAAGGCAAAATTTCGTAAATACATTGTTTGCTCTGCAACAAAATCTTTCCTTTGCTGACCACATGGCTATTAGTACTTAGAGCCTAAGGCAGTTAGAATTATTTAGCTGGCTGTGTTGGGGCTTGCTGTATTGCAGTAGTTCGTTTAATGAAGATTTTTGTGAGGTAAGTGACTTATGATATGTATGGGTTATTGTTAGAATTTCTTCTAATTCAGAGCCATACTTTTGAGTTAATTTGAAAGCAGTCAGATTCCGTTACCGTTGAATATTGTGGGCAATTAATGAATATAATAGGTTTGAGCTGTATTAGGCAGAGCAAATTCTATAGGTCAGATATGAAATGATAAAGTAGCAAAGTGACAGTACTCTCAGTTTCACTCAGCAGTTTAAGCGAAATTAAATAAAGAAGTTTCAATTTCAAAGCTTTTGAATTATCGTTTTTCAACAATTTACAAACATATTTTTTTTCCTTTTTTCGGATTTAATTGTATGAATACTTCATATTACATTAGTATGGTCTGACAAAATGGAACAAACTGAATTATTTTAGCAGCAATAATGATTAACTGTACATTAGCTATAATTTTAGTCAGTCAATGGCCAAGATGGTACTCATTCATAGAATGATCTCTTTGCAACAGGCGTATATTCAATGACTTTCTTCACATCTTCCATCTTCATTCTGGAAGTAGGTACTTGCTATATTGGGTAGGCCATTGGAATGATGTCCATTAATCCTCGAATGATGGGCTCATGTCTTTTTCTTAAGTGAAATGTATGTCTTACTAATCCATCGATATAGGGATGGCCAGCCACCTCTCCTGTCTCAAGTATTGTATTTCTTTGAAGCTACTCAGAGCGAAGAAGATGTTTTTATTGCCTTGTTCAGTCGCTCTCTCACACGAAACAACACTTTTTCTAAAATATTTTGGCCACGACCTTGTATTCATAATGGGTGTAAATGCAGTCATGAGTTTTTATTTTCCTCCTATATTGTCCAGGGTGGCGATCATACGGGAGGAATGAATGGCCTCTCTCTGGAAATTTGTATTATGCTCTTGAGTATTCCTGCTTGAACCATGTCCATACACATGCTTATAAAGGTGTGATTTTTGTTCTGGCTGACACAGCCACCAGAAAACAAAAGAAGATCCGTCACATTTCCACTGAGGTTGCCTTTTATGTAATCGAAATCGAAAGACGCTACTTCGATTGCACCTTTCTTTCCAAAGCTTTCATGGTACAAGTACACAGTGGAGTGTTCAGTTTTCAAATCATGTGTGCTGGAACACTACACCCACAGCTTGCGCGGACAGAATATCTGTTGGATCAGGATATGTGGCAGCGGCAAGTTTTGCATATAATAAAAAAACTGTGGCTCCCATTGTATCAATAGATTGGGCATTTCTCTTGTCATCCCGAAGTGAACTACGACGCTTATGAACATTTAATTCCGCTCTGGCGACTAGCGTGGCTGTTCATTTAAATGTAGGCTTTTCAGTTTGAGATCAAGCTCTTCACATTTACAACAGACATCCACTTGGGCTCTGCCAAAGGAATAATTAAAATTGTCCCGATAATAATTACCATAAACATCAAATTTTACCTTACAATCTGCATATTTGTCATTGGACATACTATGCATTATCTGAACATTTAGTTCAGAGTTTAAATACGTTACTTCCTTTTGTGACTAATGTGAGGTTTTTGTGGGAAAAGACTTTATATGCTTGCAAATGAGTTCAAGGGTATTGTCTGGAGTCTTCTTGGTCTTCGGGGTTTCCCACGTTATCATCAGGTGTGCTTCCCTTAAGGAGCAGTTTACAAATTCGAAACGCGCGAATTCATCACTGCATGTACATTCAGGAAATATTTCTTGCAAACCAGTATCCTTTCACCTGCAAGCTTTATATGGTAAAGAAACTTTGCATCCCTTCAGTTTTCACAATATCCTGAATCAGATTTCCGAGGACGTCTCTGCATTATCCCCTTTGCTTCGATAACCCCCGGGAGATCAAGAAATTTTCCCAAATTATTATTACGTTGAATTACGAAAATGAAGTCATAACATTTCATTCTGCAGCTGAAAGGAAATTAATAGTGTAAGATTCGTATTGCTGGTAATATTGATATTGTTTACACCCATACAGTTTCCAACGGTTGTTCCAAGAAATATCGATGTTTACCTCCAAGATTCTCTAACTGCTTTCCTTAGTACATAATCTCCTCTGTAATTTCGATAAGGCAATCCTCTGGTACGAGCTGCTTTACCTTATTTCTATCATAATCTGCACTACTATTCTTCCTTTTTGGAGCCATAGTAATACAACCAACTGCCGCTGAATGAACATTAACAGTGACTAAAAGTGCCACAACAAAGGAAATGGGCAATTTTATCAACAATGTGTAGGATTGGAGGAAAACAGATTCTGCACTGGAACGAGCAGCATCTGTTGAAACGAAATAAGTGAGTGGCTTATTTGGTTACAACAACAAACAGCGTAAAGTACATCACCTTTTCTACCATTTGTAGGAGCATGAGATATTTCATTTCAACACCAAACGATAGGCTATAGTCTTAAATCTACTATTCTGTGAAAAAACGAAAATGGAATATTTTGGCTTGTTTGCTTTCAACAATTTGCAATTCAAATGTTTATTGTAGAACTCACCACCATGATCTGTTTGAAGGTCGTCCGGACATCGATTCACCGGCCGAGGTGGCCGAGCGGTTCTAGGCGCTACAGTCTGGAGCCCCGCGACCGCTACGGTCGCAGGTTCGAATCCTGCCTCGGGCATGGAATTGTGTGATGTCCTTAGGTTAGTTAGGTTTAAGCAATTGTAAGTTCTAGGGGACTGATGACCTCAGAAGTTAAGTCACATAGTGCTCAGAGCCATTTGGACCATTTTTTTTTTCACAGGTAATGCCCAGGACAATTTAGAATATGTATCAATGACCATTAAAATGTAATTGAAACTATTATTCACGAGGGAATATTCCCTGATATCTACAAGAGCTGCTTGACACTGGTCGTAAAAACCTTCAATCATTATTATTTTGTCTACCAGGGTATGCTTTGTACTGGTTTATCCAGTTGTCAGACAACTATCTCCATACTTATTCGATAACACCTCTCTCAATAAGCTCTGAAATTATTGAAACAATTTCATTCGAATGAGCTGTATTACCACCAGCAGCTGATGCCATGAGCAGTGACAGTAGATCTGTTAGTTCAATGGGATCGTCATAGTAAATATACTGCAGCAATCGATTGGTCAGTCTTTTATGTTCAACGTCAGTACCATCACTGATACTTCTTTCATCATCTAATACAGGCCTTATAGTGGCTTTGTATTTCAAACTGCTTTGGCTTTTTGGTTCTCCATTTGCTTTCTTATGTAGATCAGTCGAATGCAGTATTTCACCATATATTTCCAGAGCTCTGGGCACATAATGTAAGGTTCTTGATGGTCTTAGAAATTAAGGTTACGTAGAACCAATGTTCTTTTAAAATTCTCTATCGCCTGTCTGTAGTGTGTTATCTGTTAAACTTATAAGTTGCATGCCAAGCATGTATTGTTTTACCCTGCTAACGCCTATTTTCTGTCTACGCCAGCAGTACTGTGATGGTTCTTGGAATTAGTGGTAGAGTCCTGGTCAAAAAATGGTTCAAATGGCTCTGAGCACTATGGGACTCAACTGCTGAGGTCATTAGTCCCCTAGAACTTAGAACAAGTTAAACCTAACTAACCTAAGGACATCACAAACATCCATGCCCGAGGCAGGATTCGAACCTGCGACCGTAGCGGTCTTGCGGTTCCAGACTGCAGCGCCTTTAACCGCACGGCCACTTCGGCCGGCTGAGTCCTGGTCACCATCATATAATTTTACTGAGAGCTGCCCAAGATATTCAATAACTGGCGTAAAGATATCTCTCGTTGTTTGGTCTCACTTAAAATATCCCAACCTCAGCAAGAGTAATTTCTCTCAAATAGCCATCTGTGTCTCGATGACTTTACACTTAGTCGACATCTTGTTACACATTAACCAGAGTTCTGCACATTTCTTTCTATTGCATCGACCTCTACAGTTAAGACGTTTGCCGGCCGCGGTGGCCGTGCGGTTCTGGCGCTGCAGTCCGGAACCGCGAGGCTGCTACGGTCGCAGGTTCGAATCCTGCCTCGGGCATGGGTGTATGTGATGTCCTTAGGTTAGTTAGGTTTAAGTAGTTCTAAGTTCTAGGGGACTAATGACCTAAGATGTTGAGTTCCATAGTGCTCAGAGCCATTTGAACCATTTGAAGTTAAGACGTTTACTTTCTTCTCAGTTACATGAACCATATCATTAAATGCACTGATCTCCCTCAGAAAGGATTGACAGTTCTTCAGTAGATCCTTGTATGCACCCCCAACTTTACGTTTGAGAGCCTGAATTTTTCATCCAAGTACAAGTCAATGTTCTGTCAATGTATACCCATCCACTGAGGTTGAGCTGTAAATATGCATAAGAACATGGCCAAGGTGGGATGTATACTCAAGCAGTCACACCTCTTCATAGCTGTATATATAGCCCTAGAAGTTTTGCGTATACCTACCATCATTCAGTTTTCTGGTTTTATCAATAACAAGAAACCTGTACTGTATGTAATTCCAGCAATCCTTGCATATCTCTACAAATACACTGAATGACGTTTCAGTTCCTACATATTCTTGGTAAATGGGTTTTAAATTCAGAATGATGTATTTGAATGCTATAATGAGGTTTGTATTATCCCTGCCCAGAAACATACGTCAACACTCATATGACGACATAAACAGAAATATCTTACAATTTGATCAAGGTTTTCCACAGCAACATCATCAAAAATGAACAATGGCCTTGCATTTTCCAGTTGGGGATTTCACTGCTTTCACTGAATGTCACACCATCGACATCTTGCAGTATCTCCAGTCTAAGAGTTGGTATTTGGGTTGAAATGTCGTTCTGACAACACAAAAACCTGCTCAAAGTGGACTCCATCTGCTTATGTTAGCACTGACATAAGAACATTTGTCTTGCTGCAACTGGATGGACCTACAGTTATCATTCATTTATTATCAGGAGGAATATCCCATTTTTCTTCTTCTTCTTCTGATCCTCTTCCACACTGTCACAGGACCAGTCACTTACAACAAAGGTCTGATGCTTCACTCACCCTGCCATGATACCTACTACATCAGGTATTGGCTCAGATATTTGATCAGTAAATTTAGTGTGTATGCATTCTACATCTATTGGAGTCGATTTTGGCACTGCACTGAAGCGCTTTTCTAAATCATCTACATGGCGACTACTCATGAAGAGATAGTTGACAGCGTCATTGTATACAGTTTGAACATATGGCAGTTCAGCCTCTCTAACACAAGATATATGGCCATCCTTAGTCCAAATAAGATGATAACAGTAGTGTCCTGGAAAGAAGTAAATGTGTCTCCGGATCTCATCCTGAATGCTGCATCATCGTACGCTGATGTGATATATAGCCCCTGAAAGCCACAGTAAATGTCAGCAGGAGAACGAGATGGGCTACTCTTGTTAATCATCTGCACATTAATGTAGTGTGTTCCACAACACAGTCAGACACTGTCTGATACCACTTCTGTGCGTATATTTAAACGCTTTGACTCACAAGCAGCAAAATTATATGCAGAACTGAATAGTGAAATAGCACACTGGGAGCATCAATTGGTGTATGGACTGGAATGTTCTGTGGTTCAATGGACGATGCTAATATTGGAGTCCACTACAGTCCTCTAGATGTCATACCTATATTTATCTGTTGAGTGTTATACTCCGACAAATTGACCAGTTCCGCTGGACGATTACATGCCACTCATGCTGCTGCTGCTGGAGACCAAAGAGGAACCATTAAATACATAGAATAGCAGACAGACCAACAGACGGATGAACATATGAACATATAAAGCAAGAGATATTTTTCTACTTTTGCCTCCTATTATACTGCTGGGGAGGGGAGCAGTTGCTGCAATATCTCAGTTAATTCAGTTGTTAAAGCTTCAAGAGCTGTCCACAGACTGAGACTGGTGAGCTGACACATTCGTATTGTATTCCCTACATCATGATCACATGACTAGAGATTAATTATTCAGTTAATTTATTGACTTCAACAGCATTTCTGAATCTAATCCCAGTCAGTCAGTTGGCTTGCAAGGATTTCTCGCCTGCACTGGTATCCAGCAAGGGAATGCCTTAGAACTTCCAAGGTATCTGCTGCTTTGTTTGTGGATTAGTGTGGACCGGTCTGGCTGTGACTGGCGGCACATATGGACCTAGCAGTGACACATGTCAGGAAGTGAGTCTGGCTGATGCTTTTGTTCATGGGATTAGTGCAGTTCCTGTATGCAGCAGTCTCCAGGGACCCTATTCTGTATCTTTCCGCCATTTTACCGATCGGTTCGGTAAGCGAGCGCACCGAACGGTCTTGTTTCCGAAACAGAGCCCCAACATTATTCAGTAAGTATTTCGAAAGCGATGCCGAACAGTCCTAGCGAGCCGAAACGATGTTGTCAGTCATCCTCATACTAACCAATGAAAAGCAATCCGCCTCAGATCCACGCATGTGCGCTGCAGCACCACAGCGCCACGAACTCGAAGCGGCTGGCAGCCGACATAGGCATGCCATTCTTCACAGTACCGAAAAGTGTGGTTAGAGTACGTAATACTGTTCAAATTTCGCTGACCGTGGGCTTTCATGAATGCATGATAATGGTAGAATGTTGACTGTGTTCTGGAAACTGTCATAAATGTCACATTGTGTCATTCTGTTCTCATTCACATTGACGTCTTGTTTAGGATTTTACGTTTAGGAATATGAGTTAGGAATGGAGCGTATTACCACACTGTACTAATACATCTATAGAAACACCCGAAATATTCATTTTTTCTTTTTTGCGTCCTTCCTCAGCTACTTCAAAATTCATGGAGGTACATTCCATCCATGCAACTAATTGAAGGTAGGTTGCTTATTCCCATACGCGTTTCGCTTCCTTTATTGATGAGGCTCCATCACAAATAAAAGAAGCGAAACGCGTATGGGAATAAACTGGCTTCATTTACTTGCATAGACGGAACACATCTCCACAAACCCGAAAAAATGTATAAGACAGTGTCAAAGAATAAGAAGATGCGTAGAATTTGGTTGTAGCTCGCTCCTAGAGATACAAATGATGAAGTAGCCTACTTCCTTATATGATAAAACGATTTGCTTCATAAAAACAGAATTTGAAAAATCGCCTTTTCGAGACCGTGTGGAGAGAGCAGCTATAGAAGTTTGTTGTATTATATAACCTGCATCTGATGAATCAAAATGTTTCATACATGAGAGTATAGCTGAAAATATCGTTGTGGGAACCTTTCATCTCTGTCTTCTGTTGTTGAGAATTCAACGGCATATAAATACTTGTGACAAGCTAGAGTATAAAGACGATTTCTGCTACTTTCGTTCACAGTAATTTACGTCATGCTCTTAGATTCCTGTCTCACCACACTCCCGGAAATCGCTACGTGTTCCGAAAGAAATGGTGAATTATTTGTGACAAGAAGTAGTATAAATGTCACTGTCAATCGTTTCACACTCAGTAATTTCATCTTTCATTTCGTAAACATATCGAAGTCACAAAATTGGATATACTCGTTACTGAGAAAGCGCGCTCTTGTGTGTAAATTACAATGAACATTTCAGAAAAATGCCTAATTTTGACGATTAACGAAGTCTCACAATGCGTTGCAAACACGAAGAGGAAAAAAAAAATATTCTTGCATCCAGCGGTATACGAACTTTCGTGCTTTGCCACGGCACTGCATCGCCTTACCAACGTCGCTAGCTACAACTAACATGCTGTGGGCGCTTTATGTTATTTAATTCCATTCAAGAGCGATGCAGGCAGACTTCGTTGCTGAATGATTGCAGGCATAAGCCATAAATGTATGAAATTTTGGAAGGTTTCCTCTATCAGATATCACAAATTCCTTTGCATTGATTCTTAAAAGTTTTAAACGCGTTTCGATAATTAATAAGTAAACCATTTGCGGAAAAGAGTACGCGAAGTCACTAGTAATTTCTGCTAACACTCATGTAACATACGTAAGCACAGCCTATGTCTTAATATTTAATGATCTTAAACTATTAATTGCATAAAAATAACAGGTATTTTGAGAGGATATTGACCAAAAACTTTTATTTGTTGTTGTAATCGTTCACAGTAACAACTTAAACTGACCATATTTCTCACAAAGGAAAAAAGTCTATTATGAACTCACTATCCAACCAGATGTGTCCTGATTTTTTTAGTAACGCAGTCACTAAATCCAATGCCAGCCGCGGTGGTCTCGTGGTTAAGGCGCTCAGTCCGGAACCGCGCTACTGCTACGGTCGCGGGTTCGAATCCTGCCTCGGGCATGGGTGTGTGTGATGTCCTTAGGTTAGTTCGGTTTAAGTAGTTCTAAGTTCTAGGGGACTGATGACCACAGATGTTAAGTCCCATAGTGCTCAGAGACATTTGAACCACTAAATCCAAAGCTAAAACCACTCAATATGTTTAAAATAACAAATTATAGGTGTAAATAAACCACAGCTAACCGAACCACAGGGCCATACCGAAATCGAAAACCTCTCGTTACAGTTGTCAAAAGATCGGTGGGAAGATCGTTCGGTAACAGGTCTCAGAAGCTTACTGAATAGTAAAGTCGGATGAAGAACCGAAAATGACGTCACTACCGAGACTAACCTACTGTACCGATCGGTATGAACGATGCAGAATGGGGCCCCAGCCGTTGGCTCATGGTGGGAGCCCAGCACATGGCTCCAGCATCTCAGCAATTGGCTGACAGCTGGCCCAGTGAGAAGCAGTTGGCCTGCAGAGGTGATAGAGAATTTTTTTGCCTTATGTGTTTAAGCGATCTGTGAGTGTTTTGTAATGGTATTCCTTGTGCGAACAGAAAGAAGCACCCCAAAAGGCCTTGCCACTCAAAAATCGTTTAAATAAAGAATATTCCACACTGAAATCAGTTACTGACAATTGTTTTAAATAAATAAATAAACAATATTACTCACACTGTCTTGTCTCCCAGAAATTGTTTACACAACATTCCATGCAATCGATTTGATTAGATATTTCCTACGAAATAACCAGTCTGGTCTATCAATCAATATTTCCAAGAGGGGGCGGTATCCACCAATAGAACGCATGGAAAACTGTACCACGCAGAAGAATATCGATTTAACTGATTAGTCAGTCAGGTTGATTGAGTGGGGGCTAGTCAAATAACTTAGGTCTGACTGGAAGCAGCTCATGTTTAACAATAGAATATTGAAAGGGGTTAGGGTACAGTAGTTCAGAACTGAACATTAGGTTAAGGGTAGGGAGAGGGTGGGAAGGGGCCTGGGGTATTTCCCATAGGGGTTGGGATGGAGAGAAGTGGCTCAGAACTGAAAAATAGGTCAAGAAAGCGAAAAACAGTGGCTCAGAACTGTCATTCCAAAACGCGCGAGTTTCAAAAATCAATGGGGAGGGTAAATATTGGAGGGACCACACGCCTGCTGGGTGAAACTCATAAAGTCATCAGATGGAAGGAGTTAATAAGGGATCAATTAACTAATTGGCATAATTAATTTGATTTTTATTTAATCATATGGCTAGGGCCCCCCCGTCGGGAAGACCATTCGCCGGGTGCCAGTCTTTCAATCTGACGCCACTTCGGCGACCTGCGGTCGATGAGAATGATAGGATGCTGATGAGGACAGCATAATACCCAGTCCCTGGGCGGAGAAAATTCCCCGACATAGCCGGGAATCGCACCCGGGCCCAGAGGATTGGCAATCCGTCACACTGACCATTCAGCTACCGGGGACGGACATTAATTTGATATCGGTTTGATACAAAGGGGCTCAGAAACGGCTTTATTCCACTACTCTCATTAAAGGGGCAGCCTGTGTCCTTGAACTGTCGACACCATTGCAGAATGCTTTGATTAGTTGGTGGCTGTATGTTGCACTGTGTTTGTAATGCACGCTACGTGATAATGGCAGAGTCTGTTTTCTCGTATTGCAATACACAAAATGCTGTCTGTTGACTAGTCGCCATTTTGTAAACTGTTACCACCCTGCGACCAGGTGAGTCAAGATGGAACCTGCAATGACTTTAACGTGTGCTCTTTCGATTGGTTATTATTACAATAGGGTGGGCATTATATATTCGAAGCTATAAGATGTCAAAACCCGACGGCTCATTTGTAACCGCCCTGTACATACTCTATGGGCTACCACTGTGTAAGACCTCTGGGGAGCAAGAGCTGATGGCCGGGCACGCCGGCTGGCCGCTCCGCCCGCCTGCGGCCGCTGCTGTGGGACGATCAACAGGTGGGCGGTATACTGCAGTGCGCCGTTTCATCGGCTGGCCCTGCCGCCTGCCAGGTGTTTATGTAACGCACCGCGGCTGCCTTGGCGCGCTGCGCTGGTCCGGGCCGGGCCCTATTACATAAACACTCTCGGATCCGCACGCGCTATACATAGCAACACTCTCTCCGCCCGTGGCGAGCCTCGCGAATCTCGGCAGCCGAGTCAAGGTGGCGCCCAAATTGGGTACCTGCTTAGCGCCGCCGCCATTAACGCAGCACTTACTTGCGACTCACTGTCTAAACTTAGATGATCCCACAGAGCCATAAGAGGAAGAGTATTAAGTCGGGTTTGATAAGGACACGAGATGTTTGAGGATTCACTCCTTCAGTACATTTATGGACCTTGACAAAATCTACGACGTAAGGTGGATGAAGGTGTTCACAAATTCTGACATCAATCAGTACGACTTCTCTACCAGGCAATCGAAGACTGCGTTTTTACACAATTGGCCACTAAAATTGCTACACCAAGAAGAAATGCAGATGATAAACGGGTATTCATTGGACAAATATATTATACTACAACTCACATGTGATTACATTTTCACGCAATTTGGGTGCATAGATCCTGAGAAATCAGTACCCACAACAACCACCTCTGGCCGTAATATCGGCCTTGATACGCCTGCGCATTGAGTCAAACAGAGCTTGAATGGCGTGTAGAGATACAGCTGCCCATGCAGCTTCAACACGATACCACAGTTCATCAAGAGTAGTGACTGGCTTATTGTGACGAGCCAGTTACTCGGCCACCATTGACCAGACGTTTTCAGAGAGATATGGAGAATGTGCTGGCCAGGGCAGCAGTCGAACATTTTCTGTATCCAGAAAGGCCCGTACAGGACCTGCAACATGCGGTCGTGCATTATCCTGCTGAAACGTAGGGTTCCGCAGGGATCGAATGAAGGGTAGAGCCACGGGTCGTAACACATCTGAAATGTAACGTCCACTGTTCTAAGTGCCGTCAATGCGAACAAGAGGTGACCGAGACGTGTAACCAATGGCACCCCATACCATCACGCCGGGTGATACGCCAGTATGGCGATGACGAATACACGGTTCCAATGTCCGTTCACCGCGATGTCGCCAAACACGGATGCGACCACCATGACGCTGTAAACAAAACCTGGATTCATCCGAAAAAATGGCTTTATGCCATTCGTGCACCCAGGTTGGTCGTTGAGTACACCATCGCAGGCGCTCCTGTCTGTGATGCAGCGCCAAGGTAATTGCAGCCATGGTCTCCGAGCTGATAGTCCATGCTGCTGCAAACGTCGAACTGTTCGTGCAGATGGTTGTTGTCTTGCAAACGTCCCCATCTGTTGACTCAGCGATCGAGATGTGGCTACACGATCCGTTACAGCCATGCGGATAAGATGCCTGTCATCTCGACTGCTAGTGATACGAGGCCGTTGTGATTCAGCACGGCGTCCGTATTACCCTCTTGAACCCACCGATTCCATACGCTGCTAACAGTCATTGGATCTCTACCAACGGGAGCAGCAATGTCGCGATACGATAAACCCCAATCACAATATGCTACAATCCGACCTTTATCAAAGTCGGAAACGTGATGGTACGCATTTCTCCTCCTTACACGAGGCATCACAACAACGTTTCACCAGGCAACGCCGGTCAACTGCTGTTTGTGTATGAGAAATCGGTTGGAAACTTTCCTCATGTCAGCACGTTGTAGGTGTCGCCACCGGCGCCAACCTTGACTGAATGCTTTGAGAAGCTAATCATTTGCATATCACAGCATCTTCTTCCTGTCGGTTAAATTTCGCATCTGTAGCACGTCATCTTCGTGGTGTAGCAATTTTAATGGCCAGTAGTGTAGGTAAAAATTCATTTACTTTTGACGTTACGGCCTTTTATGCTTACCTGAACTGAGTCTTTGCTACCCTGATATGGTCTACGAGATATGTATTCTGTGTTGCCACAGCCTCTTCACGGAATTCACTTTTTAAATTTTAATTATCTGACGAGATAGAGGTCAAAAGACACGAAGTTTGATGAACAGACTGGATGTTGCAACAATTCATACTTGAAATCCCTGAGTTTTTACGGCTACCGAAGGATATTTGTGGATTCATTCGGCCAGTGAATGATATTTTCTTCTGTAATTCAGGCCTCTTCTCATGTACCTGTTTTCATGCAATTGGACCAGGCGACTGCAAACTATTCTCCAGTTAATATTTTACTCTTCCGAAGGTAATACATAAGAGCAATCTTTCTGACATCGAAAAATACTTGCCACAACATTTCTAGCAAACGTTCGCTTCGCATCTTTTGACATAAGATCACCGGTCACCGGATTCCAACCACCACTTTGACTGTTCCTTCGTTTCTGGCATGAAGTAGCGGACTCACGTACCACAGTTATAAATCGGTGAAGACACTCAGACGGATTCTCCTTAGAGATTTTCAGATCACAATAGATACGAGTTTCAGTATTTGACGTTTCTTCTCATCAACGAACATCATTTTGCTAAGCTGGGAACCTTTCCCCTTGCTCTGGTCTAAGACAATTGACACATGAAGATGCTCTGAGATAAGTAGTAGAACAAAAAAATCTAATAGTGTATAATCCCATTAGAACACAACAAAATATCCATGTTGGTTATTGCGAAATTTTGTATATTTAGCTTTGTTTTCCTGATTATTCTGTTGAACCAGCTGAGATGGTGAGGAATTGACGCGTTTTGACCTGTCCATGATTTGAGGCACACTGAAATTCCAGCACTTCACGTTTTCCTGTGTTTCCAGATATTTGGTACCAGTCCTCCTTGACATTAGTAATAATGTAACACTGTCCGTAAAGTTAATTTTTCAGTTCTCAGTTCTCACTTGTACGAGCGTGCGCGTAACCGTCGCGGTGCGGCTGATTTTTGATGATGCGGAACGCAAGGACCGAACGCACTTTTCAGGTAAACGGCACCCGAGCTTCATAAGTAAGGCGGTGGTAGAATGTTCTTCCGACCCATACTATGTGTACGTGATTGATCAGCAATTTGTCCTTCTGAACCCGTACCTTTCTCGGGCGATTTTTGAAGCAACAGAGCAGCGAGCTTCATTCTTACATTTGCGGTGAACTAGCCACTACTTCTCCCCAGACGTTACAGTGTACGAACCTTACTGTCGTTAAATTATTTAGCAAGTCTGTGAAATCCTTTTATATTATGAACGACTTCTTTTATGTTGTTGCCCAAGCCAGTTTCTTTTATCGGGACTACACTTTTCAACGTATAAAATGTAAGGGAGGTGATAAACGAGCCCACTGTTATTTCTCAGTGTACAACAATCTTTATGAGTCAGCTTAACATTATAAAAGATCTTACGTTAGTTCTGTCTGTCATACTATAATTATTCGCCCCACAGCTACAAGAAAATCCATTTCACCCCAGACGCTTAATGTCACAAGACGTTCAACAAGAGACCAAAGTGATTGTACTCCTGAGAAGATCCAGACGATTTTTCTCAAAGATGATTTTCCTCACTAGCCTCGACTAGAAGAAGTGGCGAGAGTTTCAGCTAGAGGGCCAAACGTTCGCTACATTACTAGGTCACGTTTGTTTCAGTGCGTCGTCACGACCTCTGTGTCGAGCTGCAATTGGTATAACCCCCGTCGTCTTTATGCTAGCTGTCATACAAAGGGAAGTAGTCCTTGCCGGCATCAACTATCGTAACAGCCAATTTACAAACTCGTAGATCATTTCCGTGATTGTAGATTCCAAAAGAAAAATGTCCATACAACTTGTCTTTCTAGATGACGTAGCAAACATAAATCATAATCAAGTTCACCTTTTAGATGTGTGCACGCAGTTTAAGAAACCCCCCCCCCCCCCCCCCCGGCCTCTCCGCCCGGCGTACGCACTACGTCGATTTATTCTCCAACCAGATAAAACACTGGTTCCTCGATAAAAACAATCGAGCGTCTCGAACTGTCAATTTGAAAACTCCCTGCTATTTCAATGGACGTATCTGCGCCCAAATTTCTGTTCTTTCGATACGTTTATACGATGCTACTCAAGTTTTTAGTTAAAATACTAATCAGTATTGATCGCATAGATTTATTAGAAACTAGTTTTTAATAAATTCTTGAAATCGATACTGGTTAGTATTTTTATTATTTACCAGATCGCTGTTATTTTCCAGCAATATTTTGAAAAGTTATCAGAGTCTTTAAGTCCTGAAATTATTTCTCTAGGGAATCTTCCGTACGGTTGTCTGACAGACGCCGAGCTCTATTGCTCGCGTGGTGGATTTACGAGAACAACGCTCTTAGACTTCTCCAAAACGCCCCACCTCTTTCTCGTTTGTCTCTGGGCGTATCACTCGGCAAACAACTATAGCCTCAAAATTACGTCAGTTCTCGGTTCAGCTCAACACTGACACTGGTGGAACTGGAAGACTGCGTGATTACTTTAAGCAAGATATTGTGTTTGCGTATTGGCTGATCTTGTGAACGCACTTGGTATTGACTTGTGAAAGGCACAGACCGCCACGTCTCTCTGGAAAAACTTACTACTGTGTGATTTCCACACTGTCATTGTGAAACCAATCGCAAAACTGTCAGCTGATTAGTAGAGCAAATTTAGGGACTACGTTCTGCAATTCTGCTCGAAATTGGCACAACGTGAGCTAGTGCTGAGAATTGTTTGATGTGAGGTCCGCCACGTCTCTGCTGAGAATGTTACGCACCAGTTGGCAAACGTAGGCTATGTGTACCACAACGTGTTTCGAGACTACGTTGCCCCATTAACAAGAGCTGTGAAGAAAGGAAATAAATCAATATATCGCAGAACTACACATACTGATAACTGTATAAATATGTATATCGTCCTGCGGTGTAACATACGTTAACACTACAATTCCATAAGGTAATGTCAGCTTTAAAAAGCTAGCAGCAAACACGCATAGTCATCCTGACCATAGTCATCCTGACCATCGTATCTTTACACATCGTACTCTCGCATCACTCAGTTGTAAACTAATGGCTTTTTAATTTTTTTTTACTTTTGACGGCGTCTGATGCCATGGCAGCTTTAAGGTTACTATACTACAGGAGCATATAAATATTTGATAGTTGTCAGCTCGTGTAGCATTGTGGTGTATTGATTTGTTTCCTTGTTTTATATCACTTGATAATAGGACAAAGTAGTTCGGAAACATGTGTAAGTGGGCTGTGTTGGCAGCGCTGTGTAGCGCTTTTCATTGGATCTCTGACTGCGCTTTCTTTGTAAGAGACTCTGTGGCTGGTTGTTCTCGTTGTTGGAAGTTGGTCGCCAGCAGTGATGGAAGTACTGTTGGGCAGTTGGAGGTGAACAGCCAGCAGTGATGGAGGTTAAATGTGAACTGTTAGCATTGATGGAGGGTAGAGGTCTGAAGTGTTAGCGTAGGCTAACGATCTGGAAGTATCCGAATTGGAGATAGAAAATTATACATGATTATATATCTTTGTACTGGGTGTCAATGACGAGTTATATTCGTGATTGAACTGGATGTCACATTATTAACGTAAAAAAAATACATTATTTGGCTTGCAAAAAAATCTTTCCTTTGCTAACCACATGGGGGTTGAGTTGTTTTGGGGAAGGAGACCAGACAGCGAGCTCATCGGTCTCATCGGATTAGGGAAGGACGGGGAAGGAAGTCGTCCGTGCCCTTTGAAAGGAACCATCCGGGCATTTGCCTGGAGCGATTTAGGGGAATCACGGCTAACCACATGCCTATTAGTATTTAGTGGCTGTAGTAGTTAGAATCTTTTATTTAGCTGGCAGTATTGACGCTCGCTGTATTGCAGTAGTTCGCGCAATGAAGATTTTTGTTAGGTAAGTGCTTAATGAAATGTGTAGGTTATTGTTAAGATTTCTTTTTAGTCAAGGCCATTCTTTTGAAATAATTATTTGAAGTCAGGTTGTAACTTTTTTGAGCAGTCAGATTACGTTGCGCTAGAATATTGTGGGACAGTGTTGACATGATAAGAAAAAGTAAAGAGAAAGTAGGCTCAGTACGTTTAGTTTTACTCGGCTGTTTCAGAATCAAATAACGTAGAAGTTTCATCTTCTCAGTCATTCAGCGATTTAAGTACAGACACACACATTTAAATAATGAAGTTTCACATGCTGTGGGAAAGATGTACATCACACGTTTGACAACTGTTGCGTCACATTCTCAGTAGTGATTCATCAGACAGTCGTACGATGGTTTCCAAGGAGACATCCTGTCAATGCGTGGTGACAAAATACGGCGTTCTTTCGTGTTCCACACCACAAAACACTTGCTCTGTTTGATGTAGACTTCCTGATAAAAAATAAGTGGACACTGTAATGAGCAACTGACCACCAGATGTCACGAGAGGCAGATCCGCCAATGTCGTGAGCAGAGGAGCAGTAACAGCAGAACGGGTCGGTGAGAAGAGCTCATTGGCTTCGAATGTGGAGTTATCACTGGGAGTCACCTGAGTATCAAATTCGTCAGGAGCATTTCAGCCTCCTATAGCTCCTTAAGACGACTATTGGTGACGTGATTGTGAAGTAGAAACGGTAAAGGAACAACCAGAGCCAAAGAGCAGCAGACCCCATGTACTGATGGACAGAAACCGCAGACCGTTGCGGAGAGGTAGTTATAAAGAATCTCATGAAATCAGTGGAAGAAACCACTCGAGAGTTCCCGAGTGCTACCAGCAGTCCAGCTACCAATGACTGTGCGTAGTGATTTAAAAATAATGGGGTACAGTGATCAAGCAGCTCACATAAGCCACATATTTCTGTAGTCATTGCTAAGCGACTCTTGCCATGGTGTAAGGGCGGCAGTGATGATAGGAAAAGAGTGGTTTTGAGAAATGACTCGGGCCATATCTTGTGACAAACCAATGGAAGGGTTTGGGTCTAGCGATTGCCTGGAGAATGATGTCCACATTACGTGTAGTGCCAACAGCGAAGTACAGAGAGGCTTGTGTTGCGCTATGGAGATATCTTTCGTGGTTAGACTGTCGTTCCATTACTGCGTTTAAGAAAACGCTTAAAACGGAAGGATACACATCTTTTAGCACCGTCTACTGATTACAGTAGACCAGTTCGGAGACGATGACGGTTTTTTTTTACCATTTCAATGCATCCTGTCACAAAGCAGCGCCTGTGAGGCAATGCTTTGTGCACAGTAGATTACTGAAAGGGGCTGGACTACCCAGAGTTCTGGCCGGCCACTGTGACCTAGCGGTTCTAGGTGCTTCAGTCCGGAACCGCGCTGCTGCTGCGGTCGCAGGTTCGAATCCTACCTCGGGCATGGATGTGTGTGATGTCCTTAGGTTACCTAGGTTTAACTATTTCTAAGTCTCGGGGACTGATGACCTCAGATGTTAAGTCCTATAGTGCTTGAAGCCATTTTGAAACAGAGTTCCGGCCTGAACCGAAAGGGAATGATTTAGAACCTCGACTTAGGTCCAGACTCCAGCGCGCAACATCACTCTTTTCTCTGGTTTCTGCACTTGAGGAAGAATATCCTACCGTTCCTTCACAGACATTTAGACACCTCACTGAAAGTGTCTCCAGCAGAGTTCAAGCCACCATAAAAGCGAAAAGTGGACACACACATACACACACCACACACACACACACACACACACACACACACACACACACACACACACACACACACACACGCCGTATTAATGTCACTTGACTGATGCCTAGAAGGCCTAGGTAGGTGGGTGGGCAGCGTACTTTGCTGCCGTGCGGAGAACGCGGTTTCAGTTCCTGGTGCTGTTCGGTTCCTGGTGCTGCCAAGGTATTTCCTTGGTGGGCGGACTGGTAGTGGGTGATCTCTACCTCGTGTTGCCAACTGGGAATCAACCTGACCGAACAGTAGCGGGTTCACGGTCTTGAAAGCCTGCAAAACGGTCGGGAGAGCAGTGTGCTGACCACATTCCCCTCCATACCGTGTCAACATGCCGCCGCACGACAGAGGATGACACGGCCGCCGGAACACATGCCTTGGGTCTTCACGGCCTAGACGAGGAACGTTTAATAGATGTACAGATACTTTTCGTCAGATAGTGTCTTTTCCACAAATGGTTTCTGTAGGGAAAGAGCAGCAACTCCTTTGTTCATCAACGAGCTGTTAAAATCCTTTTGATGTTTACGTAGATAGATTTTCTGGAATGTTGTTTGATGTCATCCCAGAAAATCTACTAGTTCGTAATTTGATGGCAAACGAGAAATGGAATGTTGGCTTCAAACATAAAGGCGAAAATTCAAACTTCCTGAAACTCAAAAAAGTTTTTCTCGAGAGCAAATCTTGTTAAGTATTTATATAACCCAAGCTAAGTGATCCCTTATTTTTTCTTGACAGATGTCATATCAGATTATGACGTTCTCCTAAATCTATCGACAGAAGAAACGCTGAACGAGCAGTGAAGCAAGGCATGGGAATAGTCCAAGGATCAGGCATAGGTAACACAAAAATTTTGACAAAAGACCATGCTAAGTATGCTAGAGCGACAGTAAATGTATAATTCAACACGTGTGAATCAATATCTAATATCAAAAAATGGTTCAAATGGCTGTGAGCACTACGAGACTTAACATCTGAGGTCATCAGTCCCCTAGACTTAGAACTACTTAAACCTAACTAACCTAAGGACATCACACACATCCATGCCGAGGCAGGATTCGAAACTGCGACAGTAGTAGCAGCGCGGTTCCGGACTGAAGCGCCTAGAACCGCTGGGTCAGAACGGCCGGTTATCTAATATCATCGAACTTTTTTTAAAGTACATATATCATCACGATCCCTCACCCGACAGATGAACCGAGAGATGTGGCACATTGGTCAGCACACTGGATTCGCATTCGGGAGGACAACGGTTCGAAAGCGCGTCCGGCCATCCAGATTTAGGCTTTCCGTGATTTCCCTAAAATCACTCCAGGCAAATGTCGGGATGGTTCCTTTGAAAGCGTACGGCCGATTTTCTTCCTCATCCTTGGTACAATCTGAGCTTGTGCACCGTCTCCAACGACCTCGATGTCGATGGGACGTTTAATCCAATACATTCCAATTTTCCTTCGACAAGTGAAACATGAGTTTGACCCCTCCTCTAGGTATCACGGCATGTATGTCTACAATGCAGGTTGCACGTGATTACTGACAATGTCTGTTAGAAAATTACTGGCCGAATAAGCCCACCACATTTGTACAGGAAAATTTTTAAACTTATTTTAAACATAGACCGCCGGCCTATTTCATCTTTCCTGCTGTTTGAAAATTGAAAAATAGTTTACATACAGCTGCATTGTCTATGCAATTAGAAAATAATTTTCTGGGTGGACGGTAACTTCCCTCCATGATGTGAAACATTCGTGCACAGTGCTAAGTAAACATACATATTGAACAGAAGAAGAATTTTAATTTTTTGAAATAAACATTCCTAGTGGGAATGGTCGCCAACAGTTAACGTCGTTCGTAGATACATTTTAACATAACCTCTCCTAGGTACTTAAGTATTTGTCTTTCCATGTATATTTGTACTTCTCTAGTAACTTTTATCCTTTTCTTCCCAATGTGTTTATTGTATCACCATGTTCGTCATGAAAAATAATGTTCTCTGCTGACCATTAAAACTACGACCGCCTAAAGGCAGCATGCAATAAACATAAAAAGATGTTAAATGTTTTACACCCTTGATTATACAAATTATCAGCGTTTCAGAACAATCCCACAAAGTAGGTAAGAGTAAAGTCATCTACACGGTGCATTCACATCAATGTGACCACAGTCTCTGTTCGACGTAAACTTGCAATAACCACTCACAGACGGAAGGTGGCAACACTAGCAGTGGAAGGTATATAAAGCGAATTAGTATGACGTGGGAAACACTGCAGTCGATATCGTAACGAAGAAAAGGAGCGATTTATCTTACGTCCAAAAGGATATGATTATTCACTTCCGGGCCGAGGGTGGATGCATTTCCAGAACGGTTAACATGCCGCCGTTGTTAACGTATACATTGCATGGCAAAATGGCGCTATCCAAACCCGGCACCAACGGAACTGTGGTGCACCACGGGTCGTAGATGAAACTGGTGAACGGCGTCTGCCGAGGTGTGACCGGGTGAACAGGGTCTACCAGTAGCGTCTTCTTTTAACGACCGTTCGGCAAACGTCGCTTTGTATGGGCCTCGGCAGCAGGCGCCTGCTTCAGAACTGGAAGACTCTTGAAGACAGACGTAAACTATCCCTAGAAAGTATATTAACAAAGTTTCTAGAAGCTTCTTTAAATGATTGTGAATATACTACAACTCACTATGTATTGCTCACACAGGTATGGTGAGGATAAGATTTGAATAATTACTGCACGCACAGAAGCATTCAAACAATCATTCTGCCCGCGCTGCATACGTGAATGGAACAGGAAGAAACCCTAACAATCGGTACAATGTGACGTAACCTCTGCCGTGCACCCCATGGTGGTTTGCGGAATATAGATGTACATGTAGATAGACATAGATGTACACACATAAAAAAAACTGTTTGCATCACCTAGGTTCCGAAAGTTCCAGAACTTGTACAGAAAATTGGAATACAGTTTAACATAAACATCATTTCCGCCCTTTTTATTGCTCACGAATACCACACATTGCATGTTGTACCACCATACGGAGAGACCTTCAGGGGCGGTGATCCACATTTCTGTAGATGAAGGTTTCTCGGGTCTCCAGCCGGGTGGTACCGTTGATATCTCGCGACGTTTCGGGAAGTGTCATACTACCCATCTTCTGGCGAAGTGTCTCGACACTTCGCCAGACACTTCGCCAGAAGATGGGTAGTATGACACTTCCCGAAACGTCGCGAGATATCAACGCTACCACCCGGCTGGAGACCCGAGAAACCTTCATCAATAGTTTACGCCGGGAAAGCCTACAGTCATATACACATTTCTGTACACACCGGTACCTCTAATACCCAGTAGCACGTCCTCTTGCATTGATGCATGCCTATATTCGTCGTGGCATACTATCCACAAGTTCATCAAGGCACTGTTGGTCCAGACTGTCCCACTCCTCAACGGCGATTCGACGTGGATCCCTCAGAGTGGTTGGTGGGTCACGTCGTCCATAAACAGCCCTTTTCTATCTATCCCAGGCATGTTCGATAGGGTTCATGTCTGGAGAACATGCTGTCCACTCTAGTGAAGCGATGTCGTTATCCTGAAGGAAATTCACAAGATGTGCACGATGGGGGCGCAAATTGTCGTCCATGAAGACGAGTGCCTCGCCAATATGCTGCCAATACGATTGCACTATCGGTCGGAGGATGGCTTTAACGCATCGCACAGCCGTTACGGCCCTTCCATGACCACCAGCGGCGTACGCCGGCCCCACATGATGTCACCTCAAACCAGCAGGGAACCGCCACCTTGCTGCACTCGCTGGACAATGCGTCTAAGGCGTTCATCCGGGCCGGGTTGCCTCCAAACAGGTCTCCGACGATTGTCTGATCGAAGGCATACGCGACACTCATCGGTGAAGAGAACGTGATGCCAATCCTGAGTGGTCCATTCGGCATGTTGTTGGTCCCATCTGTATCGTGCTGCGTGGTGTCGTGGTTGCAAAGACGGACCTCTCTATGAACGTCTGGAGTGAAGTTGCGCATCATGCAGCCTATTGCACACAGTTTGAGTCGTAACACGTCCTGTGGCTGCACGAGAAGCATAATTAAATATGGTGGCGTTGCGGTCTGGGTTCCGCCGAGACATAATCCATAGGTCATCCACTGCAGTAGTAGCCTTTGGGCGGCCTGACCGAGGCATGTCATCGACAGTTCCTGTCTCTCTGTATCTCCTCCATGTCCAAACATCATCGCTTTGGTTCACTCCGAGACGCCTGGACACTTCCCTTGTTGAGAGCCCTTCCTCGCATAAAGTGACAATGCGGACGCGATCGAACAACGATATCGACCGTCTAGGCATGGTTGATCTACAGATAACACGTGCCGTGTACCTCCTTTCTGGTGAAATGACTGGAATTGATCGGTTGTCGGATCCCCTCCGTCTAATAGGCGCTGCTCATGCACGGTTGTTTACATCTTCGTGTGTGTTTAGTGACAACTCTGAACAGTCAAAGGTACTGTGTCTCTGATACAATATCCAGAGTCAACATTTATCTTCAGGAGTTCTGGGAACCGGGGTGATGCAAATCTTTTTTTGATGTGTGTAGACGCACTCATGCTGACTACCGGTCATCGGAAACAAAACATGCTATTTACACGTCGGTACCGCAACTCTACGTCCACTGAATGGCGACTGGTAGCCTTTTCAGATGAATCAAGTTTTATACTCCTTCAAATTAATTGCTTTTGACGTGCTCGGGCCTGCAACAACAGTCCGAAGGGTCCACTCCGCAGTAGGGACCGTTATGGACTGAGAAATCTTTCCATGGCTTTCCCTGGGTGATCTCGTAATTCTGGAAGGTACAATGAATCAACACAAGTATGCGTCTAACCATGGGGATCGTGTCCATACCAACAAGCAGTTGTTCCTTCGGCACGATGCCACCTACCAGCAGGACAATGCAATGTGTCACATATCATGCAGCGTACGTGTGTGGTTCGAAGAGCGCCAGGATGATTTTAACGTACTCACCCGGCCATCAAATTCCCCAGGTGTAAACCAAATCGAGAATCTGGGGGACTACTTCGATTTGTCTGTAAGTACCATGGACTCTCAACCGAGAACCGTAGCGCAACTGGCGGCGGCAATGCAGTCGGTATGGCTCCACAATCCCGTTGGTACCTCGCAGAACTTCACTGAGCCGTGGCGGACTGGCGCCAGCACCGGTTACGCTCGTTATATCGTTGCTTCAAACCCAAAGTGGTGTCTTGGTGAGAATTGATTTATTGAATGTCGAAGTAGACATGTTGATAAGAAAATTGTTCCGATAATTACATGTAAACCATGAAATCCTGTTGCAACAAAGAATGTTGATCCATAAACTGCATCTGCAATGGTGAAGGGTGCTTCTCAATATTATTTTGGTGGTTATATACGATCTTTGGATATCATGTGGCTCTCTTCGGGGTGGCGGGCTTCAAGAGTTGGCCGTCAGCTTTCGAAAATAAAACATTGAGAGACTTGGGACGTCTCCGGAGAAAGGAGTGTCGACTGCGACCACGTGTGCCCTGTCAGTGTGATATGCCGCGGAGTTGTATTGGTCGGCAGGTCTGTGTTTTGCGCCAAGTTTCACGATTTCTATCAAGGGAAAGGTCCCTGAAGTAAATTGGTTAAGCTGCTTGAGCCGCAGAGTTGTGCTGTGTGCAAACATCAAGTAAGTTGGTCGGTAGTGTATGTGGCTAAGCGACGTGTTTAGAGACGTTTCACTCGCTAGATGACTGTGGAAAAATCTGTGGATGAGCTCAGTGTGGGCTGGTTAAATGTTGGCTTCGCAGTGAAGTCTTAGTTATAACTGTACTGGTTGTTATCTAATTGATTATTAAGGGTATTAAGTGATTGAAAACTGCACCTAAGTGATGTTACTATGATCGGTGAACCATCCTTAAATAGTTGCAATTTAAAAGTCAGTCATTGCTGTGGACGGAACATTTTGTACACTAATGCACGTATGTCTGGTGCAAGTATTGTGACCTGTATTTTTGTGTGTGTTTCAGAGAGTTGCAATTGTTCTGTGTTTGTCGAAAGCTGCTGTTAAGTGCCAACGCCTCGGCGGGGAGTGAGATGTAACCAGCAGCCTAGGTCCTGCTGTGTTTACGTAACCCTGCCATGGCTGGATTGCTTTGGGCGAAGACCCCATACCAAAAGTTTAGCATATCTTTCCTTTCCAGCAAGGCGGATTAAACGCGTTTTGTAATTTGATTATGATTTTCTGATGTTTAAGCAAATGTTTTTCTTTTGGGTTACATAAAGATAGACCGGCAACTAAGTAAACGTTAGGAAATAGAGTAGGTGTAAAGTAATTAAATTCTCTCTATTGATTGTCATGTAATTTTGGGCTAATTGCAGTGCTCTGTCTCTGTAGTAATGAACAGTCCACAGTGCTCGTTGAGTCGATGTCACATCTCTATTTAAGTTACAGTGCATAGTCACGTAAGGTGTAATCTGGGTTTGTTTCATGCCAGTCTTTCTTGTTTCTGTTATATATCCATGTTCTAGTGAATTTTAGTTAACCATGTGAGTTTTATGTGTTGTTTGGACCGTGTTGGGCCGTGTGGTAATCAAATGCAATTAAGTGGCAAGCCCACTTTGATAGGAACTGTACTGTCAGTTGTAAGCTTTCGTTAAGTGTGGCGAAGCCACGGCAATACTGTGTTTGCTAGTTGTTTCTTAACTGATTTCATATGCATTTTATGGTTATTCTTGTTGGTTTCTGATAATTGTCTTGTTTCAATAAGAACTTATACTAAGTAACAAAATGGTTCAAATGGCTCTGAGCACTATGCGACTTAACTTCTTAGGTCATCAGTCGCCTAGTACTTAGAACTAATTAAACCTAACTAACCTAAGGACATCACACACATCCATGCCCGAGGCAGGATTCGAACCTGCGACCGTAGCGGTCGCTCAGCTCCAGACTGTAGCGCCTAGAACCGCACGGCCACTCCGGCCGGCTACTAAGTAACATCTGCATTGTACTGAAGATTGTGGGGAATTATCTGAAGGAACCTTATGTTAATAAATTAAGTATGTGTAAATCAAAGTATGACTACCAGCCATGATTCGCCATCCTGGTTCCCGTCCTGATAATAGTTGTGGTATGGATTGTGCAAGTTCGTATTAAAGGGCCACGTACCACTCACTGACTCTCTTCTTGCACGCCAGCACTGCAAAACGTGCTTATTCAGGCTTCTGACAGGTAGTCATATTAATAGAGTTGATGGTGTGCAAGGAAAAATAATGCAGAGGATGTCTCATTCACTAATCCACGCGGCGTAGTGTTTGTTGAGAAGGTTATGCATTGAGTAAGACGAGAAACGAGAAATCTACTAGTACATGTTGGAATTAAACGGTGGTAATATCGTGTCCTAACGAAACTTTAGTTAACAGTTGCCCAGTACGGTCGTTCTCATTGGTTAGCATCCTACGAATGTCATGCTTATACAGAATCGATGTCTTCAAAAGTCTGTACTCAATGGTGTGCATGCCCACATCTATCTAGCGTACGAGAGGACTGAAATATTGCCCACTCGACCATCCAGGATCGTAAGGCCACGTCATGTTGAGCCAGGAAACGGGACTGTTTACAGCAATACTTTGTCCGCATGGACAAAACGACGACTTCTGCAATGCCACGGACTATCAGAACAGTGAGCGCTTTTCCAGCAGCGGTGCGCCCAACGACTCAGGACTGGCAGTACGTCGTCTTTCCACAGGAATCCTGGTTCTGTGTACAGCACCACGACGGATTTATCCGACTGTGGAAGCTCCGAGGATGGCGGTCGTTGCCAGATTGCATTCTGCAGCATCATAAGGGCTCCACACCTGATGTGATGATACGGGGTGTCCTTGTGTGGACAACCCGGTTACTTCGTTGGATGGTTGGTTGGTTTGGGGCAAGGGGAACAAACAGCGAGGTCATCGTCCCGTCGGATTAGGGAAAACTGGGGAAGTAGATCGGCCGTCCCCTTTGAAAAGAACTATCCATGCATTTGCCTGAAGCGATTTAGGGAAATCACCTGAAACCTAAATCAGGATGGCCAGACGCGGATTTGAATCGCCGTCCTCCCGAATGCTAGTCCAGTGTGCCCCGATTTCTTGCGGGGTGCCATGGGATACAGAACAGCATCACCTCTGGTTTGTACAGCTGCTAGTTTGGACAGGAACAGTTACATTTCGGAGGTGTTAAGGTCGGTGGTCATGTTCTACAGTTATCTTCGACGGCGTTCCACTGTTGGAGTCACCACGTTCTTCAGATCTCTCACCCACTGGAAACGTCTGGTCGTGAGTTTCAAGGGCCCTCCACGCTCGTCAGCCACTACGATTGACGAACTCTGGCATAGAGGCAATGCAACATGGAATGACATGCCCGGATCTCCGTCCAAGATGAATCTGACTTTATACCCAAATGGGTTAGCTCCACTGTTGCTGCCACAGGTGGCAGCCCTGTGTATTTAATTGACCCATATACACCCAAAGCACCCACAAAATTAACAACGTTTTCTTCCTACTAACTAAGTAAAATTTCGTTATTTGCTATGATTCCTGGTGTTGCATGAGTGTACTTTCTGATGTTCTACTCTGTAACTTAGATATGCAGACAATTCCTACATGGATCTTTCGATTCCATCATTTAATTACTTTCTAAAAATTTCTCCATTCCATTGTAGCAGCGCAGCAACGAGCTTTCAATTATTTCAGAATAAAAAAAGTCGTGATTGGACAGTTATTTAATACCAATGTCACGCTTCACCTTTTTGGGGCGTCATGACATTGCGTAAAAGTGGCTGTATATGTAACCGACCCGTCATAAAGTCATATAAATTGGAAAATGGACGCAAAAGCAACTGGACATGTAATCAGTCTGTAAGGTCCTAATATTACGCAATCTAATATGTCCCAAAAGGGTGAAACGCGTTTGTTGATGTTACATAGCCTGCAACCAAGACTGTTTTTATTTTGAAATACTTCATTTCTTTGTTCGTTTTCTCTGATTACTTTCTTCTTTTCTTTTTTAATTTCAGTTTATTAGCTTTCGGCTCGTGTCCATTCAGCCCCCTCAGTAATGAAAAGACGATAACACAGCGTATTGTAGTCGACTTTCTCTGTCAGTCACGACAATACGAAAGTAAGGACATCGCAATGCGTAGTCCCCAAACGGAGAAAATCGTCAACCCTGCCGGGAATCGAAACGCTTCGGTTAGCAATCTCCGTTGTGACCACGCAGCTACCGACGTGGACGCTCCGATTACTTCTGCTTCTAGGTTACCCTGTATGCAGTATCTTATTGAGTTTAGTAATCTTCAGTACTGATCGTTTACGAAGAAAGTATGGAAATTGCATTCAATTGGCTTGTTATGACATTTCTATGGTCATTATATTAAAAAAGTTAAAACTGTGCCACTTTGAATGTTGACGATAAGAACCTTGTACCTTGCGAGACATTTTACCGTTAGGAGTGGTTTTTTCATGGCTTTCTAAGATTTGACTGATCCAAACATCACGGATCAACTTGGCCTTTTTCGCACAAACAACGCTCCCACAGAGATGGAGGTTAACACTAAGACTTAACAAAATCTGCTTTGACACGGAACCACGACATCTGTAGACCGTCACTTACGATACTTCTTGCGAATGCCACGTTTGAACAATCTCAAACAAACCGTTTCCCACATCGACATCAGTACCGAGCAGTTCATTTCCAAGTGCTGGTCAGAGTGTTCACGGAACCGCTGTCAGATTATTTCATGACTTTTCAGTTCTCGAATAGCAGGTAGAAAAAACGAACTCCAATATTTTTCCGCGACAGCTCTTACTTCGTATATGTAATTTCGATTATCAGTCGTCACTTCGTAGATGGAAGTAAACAAAATATTCCGGATTCGGAGGAGGAAGTTGATGATTCAAATTTTGTAAAGATTTCTCTTCGCAACGAGAAACTCCTTGTTTTAATGATTGCCACGCTACTTCCAGTATCAAATCCGTGACACTATCACCCCTATTTCGCGATAATGCGATACGAGCTATCCTTCCTTGTACCCGTTTGATGTTCTCAGTCAGTCGTGTCTGGTAAAGATCCCATACCGCGCAGCCAGTACACCAGTAGAAGACGGACAAGGGTAGTGTAGACAGTCTCAGTAGATCTGTCGCATCTTCTGAAACTTCCAGAAAAAAAACCGCAACATTTTCTGTGCTATGGTTCCAATACAAGTTGTTCGCATTAATGAGCCCTACGTATTTAGCTGAATCGACAACTTTTAAATTCGTATTAGACCCAAGGCAGGAGGAATGGCAGCATCGGTGGTAAGTTTTTTTTTCTGTTTATTGCAAATCGATTTCAGCTACTTTGTAGACGTCTTCAGTGCAATTATATTACAGTTATGGTGATTCATCGAGAATGAAATCACACATGGTGGCAAATTGCCATGTATGACGTACCGAGGTTAGCTGCATGGAAACGTACACATTAAGCTCAATTTAACTGGCTTATTATCTGTAATGGCAATGTGGTACCAAGTGAGATTTTATTTACAATGAGTCATCATTACTTGAATGTACCTGCGCAGAAGATAGCTACAGAGTTACTGAAATCAATCTGCAATAAACGGAATAAAAACTTACGACCGAAGCTGCCGTTGCTCCTACACTGGATCTCATTAATATGGTCGTGGAGCACGCCGTTCCTGATAGAAACGAACCGAAGAAATTTGCATTAATTATCGAGTAATCGACGGATTCTTTTTAGTATCATATAAAGAATGTCAGAGCTTTCATTATTCATATTCAGTTGCCACTTTTAGCAGCATACAGGTATCTTGTCTAAATCACTTTGTAATCAGTGTTTTATATTTCTCTGAGGTTGGTTGTAGTTGTCACATTACTTTAGTTGACGATTCTTACGGTAACGAATGTAAAATAGTGAGAGAATGGAACAGAGTTATCGTCCACAACGGAGACGCAGTGTCACATGCATGATACTCAAGATGTGGGTGTTGAAGAAACTGAAATGACGCAGCGCGATATACTGGTAATACAGACAAACGACCTAAGTGAATGTCAAGTGATGTGGCTGAAGAGCGCGTATAAAAGAAGAGGCGGCAGTGTGAGAGGTTGTGGCGTCAAAGCCGACCGCCGATACGGGAGCCACCGCAATGACCGCTAATTAAATGCTGGCCCGTCAGTGTTGCCTCACAACTATTAGAGACTGCTGTTCTCACGGGACGCCAGCGATAAAGGACCGGGTTATCTCAAGATGACCGTAAACAATTCAGTTATAGCCCTGGGGGGGAGGGAGGGGAGCAGCGAAACCGGTTCGTGGCGCGGTGTCTCTTCCACTTACGAGGTCGTCTATTTTTTTCTTCTTTCCTACGGCCGTGGCGATACTTCCGGCGGCCGTTATACATGGCCCTGGCTCTTCTTACTAAGTTAATGGATGGAACTAAATGCTGAGTTCTCGATTTGGATTCAGACCGAGTGAATGGTTGCTGTACTTAAGAATGTTGTGTTCGTATTCGTGTACAGTTTGGTTTACACTGACTTCCAGGCAGGCTTGTTTCTCTTTTCTATGCTCTTCCCAAATTAAGTAATTTAAATGTCAGTAATTTAAATGCTAGGGTAGTTCCTTCATCAATGCAACGGGTGATCTCGTACTGTGTGAATGCACCAGTGCCCTGTCTCTGATGATGCGCGTGCTGAGTGAAGTATCAACCGCATACCTGCACACTTCAGGATTATATGAAACGTGGTGTCTTTTCTTTCGGACATCTCTGAAAAAACAGACAGCGACCGGAATCCACAGCTGTGTGATACACTTTATGTAAATTGAAGGTGGAGGAGGGAAAAGGAAAGTAAAGGGAAGGAACTATTGATGTCAGTTACTTTCGAAATTTATTCAAAATTAGCGGCGTCGAGTGAAAATGTGTGCCAAATCGGGATTCACATAAGGTCCCGATGCAGCTGATATAATAGTTCCTTCCCTTTACTTTTCTTTCTACCTCCTCAACTTTCAGTTTAAATAAAATGTACCGCAATTTCGGAATCTACATATCAGAAAGAACGGACACAACGCACTCACGCAGCTAATTCGCCTCGATGGGCAATGAATCCACCACCTTCAGTGCGGATGCGCGATTACATTCGACCTACTGCAGGAACCTCAAAGTCGAGAGCGTGGAGGACAAGGACGCGCACTGTGGATAGGTGGCGCTCGGTGGAAGTGTGGGTCGGCCAGGAGCCATACCGAGACACTCTGCGCAGTCGCCATAAACACTGTGTCAGGATGCCGCAGTGATTAACGCAAATCTTAGTAATCAGGAAAAACCAAGTTCGAAACCCATTCCGGCACACATTTTAACTCGTCGCCTCTGATTCTGCAAAACCCCTCCACCTTATATTCACATCAGAAACTTCTCGATTAAACATGTAGCAAGCAGTGTCAGCTGATATATATTGTTGCCTGTATTCTATTTGTTGTTGTTGTGGTCTTCAGTCCACAGACTGGTTTGATGCAGCTCTCCATGGTACTCTATCCTGTGCAAGCTTCTTCATCACCCAGTACCTACTGCAACCAACATCTTCTGAATCTGCTTAGTGTATTCATCTCTTGGTCTCCATCTACGATTCTTACCCTCCACGCTGCCCTCCAACACTAAATTGGTGATCCCTTGATGCCTCAGAACATGTCCTACCAACCGATCCCTTCTTCTAGTCAAGTTGTGCCACAAATTTCTCTTCTCCCCAATTCTATTCAGTAGCTCCTCATTACTTATGTGATCTATCCATCTGATCTTCAGCACTCTTCTGTAGCACCACATTTCGAAAGCTTCTATTCTCTTTTTGTCTAAACTATTTATCGTCCATGTTTCACTTCCATACATGGCTACACTTCATACAAATACTTTCAGAAGCGACTTCCTGACTTAAGTCTATACTCGATGTTAACAAATTTCTTTTCTTCAGAAACGCTTTCCTTGCCATTGCCAGTCTACATTTTATATCCTCTCTACTTCTACCATCATCAATTATTTTGCTCCCTAAATAGCACAACTCCTTTACTACTTTAAGCGTCACATTTCCTAATCTAGTTCCTCAGCATCACCCGATTTAATCCGACTACATTCCATTATCCTCGTTTTGCTGTTGTTGATGTTCATCTTATATCCTCCTTTCAAGATACTGTCCATTCCGGTCAACTGCCCTTCTAGGTCCTTTGCTGTCTCTGACAGAATTACAATGTCATCGACGAACCTCAAAGTTTGTATTTTTTCTCCATGGATTTTAATTCCTACTCCGAATATTTCGTTTGTTTCCTTTGCTGCTTGCTCAATATACAGATTGAATAACATCTGGGATAGGCTACAATCCTGTCTTACTCCCTTCTCAACCACTACTTCCCTTTCACGCCCCTCGATTCTTATAATTGCCATCTGGTTTCTGTACAAATTGTAAATAGCCTTTCGCTTCCTGTATTTGACCCCTGCCACCTTCAGAATTTGAAACAGAGTATTCCAGTTAACACTGTCAAAAGCTTTCTCTAAGTATACAAATGCTAATAACGCAGATTTGCCTTTCCTTATTCTATCTTCTAACAGAAGTCGTAGGATCAGTATTGCCTCACGTGTTCCAACATTTCGACGGAATCCAAACTGATCTTCCCCGTGGTCGGCTTCTACCACTTTTTCCATTCGCCTGTAATGAATTCGCGTTAGTATTTTGGAGCTGTGACTTATTAAACTAATCGTTCGGTAATTTTTACATCTGTCACTACCTGCTTTCTTTGGGATTGGGACTATTATATTCTTCTTGAAGTCTGAGGTTATACTGTCTGTCTGATACATCTTGCTGACCAGATGGAGTTTTGTCAGGGCTGGCTCTCCCAAAGCTATCAATAGTTCTAATGGAATGTTGTTTACTCCCAGGGTCTTGTTTCGACTTAGGTCTTTTAGTCCTCTGTCAAACTCTTCACGCAGTATCATATCTCCCATTTCATCTTCATATACGTATCCTGTTTATCTCGCTCCCAAACCAAAAGGACGACGTAGCCATAATGTTTTAAATGAGATTTATGTAGCTTTTTAAGTCTTATAATTGTGTTCTCCTGTTTTGCTGTTCATCTCCAAAAAGCGCTGATGAAAAAGGCTTCCCCACCACGATTCTGATCTGGATCTAACGCCATTACACTTGCGAGCGGTAGCGCCCACGCTTGAGAATTCTCAAGCAGCACACCAAAATAATTACCTCAGCGCTGACGACAATCTGAAACCACATAAAAAGCTGCACGTCAGTTTTAACTTAAATTTAATTCATTTATTTCACTGCTTTAACTATTACCCATGTCTTTCAATATGGAACTGTGAAAAGTACAGACATGATATCCATAGTGTACATAGTGTACATACGTCGTAATTCCAGCATAAGTATTGCCTTCATTGTACAAGACGAGAACGCTAGAGCCTACTGGGCTCTTCTCATGGACAAATATATGCCAGACGAATTCTATGGAATCTACTCCTGTCATAGAATCTACTCGTGTCATCATCGACAGTCTGATGACTTCAATCCATGGAGCATAGTCGAAATGTAGGGCTACGATAAATGATTCATTCGTTTTAAAAACTCTATATTTTCCAAAATATAACGTGTATGAATATTATTGATGCATGTATAGGAGCGAAAACTCACCAAGTTTGTATTCTGTTCTCCACAAGTGTTCTACGAATGCCGCTCTGGTCACACGACAAATGTACATAGGATAGTCAGGCTCGTTCCATACCTCATGTAGCAGTGGTACGTGAACACGGCCCTTAATGCACTCCAAAGGGAAAAGTCACAGGACTTTAGATCAGGCGGCCCTGAGGACGAAGAGAACAGAGCCACATCATCTTCACCACTACGCACAGTCCAGCGATGCGTAAGTTCGTCGTTTAGATAGCGACCACAATAGATGCTCCAATGACCGGGTGTCGTTTAGATAGCGACCACAATAGATGCTCCAATGACCGGGTGTCCCGTCTTGTTAGAAGATGAAATTCTCGAAATCGGCAGTCAGTTGTGTAAAGAACCAGAACTGCAACACATCCGTGTAAGAGGTATCCTTCACAGCCATTTCAAAACAGGAAAAAGGCCTCTACAGCTTCGTCTGTAACACTGCACATAGAACATGAACGATCGGCGAATCGCGTCCACATCACAATATCATGCGAATTTTCAGTGCCCCACACACTCACATTGTGGCGATTAACGCGTCAAGATAAATGGAAGATTACTTCGTCTCTGAAAATTAATTTGGAGGCGCGATGTTCATCCTGAAGTGCTTCCCGCACTGTGATGCAAAACTGAAGGCACCGGTAGTAATCTTCGGGTTTTAATTGTCGCAGAGCTGTTTGAAATGTAACCACCGTCGCAAAATCTTCCACCTGGTTTGTTGCAACATTCCGACTTCATGGCTTGCGTGGAACGTTGATTTCTTTGGCTGCGTAAGAAATTTTCCCTCGCGGCTGCATCTAACACTCTTCGTCGAACGATACTTTTCTGTGTACAGACACAACCAGTGTACCTAAATTGTTGATACCAGCGCACAATGATCCCATTACTCGATGGTTCCGTTCCATAATTTCTTTTGAACGCATGTTATCTGTTGTAACGGACAAACATCTCTCATATCACACACAAAAATACTCCTTTCTTGCTTTGTCACCATTTTGTCAACTCACTGAACTCTAAACGCAATCTGGTGGGCACGATACAAACTCTGTGTGTTTATGATTCTATTAATGTATGAGTCATATTTGTACATGTAATGCTTTTGGAAGATGTAGAACGTTGAGCGAATGAACCGTTTGTCTTCTCTTGAATACACATTCACTGCTGACCCTCGCTCGTTAAGAGAATAACATTTACTTCCGGCTTTCATTGGTAACCACTTTCATTAAGTTTCATGTAAAGCCGTATTTTCTGTTTTCGTGCTCGAAGTAATCATCCTAGAAGCCGAAGCTACTACTGCAATACCAACCTGAAGAATCTGTTTTAAATGCTTAAAACATGTTGTAAGCTGTTCAAATCTAAGTTACCATTGCGGTCAGTGTTGGCACGACTTAGTTATGTCGTTCTGTATCTCAAAAACTGACCCAAGTTCACCGCATTCAACACGTTGCTTCGAGAGTAATTATGGTAATTGAAATTAGTCGTTGATTTATGGCTAACGAGATATATCAACGATGTTTGGAACAATCATGAAGATTTACGTACCATTTCTATAAGGGGCAGTCAAATGAAAACGAGATACGCGGAAAGAAAAAGAAGTGAACCGTTTGTTACTTCAGCCGTAATCGTCCCACTTGTTGTCAAGGTTGTTTCGACTATGCTGCAGAAGTTTCGCTGGAAGGCTATTACCCATCTTCCACACAGTAGCGATCTCTCCCCGTGCGATTTCCGTATCTTTGGAGCATTGAAGAAAGACATTCGCGGTCGTGGATTTGCTTCGGACGAATAGTTGGAAACCTGGATACAATCATGGATCCGTAGGCAAAAACAAACATTTTTGGATGAAGGCATTCGACCGTGATGTCACACAGTGGAATAAATGTACAAAGTATTAACCGTTATATTGATTGCTTTTGAAATAATAAACTGTGTACTTACTTTCTTCCATATATCTGGTTTTCATTTGAGCGTCCCTTGTATCTACAAGAGGAGGGAGGCGGACACAAGAGCGCTCTTACTCGAGGGCAATGGGTCACGATACGATACCCCCCCCCCCCTTTCCCCTCCCCACCTCCCAAACCATTAGGGAAAGGAAACAATTTAGTATATCCAAGTGGTTTCTTTCAACAAATGACTTAGAAATCGTTATTATGCAGATTTTAGCAGGGTTGGATCTAGAACTTCTTTATGGCTTTATGGCGTCTTCCAAAATATTAAACGTACTCTAAACAACCAGGTCCCTCCTTGAAAGTATCATACGGACGCCCATGGGCAGATAGGGACTTACACCAAGCCAAGCAGCAACGTTGAGTTATCACGAGAAGCAACAGAAGAGATCAGTCGTAGTGGTACACAATGATTAGAAAGCTTAGCGAGTAGGTGCAGAGCTTAAGCCACTGGACTCGAAATCCGGTACAGTAAGCCATGCATTCCGGTCCAGCCATGCAGAACTAATATTTCTGCTGTATTCCTAAATCTTTTGAGGCGAATGCCACGGTAGTAGATTTCAAATGGTAAGAGCCGTAGGCGTATCTAGTAATACCATACTTAGTACCTCGTCTCTAGTGATAGAGTCAAAGCGACACTAAGGCTCAATCCTTTTCTTAATGATTAAAATACATAAGAGGTTAGTGGTGACAGCTTATACAGTATATATGAAGAGATGAAAAGATAATTACAGAACTAGAAGATAAAACATTACATCATAGTATTACTGCTTCAAGATTTGCATTCACATGAATAAAGTTACGAGTAAAGCCAGTTTTCAGAGTAAACTCTATGAATATTTTTCACGCCTCCTCGTCCTCCAAACACTCCCATCAAGATGCAATAAGATAAAACTTACAAGCAATCGGTCTTACTTCACCCTATCTTGGATCCAACGAGAAAAATCTTTGAAGTAAGGCCCTTTGGAAGGTATCATCTGCCACACATCTGCAATTATATCACCGATGTAGATATAGATGTAGATATCCAGTGTCTGCTGCAAGAAAAGATGTTTAAATGGCTTCTCTGTATGAGAATCTCTGCCGTATCTGACATTTCAGTAATGTGAAAGATTGCGTTTACGCCACTGGAATCATGATGAGGAGCGATCGTTAATCGGCCGAAGGCGTGTGGCGGGAAAGCCGCTTCATTAGCTGCGAAGCCTCCTAAGGATGAAGTCGACTCACGTGGCTGCTGTATCTCTGTCTGTTACGCGGCGAGGCGGTGTCTCGGGTATTCATTAACGCAGCGGCAACTAACGATGAACACGTCTTCTGATGTCGGCTTGCCAGGTTGTGCTAATGAAAACGCTTCATATTCATTACTGAAATTATTTTAAGTGTCGAGATTTATAGACGTCTGTTACGTCTGCAATAGGTCCACCATTTCGACAGAGAAAATAAGATTCACATCCGGCGTTTATCACAGAAGTGTGAAGACCGACCCCTCAAAAATTATTTGCATGTCAGTAGTCCGTGCGTGACTGTCGGCACTAAATGTTGCGATCGAGTCTTTTGTTGTTACAAAAACCACAAATCTTTGCAGTTCACCCATTATTCTATCCTCAGTTTATTTATGCCCATTGATAAGTAAAATAATGTATTTCACCAAACCAGATATCCGCTAAATTCTTTGACGGCTCCGAACTTCCTGACTCTCTCACGTATATATTATACCTGTGCCCTTCATAATCATCCTTCATTTGTCCTCTGGCCATTTAATATCATAGTCAACAATTAAACCTGGAGAGGTGGAGCAGAGATAGGGGAATGGGCTCGCATTCAGGAGGACAGGGGTTCAAATCGCCATCCGTCTTTCAGATTTAGGATTTTCGTGATTTCCCTTCCTTCGGAAGGACATGGCCGATATTCTGTTTTTTCTGCTACCTGAAATACGAGTATATTTATTTATTTAACCTGATATGATTAGGGTCATCAGGCCCTTCTTACATCGGATCAGGTTTTGACACGTACAGTCTCTGTTTTACATCTTAATTACTCAATAATATGTCAGCTAGTATCAAAGTAATCTGAGCGTCTGAAGTGGCAGACTGAATAAATTTTACTGTCTATGAACTGATAAAGGTAATACCTGCAGCACTTTCACAACTGCATTTGCTGCCACTAATAATGGTAACAGTAATATTAATAATAATAACGACAGTAATTATAACAATAAAGTAGTGGCAGCTGTAAGAAGAAATAATAGGTGTATAAAAGAGATGTTTTCTGATGTAGCGAGTTCTGGGAAAAGTAAATTTAAGGAGACACGTCGACTATAAATACTCGGAAATGAGAAAGATCAGATTGGAAAAAGGGATGTACAAGGGTAACGAGTGCGAAAGGAGACAACGGTAACCTTTGTTGTTGCTTTAGTAGATATGTCATTAACTACATTCTGAAGCTGGAGATGTTATTTATGTAATACAATGCGGGAGGGTGTTCGAGTGTAGGGTTCCTTCTACTGATAAGGATTTCGAGAAATTGGCTAAACGATGGAGTGGGAAGGAAAGGATTTTGCTCTTGGGAGCGGCTGTTTCTGCCACGTTGTTCAGACAAGAGCTTAAGGTCGAGAAGAGATTGAGTGACGGTGTTCATTGATAAGGCGTTAGAGAAGACAGAGTGTGTGGAAATCTGCTTGTCTGCCCGCAGCGAGGATAGCTGCGCGTTTTATGGCGTAATGTGATCAAAGAGTCGAACATCACGGATAACAAACGCAGGCATTCATAACCAGTTGCAGGTGCTGTCGGCTTTCCTGAGAGAGGCCTTGGAAGATAACATCGCTATAATTGGGAGTATAAGTGTTTGTACGAGGGAAAAGACTTTTTTTGTAAACCAGTGTAATGCTTTATAGTCTGTCGTTACAGCGTGGAAGCACTGTAACAAATATGCATGGAAAGGTCGCCCGAAGAATTACGGTTTGGGGAGGGGGTCTTGGTGCTCGGTTTTTATTTCCGCTAGAAACATGGGGTAAAAAGTTACCGTTTTCCCTCACCAGCCATTCGAACATCTGTCTAACAGCAGCTATGTTACAATATATTAAGAGAAGTTTGAAATACGAACCGGAGCTGGCGCCCCTGCAACATTTGCGTATTTCTTTTGCAAAATATTTCAATTGGGTTCAAATTAATGCTCACTTAATGGCACCATTTCTACGTGCACCTTTTGGATTTTACGTGCAAAAGCAGTCAACCTTGTTCGGATTTTACATCCGATAAACCGCAATCGCGATAGACTACAATCCGACCTTTATCAAAAACGGAAACGTGATGGTACGCATTTCTCCTCCTTACACGAGGCATCACCACAACGTTTCACCAGGCAACGCCGGTCAACTGCTGTTTGCGTATGAGAAACCGGTTGGAAACTTTCCTCATGTCAGCACGTTGTAGGTGTCGCCACCGGCGCCAACCTTGTGTAAAAGCTTTGAAAAGCTAATCATTTGCATATCAGAGCATCTTCTTCTTGACGGTTAAATTTCGCGTCTGTAGCACGACAACTTCGTGGTGTAGCAATTGTAATGGCCAGTAGTGTATTTATTTATTCAGCGTACTTTTGGGGAGGCTTGTCTTAATTGCCTCATCCTGTGCAGTAAGGCGGATACGCAGTCGTAAATAATCAGTACTTATAATAAAACTGCAGCGGAAATTATGTCAGGAAACGTACCCCAGTGAAACGAAATAAAACAGTAGGCACAGAAGATTAGGAGTGACGCGTGTAGGTGATTAACGCTTAAAATAATACCGGCAAGTGCCTGCTCACTTAGCAGACCGGAGTGATTCACAGCGACAGATAAATTGAGTACTGGAGCGACACTGAGTGACGGGACAGACATCACGCATTACGTTAATTATCGCTGAACGCTCTCTGAGGTGAAAAATAAACAAAGCAGTGGCAACGTCGTTGCTTTAAGTACCAACGCCTGTAATAAACACTGTGCGGATATACAACTCTGCGGTTTCCTGCTAAATAGGTCGATATCGGTAATTGCGCTGATTCCGTAATTAAGTGTAGAGTCTCAGACGTAATGGTCTCTGAAAACCGTCTGAGAAAACTGTGTACAAAGTATGCATACAGGTTAAAATTGCACGCATCACATTGGTTGGACGATAAAGCCGAAAACCTTATATACTGCGTGTTTACTTAAGGAAACTTGGCATTACCATTAATTGTAAAAATAAAAATAAATAAATAAAAAAGCTATGTAGAAAAGAATAATTTCATGTAATGTGAAAGAGTTAGAAGCACGCTAATTTCTTTTAGTCCCCGTGTACTGCACGCATTACTCTATCGAACAAATTTTAGCTTTTTTCAAAAATGCGTGAGTCATAAACTTTTCGGATTTGTTACAAATCGACACACAAACTGAATATTTCTAAGTCTCACAAGGTAGCCTCATAAAAGAAGAAGAAAATTGTAGGGAGTGGACTCGTAATGCACCAGTTACATTTTTAATAAAGATTTCAAAGAGAAAGATTGAATACTATTCAAGTAAATTTAGTTTGACTTGTTAAATAGAAGAACTTAGCACAAAGGTAATACACAGCAGTGATACCACAAGTTTAGACAACGTGAGTACCCAGTGACAATAGGATATTCAAGCTTTATACAATAAATTACGAAATTTCCATTACCTGCTGGCTAAATATTTGTTTTTCAAAAGAGATAAGTGTAGCTGATTCTTTGGTTACAACAAATGTGACGAGAATGGTACAAATTTCGAGAAACTATACCACTCTTCTGCTCCGCTCTTCTTAAACACTCGGTCTGCAGACCCTTCTAGTCATCGATTAATACTTCTTACATATCGAGTCCTCCTTCATTATTATTTCTCTTAGTAAAACGTCGCATTAAGTGATCTGAAAAAAATAATACTCTTTCTACCTACGACATAGCAGAAATGTCAAGGAAGCTCACAGCTCACATTACATTCGTTTCACATCGGATTCATTCTCAACACAGCAATGACATTATGGTATCACTGTTCGATACCACACTTGTTAGGGGTTGCAGATATCGACTGCGGTCCGTAGTAGATATCGCTGGACCCGCGAATCGCGACTAGCGCCGCTCCGCGGCTTGTGACAAGTATCTAGCCAGCTCTCGTCCACTCTTGCTCGGGTCGTCAACTAGGAATGTAGCATAGTCTTCAGCTGACAGGAAGCAATCTCTAACAACGCCCTTAGTCGAGTATGGCATAAGTAATGCCTCTCTAGATATCTGTTTGTAATTACATGTATGCAGCATATGAAGAAGCCTATAATGCAAGTTAAGTGCAATATATATTATTTTTTTACCGACGACTACTAATTATTTCAGTCGTTTAAGATACAGACTACGCAGCCAGTTGCTTACCGACTTCACTGCCAAACCTGTAATATATGTTTCTATTTAGCATCCGCCACCTGTAATCATAACAACTGACGACGAGAATCATAACAGACATGATACAGGGTGTTTCAAAAATGACCAGTATATTTGAAACGGCAATAAAAACTCAACGAACAGCGATAGAAATACACCGTTTGTTGCAATATGCTTGGGACAACAGTACATTTTCAGGCAGACAAACTTTCGAAATTACAGTAGTTACAATTTTCAACAACAGATGGCGCTGCGGTCTGGGAAACTCTATAGTACGATATTTTCCACATATCCAACATGCGTAGCAATAATATGGCGTAGTCTCTGAATGAAATTACCCGAAACCTTTGACAACGTGTCTGGCGGAATGGCTTCACATGCAGATGAGATGTACTGCTTCAGCTGTTCAATTGTTTCTGGATTCTGGCGGTACTCCTGGTCTTTCAAGTGTCCCCACAGAAAGAAGTCACAGGGGTTCATGTCTGGCGAATAGGGAGGCCAATCCACGCCGCCTCCTGTATGTTTCGGATAGCCCAAAGCAATCACACGATCATCGAAATATTCATTCAGGAAATTAAAGACGTCGGCCGTGCGATGTGGCCGGGCACCATCTTGCATAAACCACGAGGTGTTCGCAGTGTTGTCTAAGGCAGTTTGTACCGCCACAAATTCACGAAGAATGTCCAGATAGCGTGATGCAGTAATCGTTTCGGATCTGAAAAGTGGGCCAATGATTCCTTTGGAAGAAATGGCGGTCCAGACCAGTACTTTTTGAGGATGCAGGGACGATGGGACTGCAACATGGGGCTTTTCGGTTCCCCATATGCGCCAGTTCTGTTTATTGACGAAGCCGTCCAGGTAAAAATAAGCTTCGTCAGTAAACCAAATGCTGCCCACATGCATATCGCCGTCATCAATCCTGTGCACTATATCGTTAGCGAATGTCTCTCGTGCAGCAATGGTAGCGGCGCTGAGGGGTTGCCGCGTTTGAATTTTGTATGGATAGAGGTGTAAACTCTGGCGCATGAGACGATACGTGGACGTTGGCGTCATTTGGACCGCAGCTGCAACACGGCGAACGGAAACCCGAGGCCGCTGTTGGATCACCTGCTGCACTAGCTGCGCGTTGCCCTCTGTGGTTGCCGTACGCGGTCGCCCTACCTTTCCAGCACGTTCATCCGTCACGTTCCCAGTCCGTTGAAATTTTTCAAACCGATCCTTTATTGTATCGCTTTTCGGTCCTTTGGTTACATTAAACCTCCGTTGAAAACTTCGTCTTGTTGCAACAACACTGTGTCCTAGGCGGTGGAATTCCAACACCAGAAAAATCCTCTGTTCTAAGGAATAAACCATGTTGTCTACAGCACACTTGCACGTTGTGAACAGCACACGCTTACAGCAGAAAGACGACGTACAGAATGGCGCACCCACAGACTGCGTTGTCTTCTATATCTTTCACATCACTTGCAGCGCCATCTGTTGTTGAAAATTGTAACATATCGGTGTAGTTACGTACACCTACTCACGATCGGCCGCCCGGTTAGCCGCGCGGCTTAACGCGCTGCTTCCAGAGCGGGAAGGCGTGCGGGTTCCCAGCGCGAACCCGCCCGGCACATTAGTGTCGAGGTCCGGTGTCCCGGCCAGCCTGTGGATGGTTTTTAAGGCGGTTTCCCATCTGCCTCGGCGAATGTGAACTGGTGCCCCTTATTCCACCTCAGGCACACTATGTCAGCGACTGCTGCGCAAACACTGACTCCACATACGCTGGGTTTGATGTGGGGCGGCGGTGGGGTGGGTGGACTGCTGTGGCCTGTTGTGGGGTTGTGTACCACTGAGGGCTACGTCGGGACGAAGTCTCTCCGTTATTTCTAGATCCACAGTTTAAACACGCAATACACAAGGCTCACGATCGGTGGATGTGTAAGTGATTAGAGCTGTGATTCTCCATGATACGTAGAACGGTCATCAAAGTGATTTAGTGTTGTTACCAGGCCTGACAGAATAGAGGTCTCGAACAGCGACAGATGTTGAGTGACCATAGTGAAGGATATGGAAATGTCCTGAACTCGGGAGAGACGGAGTTTTCATCAACAGACAAAATTAGGAAAGTGTCTTACTATAGGTCACGACTGGGCCAGGTGATCGAATCGTGCGGTTTTCACAGTTGAAGGGCATTAGCGCGTGATAGCGGCTCCGTGTTGGACTGTTTTGGAATGTTAGGGGAGGCATGCTCGTCGTCAAGTTTCCGGACGACGACGTCTGACCACCACAGAGGAAGGCCGCCGTACTGTGCACCACGTCGTAACCCCTTTATTTGCGCCAGGCCGGCCGCTGTGCCTGAGCGGTTCTGGGCGCTTCAGTCCAGAACCGCGCTGCTGCTACTGTCGCAGGTTCGAATCCTGCCTCGCGTATGGATGTGTGTGATGTCCTTAGGTTAGTTAGGTTTAAGTAATTCTAAGTCTATGGGACTATGACCTCAGTGGTTAAGTCCCACAATGCTCAGAGCCATTTGAACCATCTGAGCCGCGCGGAATTAGCCGAGCGGTCTCAGGCGCTTCAGTCATAGACTGTGTGGCTGGTGCCGGCGGAGGTTCGAGTCCTCCCTCGGGCATGCGTGTGTGTGTGTTTGTCCTTGGAATAATTTCAACACGATCGAACACTTGTTCATAATGCAAGTCCTGTGTCGGTGTGGTTACACTACAATAACATCCCTGTAATGGACTGGCCTGCACAGAGTCCTGACCTGACTTCGTGCCAGGCCTCACCGACCGACATCGATACCTCTCCCCAGTGCAGTCCTCCGTGAAGAATGAGCTGCCATCCTCAAGAAACCTTCCAGCACCTCATTGAACGTATGCCTGCGAGAGTGGAGGCTGTCATCAAGGCTAAGGGTGGGCCAATACGATATTGAATTCCAGCATTACCGTTGGAGGGCCCCACGAACTTGTAAGTTATTTTCAGCCAGCTGTCCGGATACTTTTGATCAGTGCACATTTTTATTAATTATTGCTTTAGGTCATCTGATAATCACTAGGCATCAAAATTATTTACAGCAGCCTCTATGGTAACGTTCTTCCAGTAGCGTGAAGTGAGATAAAAACTGTCATGCTTCAACGCGTCAATAGTAAAACGCAATATACATGCAACAGAGGTAACATAGCAATGCATTCTACTAATGAGTCTACATTAAATTTTATTCCTTTATGGATATAAGCTATTTCATTCTTGCACTAAAAATCTGTTAGACATAGTAACTGATCAAAACGATTATCACTAGTGTGAATGCATGCACTACTACAACATAATCCATTGGCTGACAGGCTGAAAATTCACTCCACGTTGCCAGCAGTCGTTGTTTGTGACAGAGGTCTAGTTACTTCTGTGTCAGTGCCAATGCCACATTGATACCTCGAGTGTCCATTTCACTGGCAAGTTCACACATGCTTCCTTATTACCCACGAGATCCATCATTTCACTGACTGAGGCGGAATACTATAAAGATCTATTAGGTTACGCAAAGCAGTATCTAGTAATAACTCCATGCCAGCAGCTGAAAAAAAACTGTATTGTCTTTCGTTCAACTTATTTTTGTTGGTACTGCCTTTGTTTAAAGCAATAGTCTACGGTCGCATTATCTTAGTATCTTATCACCTCCCTATGAGCCGAATGCTACATTTTCGTCTCCACTAAATGCGGAGGAAAACTGATGCATTTTGTTGCTGGGTACTGCTGCCGGACAGCAGTCACCTCTCGTAATTTTTCCTATTAACGAGATCGTTGTATTGAGTAATTTGAATTAGATACATCTCCTTACTGGCGTTTAGTGCCCCAGATCGCCCTGACGGACTCCACAACTAAACACACTCGGGAGACGGGCTCTCTTAACCGTAGCCCACAACACGAGTAAATTCCTCAGGCAGAGTCTGAGTTGTCCAAAATGTACTTAATTGGAGTAAGATCGGGAGACCCAGAGCCCCATGAAGTCCATCGATGGTTCCTCAAACCACTTTAGACTGAATATTTCCTGGCATGTTTATTAATATATATATTTTTCCTTAATTATATTAAACAGGAAACATTTTCCTAATGTTCTTCAAAACTACATTTATTTATTCACATCAAGAAAATGATTCTCATATAATGTTAATGCTGTGTTCTGCCAAGCACTCCCCGAAAATTCTGTTAATTTTATATAATGAGTGTTATGTATGTTATCTACAAGATGTTAATTTGTATGTAAAAAGTTATTTCAAAAGTTCTGCAAAGTGTAACACAGAATTGAAGAAAACAATTTATTTTCCAAAATAACTTTGCAGGCCTTCAATACAATCTCCATTCTTGCTTGTGACAGCTTAACAATGTTTCGGCGACTTCTGTTTTCCGGATAGTCCGCTTTCATTGTCCAGATGTCGGATTACTTAGGTCATCTCACTGGAAGCTACATCAGTTCTGTGAAAATGTTTTACACAGAGCTGTTCCTCGAATATGGAAAACAAATCAGTGACTGTTGAGCTCACATCAGGATTGTAAGGTGGGTGGGGAAGTATTTGTGATCCATATTTGTCGCCGGCCGCTGTGGGCGAGCGGTTCTAGGCGCTTCAGTCCAGAATCGCGCTGCTGCTACTGTTGCAGGTTCGAATCCTGCCTCGGGCATGGATGCGTTTGATGTCCTTAGGTTAGTTAGGTTTAAGTAATTCTAAGTCAGGGGACTGATGACCTCAGATGTTCAGTCTCATAGTGCTTAGAGCCATTGAACCATATTTGACGAGCGTTTCTCTCACTGGTAGGGCAATATGCAGTCTTGCGTTATATTGCTAAATGAGGGCACCAGCTGCAAGCATGTCAGTCCTTCATTGACGAATTCTCGGGCACAAAACATATTGCAGAAAAAGCTTGTAGGACGCGCCCGTTACAAAAGTCCCCTGGGGCACTCTGTATGTAGCTATGACTCCATTCATACCATACTCGAAGACCACCATCCGTTTCACCTTTGATTGTTGCCGGCGGAATGTTTTCGGGCGCGAGGAGTGGAAACGTTTACATTGTGACGACTGAGACTTCGCTTCTGGCTCATAATCTCGTATCCAGGTTTCATCACGCGCAACAATTCTCTTCAGGAACTGTTCTCCATGTGTTCGATAATATTGAAGCAATACTTCTGCTATTCATCTGCGACCTGTGTTCTGCTCTTCCCGCAGATTATGCGGAACCCATCTGGCAGCAACTTTTCTCATCTTCAACTTTTCTGTTATGATTCTGTAAACTAAAGTGACAGATATTCTGGCCTCATATAAAGTTTCCTCAAATGATTTTTGTCGATCCTCTCTCAAAATGGCATTATCAATAACCTGAGAGGTGTAGTCTGCTGCAGTTGATGCTCTTCCACTCCTTATTTTGTCTTCAGTGCTTACTCGACTTTCATGAAAATGAGCAGACTACCGTGATACTGTGTTACGTTCCCCTACACTATTCTCACACATCTCTCTCAGAAGGTTGTAAATTTCTCTTGCGTTCTTTCCACGCGGGGATTCGATTTGATGTACTAACGCTGGTCACTAACCGTAATTCGACCTGACTGTTTCACCTTCCGTTTTAGAAATGAATAATTCAGGACACAGCCTCATGAAACAGATATACAACCGTCACGTCTAAAGTCTCGCTCACGACTGACACAAATCAACATGATCACGCCACTGTAAAAGCCGCGCAGGAACAGTGGCCGAACTTTTGAACTGACCCTCGTACAGTGGTGTCCAAAATTAAAGCAACATCCGAAATTTTGCACGTTTGCTTCTATTTTGCGACAAAACAGTATAATAAAGTGATAATAAAATAGAAACAATGTAAAGAATACAGAACGTATACAAAAGCAACATCAATAACTGTAGACAACTTAACGGATTTACACATACATCCCGTCAACTGGTTAATGCGCTCAGTATGGGGCGTGACCACTTCTGGCAGCAATACAGGCCGGACAAACGACGGGACATGCTGTGAATGATGTCATCAATCTCAAATCTAGAGAGCGAGCAGGCCGCGCCATGCGTGCAGTATCATCCATTTTCAGGAAAACATCAACCACCCGTGCTCTACGAGGTCGAGCATTATCGTCCAGCAATACGAAGTCTGGGCCCACAGCACCTCGCAATAACCGCACATGAGGTCCCAAGATCTCGTCACGATACCTGACAGCACTTCAACAGTAAAAGTTCATGGAGCGGTCTTTGAGTGGTCAACATAATCCCTGTCGACACCATTAGGTATCATCTTCGATATCGGTCTCTTTCCACAACGTTCCACGTTCTCTCCTGATGCGAATTCATCGAGAATCACTGTCCAGAGCAAATAGCGACTCATCTGTGAAAGGAACATTGGCCCGCTGTTCGACTTCCAGATGGCATGTTGACGGCTCCAATCTAGACGTTCCCTTCTGTGAAGATGCGTCAGATGTACACATGTAGCAGGCCTCCGACAATAATGGCCACTCCGCCGAAACCTCCTGTACAACGTTTGCCACGATACAACACGTCCAGTGGATGTTGTGAGGTCGGATGTCAGTTGCTGTGCAGTAATAAGGCGGTACCGTCGTGCCCTTACAACCAAATAACGGTTCTCTTTTTCTGATGTTACACGAAATCGGCCCTGCTCTGGTCTTCGAGATAATTTCGATCTCTATAAACCATCGCCACATCCGAAAAACAACACAACGATTCACATTAAGCCATCGGGGCACATCAGTTTGCGACTGTCCTGCTTCCATTCTTTCCATGGTCCTTCACCCCACAGAGCCCGTAGGGGTCTTCTCTGTGCCACACTGCATGGTCTATGGCGTGTGCACAGTGATTGTGGGTGTGGGACAACCCCTTAACACTATCCCGTTTGATAGATGCCCTGGCGCCATCGTTGGTGTGCAGGACACGATCGTATGGACATCTGTTGATAGTCTGTATGATTATATCGTGAATTAGACAGAGGACGGGGAAATAGTGGTTCGTTGCTTTAATTCTGGACGTTGTTGTTGGGATGTTTAAGGGGGACTAAACAGCTAAGGTCATCAGTCCCAATTCTGGACGTCAGTGTATGTACTGTAGATGTGTACTTTCTGTTATATGGGTACTACGCCCGGAGAGACTGATATCTGTGTAAATCAGAGTAACGAACTGTTGAAGGAAAGAGGAAAGAAGTCAAGGAAAAAAGAGGGTTAGCGCGAGATGTTCTGAACATCGAAGTACGAAAATGAAGACTTGAGCAAGGATTAATACTTAGTGGAACAGGTGCGTGTGGGCGTACATTAAAGAACGTGTGATTACTATAGGAGATACTTCCTTGCATACGTATTTTGACAGAAAAAGTGAGAAAAACGAACAGATTCATATGTGCGTAACAAGAGACAAGAAACAGTCTTTCTCCTATGTAGCATAAACATTTTTTTTAATTTAGAAGCAGACCCCCAGGCGAAATTAACAGCAATGTTGATGTGTTCACTTGGTTATCCTAGCGGTAAGTTAGTAGGTAGAATATTCTGGAGTCAGTAATGAACTAATTAACAGCATGCAGTATTACAGTTTCAGTTAACAGAAACTGTCAAATATTTTATAGGGTCCGACATTGCCCATTACTATGAATTTTATAAGTGCTTTACGAATGCAACTCTGCCACCGAATATCGCCGCGCGGTCTATGGCGCCTTGCCACGGTCAGTGGAGGCTCGACTCCTCCCTCGGGCATCAGTGTGTGTGTGTGTGTGTGTGTGTGTGTGTGTGTGTGTGTGTGTGTTGTCTTTAGCGTAAGTGAGTTTGAGTTAGATTAAGTAGTGCGAGAACCTAAAGGCCACGACCTCAGCAGTTTAGTCCCATAGGAACTTATCACAGATAGTCAAAAAATGTTCAAATGTGTGTGAATTTCTAAGGGATCAAACTGCTAAGGTCATCGGTCTCTAGATTTACACACTATTTAAACTAACTTAAACTAACTGATGCTAAAAACAACACGCACACCCATGCCCGAGGAAGCACTCGAACCTCCTTCGGGAGGGTCCGCGCCACAGATAGTCAAATAGTCTGCAACCGAAGTATTTATAAGTAGGGAAACAATAGCAGTAATAAAGTAAAGAAAGTAAAATAAAGTAATAATGCGATACACATTGTGCCAGAAGTTTGGTGACAATAGAAAAGTGCGCTGTCTTGTAGAGATGCACATGATCGGACGATACGCTCCTGTAACATTCCACGGTGAGAGACAACGGCAGGCGTACCAGGAGCCCTACTTCATCACATACTATGTAAACTTTTTCCCACAACACAATAACACTACAGCCTGCCTCACAGTGCCCTGTTGGCTACCAGAATGCACAGCCCACATGGATATCGATATAGATCTACCAGTAAGCAGCCGCCGGCTTGTACCAGAGATCGCTAGTCCAATAAACATTTTTATAATGTAACCTTTAATCCGTCTTGATTGCAAAGTGTTTATTCATATGACCGGTTTCGGTTCCTTTAGAACCATCTTCAGATCTGATATTTCGGTTACAGGAGTAGTCCGTCCAAATACAGCAACTTTCACATGTGACGTAGCATGTGAAAGTTGCTGTATTTGGACGGGCTACTCCTGTAACCGAAATATCAGATCTGAAGATGGTTCTAAAGGAACCGAAACTGGTCATATGACTAAACACTTTGCAATCAAGACGGATTAAAAGCTGCATTGTAAAATAACTGATTGTGGCTATCCTGTCAGACATTATGTCTGTTTTTGCAAACATTTTTATGGTTCCGTAGTTCGTTCGGTAGAAACGGAACACTTTTAGGATCACTTTGTTGTCCACCTCTAAGTCTGACGGTCTGTCCGACGCTGAAAAACCCTTGTTCTCAGAAATGGATAGACGTATCAAGTTGAAATTTCTGCTACATACTAAGATCTATAATTCCTTGGCGGTGCAAAAAAATTTGAAGCTTCTAAGTCAATGCAATCAGAAGATACGGCCATTTCTGTCACGAATTTTGAGACTCGCAAACTCGTTCATTAAAGGGTACAGGATACTTACCTTTACCCTAGAATCATGAAATATGACAAAAAAGTTTTACAGTACAACCAAGAAAAAGAAAGCTTATTAATTCACCAATTATATCACATAAAACTATTTCTATTGTCGTTCGTTAAGCGACTTCAGTCTTAAAATTACAACCTTCTCGGAAGTCTCGAAAGTCTTGCGACTGACACCTTGAGATTATCAATGTCGATAATAGCCAAACTCGTCGACATTCTCAATTACCGGGATGCACGAAACGTTTACATACAGAATTAAATTTGTACGGAACCCTCAGAGCGCGAGTCCTACTTACACGTGGCCATCTTTCACTCTCCGAGAGCCCTTTCTACTCTCCGAGCCGTGGTGGCTCTAATATTGGCGGTATGGCCTTCCACTAGCACTCCTGGCTGCTTAGGTTGCCAATGTCGAATCGATCATGCGTCGCCAACTTAGTTCTTTGGTCGAGGTGTGTGTGCTATTGGTTTGGCAGGGACTGTGGAGGCCAGTTGGCAGAGGAGCATCTGGCTAGCAAGTTGGGGCTTTTGGGGGACTTCGGCTGTCCGACGTGGGTCTCGCGGAATGGCGTAAGGTTAAATACGTCGGAACTAGCCGGTTCGTTTAAGAATTGTTAGCCTTGGGCCGCGTGAGGAGAGGTGGACGTCGCATGTAACCTGGTAAAGTTTCCGCCGACTCGAAGATCGTCTGTGTAGGTTCGAAGCAATGACGCCCTGGCTGGAATCCTGAAAGTCGCAGCTCCTTCTCACCTTAGTTAAGTGTTGTTCTCTTACTCTGAGCACTTGACATTGTAAGGCCGTGCCTGTGTTATACATAATGGGGCCTGTTATATTAACGCACCTACACGTGTTTGAGCGCATGACCATCGATCAGTGTTACTAATTCCTATTTGTGTTGTAGGCCATATTTCGTGCACGTGTAAGAGTATTCCCTGTGATAGGTTTCGCGAAGAAAATAATTTGTGGCTCCATCTGTGTGGGATGCAAGGTGGTATTAGCGTATGTTTGAATTATTGACTCAGGGGTTGCTGACATGATTGGTGTGAGTATTAGAAATTTTAAGGAGTGTTAAATGTAACCTATAGGACCGGTTGTCATTATCTGTATACACTGAAGAGCCAAAGAAACAGGCACAGGTGCCTAATATCGTGTAGGACCCTCTGAGCACGCAGAAGTGCCGCAACAGGACGTGGCATGGACTCGACTAATGTCTGAAGTAGTGCTGGACGTAACTGACACCATGATTCCTGCAGGGCTGTCCATAAATCTTTAAGAGTACGACGGGGTGGAGAGCTCATCTGAACAACACGTTGCAAGGCATCCCACATACGCTCAGTAATAGTCATGTCTGGGGAGTTTGGTAGCCAGCGGATGTGTTTAAACCCAGAAGAGTGTTTTTAGAGCCACTCTGTAGCAATTCTGGACGTGTGGGGTGTCATATTGTCCTGCTGGAATTGCCCAAGTCCGTCGGAATGTACAATGGACACGACTGGATGCAGGTGATCAGGCATGATGCTTACGTACGTGCCACCTGTCAGAGTCGTATCTAGACGTATCAGGGGTCTCACATCACTCCAACTGTACACGCCCCACATCATTACAGAGCCGCTACCCTCTTGAATATTCCGCTGCTGACATGCAGGGTCCATGGATTCATGAGGTTGTCTCCATTCCCGTACACGTCCATCCGTTCGATACAATCTCAAACGAGACTCGTCCGACTAGGCAACATGTTTCCATTCATCAACAGTCCAATATCGTTGTTGACAGCCCCAGGCGAGGGTTAAAGCTTTGTGTCGTGCAGACATTGAAGGTACATGGGTGGGCCTCCGGCTTCGAAAGCCCATATCGATGATGGTTTACTGAATGGTTCGCACGCTGACCCTTGTTGATGACCGAGCATTCAAACTTGCAGAAATTTGCGGAGGGGTTGTACTTCCGTCACGTTGAACGATTCTCCTCAGCCGTTTGTGGTCCTGTTGTTACAGATCTTTTTCCGGTCGCAGCAATGCGTTACCGGATTCCTGATATCCACGGTAAACTCGTGAAATGGTTGTGCGGGAAAACCCGCACTTCACCGCTACCTCGGAGATGCTGCGTCCCATGGCTCGTGCACCGAGTACAACACCACGTTCAATCGAACTTAAAGCTTGATAACCTGCCATGGTAGCAGCAGTAACCCATCTACAACTGCGCCAGACACTTGTTGTCTTATATAGGCGTTGCCGACCGCAGGGACCTGTTCTACCTGTTTACATATCTCTGTATTTGAATGCGCATGCCTGTACCAGTTCCTTTTTACTCCGCAGCCATTCTTGTGTGAAGCTTTATTTTCGCAGATTACAGTTCCCTTTTGATCTGTGTTGGCAAGGCAGCTTTAGCAGCCCACGGCGCTTTCCTGTTCCTGGGCCCGCAGCAGATGCATGTTTGTTGGCGCATCGGCACTCTGATCGTCGCACAGCCTCTGGGTTGGTCGGCAGTCGGCCGCTCCCGCTAGTCGCGTCGGCGTGATTCAACTTAAGTAAAGTTGATCCTTTCATGCGTGCCACGGCGAAGTGTCGCTGGTCGTGCGGGGACCAGTAGCTAGATCTGTTCAGTGAATTTGAAAGATATCAGGAACTTAAGGCGTGTATACCAAGCCTGAGGTTTCTCCTCATTATACCTCTGTAACTGTATTTTAAACTTGGCACCATTATCACTACTTCTCAGCGTGTGCAGTTTAAGACCCGTTACTTATCAAGATAAGCTGGCGAACCGTACCTTGATCCACAGTCATTACCTCCTACACTTGCTGCGAAATTTGGCAGCTCGTTCCTTGTTGGTTCTCGTAGCCATCTGCTATAGCTTATTTAGAATTTTGGGCAATTGTTTAGCTATTAAGGATTGCGTCAAAGTTTCTACTGGTCTGTACCAAGTTAAAGTACAATTCCATTGCATATACTTCAACTTCAAATTTGGTCAATTGTATTTTTACTAAGCCGTACTGTTAATGTTTGGTTGCGGTACATGTGTGGCCATTTATCTCTAAATTTTATGCCTTTCTCGTTGGTCTGTTTGAGGGACTGTGTAGTTTGTTTAGGGAATTTTTATTAACGGCTATGCATTACTAAGCGGCCTCCAAACAGCCTCAAGCAGTTCAAAATGTTCAAAAAATGTTCAAACGTGTGTGAATTCCTAAGTAACCAAATCGCTGAGGTCATCGTTCCCTAGTCTTACACACTACTTAAACAAACTTAAGTTAAGAACAACACATACACCTATCCCTGAGGGAGGACACGAATCTCCGGCAGGAGGGGCCTCGCAGTCCGTGACATGACGCCTCCAACCGCGCGGCCACTCCGAGCGGCCCTCAATCAGTGGCGTATCTTGTGAGCAACCTGTGATTTGGGTGAATGTTGTTCAACTGTGTAACGGCTAGCTAGGCCTGAAATTTGTTAGTACATTTAACAGCATTTGGTTGATAAAATTGTTTTTGAATCTACTTGCAGCCACGCTCAGTTGACGCAACAGTTTTGTTCTCGGGAGCTCTGTACTTCAGTTTTTCATGTCCTGTTCTTAATGGTATCATTGTTAGTGTTCTTTAAAAAAAGGATTTGAGCCTGTTCATCCTTTGCTCAGACTTCTGATTCCTTCAATAAGTTTGTAAATTGTAATATCAATATACCCATTAAGTAATAAAATGTATTACACGAAATAAGATGACAAATGTGTGGGTACATCTTCCATGTTTTCCCATATGCTATCCCAAGCCTAGTTACGAGTTATCAATTGATAACAGAGCCTTGTTACGTTCTGTTTGGCGGGGTTGGTTACAGTTGACTGCCCTTTTATGTCATTTGTTGCTTCTTGTGATTATTGCATGAGCATATTTCTCCTTTAAGGTGTTGAGCTCATACCCTGCTGTTGTTTTCGGGTGGCTATTGCTAAGCATAGATTCCAGAGGTTGTCTCGGAATCTCGAATTTAAGAAATGATGTTTATAATACGAACTGAAGGCCCGTCAACTTCGAGCTGAAGGTACCATTCCGGAATTGGCAGCCAGGTTGCGAGTGGCGTTGGACAGACCGCTGAGTCTTTCGGCAGATATCATCCGGGAGGTAGGTGCCTCTCTTCATATCATTCAGCTGCGTTGGATGAGGTACAACGAAATATTTCCTTTCCGGAAGATAGCCAACCTACAACTAGGTAGGTCGATAGGATTCAGGTGCCTCTGGCGCATTTACGGAATCGCTTGTTAGACTTGAGCCGTGTTGAGCTGAACGTTCACGAGACAGTAGCTTAAGCAGTTGAGTGATGGGACAAGGGACATGCAGGTTAGGGCGGCATTCCTGTGTTTAGAAAGCGAAGATGCAGTGTCGGGGCAGGAAATTTCAGGTCGTAATCAACTCAGTGATGGAAAGCGCACCGAGTCCCGAAGTCCTGGTAGTTTGCTCTCTGAGCACTAAGCTAAGTTACCCAACTCGGTTATGTGTCTCCTGACTGGGATTTCAGAATTGCCTGTTGATAGTTTAAGTAAAGTGCAGAAAATTTTTGGTTGCTTGTGCGATGTGAATCTGACACGAATTCCATACGCATTACGCACCGTGTGATCCTGCCTTTGCTTTATCCTTTAGCTAAAGTGTTGGGGAAAGTCAACCCCTTGGTGTGTGCGTATTTATGCTGCGAGAAGATCGTCCCTCCCTTATGTTTGTACTGGTCTCGGACAGAAACCTCTGTGTGCGTTATTGGACTCTGGTAGTTTTGTCTCATTAGCTGACTATAAGTGGTATTCAGTTTGGTCACTTGTATAATCATTACAACTCAGGGACCTGTTCATCTTTTACATATCAAGATAAACCTGTTTTTACTAAATATGACGTGCTCCCATTATTGTTTTCTGAACTTTTTAAAGTTGATTATTTTACATCTGGCATTTAGTAGGCAGCGAATATTTTGCTTAATTTGTGGCTAATCTTAAGCTTAACGTCCTGCAATTTATGTTAATGACATAAACTGAATCACTTGAAAATGGCATAAAAGGTCGAAACCTTGCTCGCAATCAAATAAACAACAATTCTGTCAAATGGCGGTGTGTTCATTTAAAAATTATTGAGTGTCTGTTGCTCAGCAAGATCAAAAACTGCTGACTAGAAAAGAGGTAGCCAGATTTATTGAAATGGCCAACTATTTCCATAGGTTCGTTCCTAATTTTGCTCAGCTTGCTGCCGCTCTTAATAAGTTGAGCAGGAAAGAGGAAAATTTTGTGTGGGATGAAAGCCAACAGTGTGTCTCTGAAGCTATTAAGAACGCCGTTGCGAAACGCCGGTGCTGACTGTATCCGATTTTGGCAAGACATTTGTTGTTCAGGCTGACGAGTACAACGCAGCGATTGCTGCGGTTCTCCTCCTGGAGGCCCAGGGTCAAAGATGTCACTTAGCTTCTGCGTCAAGGACGTTAGCAGGTCCCGAATTGAATTACTGTACGAGTGTGAGACATTGGCTGATCTCTTCGCCCTAGCAAAGTTCCAGTTTCATCTGGAACATAGTGAGTTAGATTTACAGAACGATAATAAGGCGTTAAGTTGGCTTGGCCAGGCCCAGGAAAACCGGTAGAATCGCCAGGTGGGCGCTCCGGATTTCGGCGTTTCATTTGAAGGTGCGCCACTTTAAAGGCTCCGAAAACCAGGTAGCTGATTAGCCACGTGTTTGAACAGAATGGTACCACTGAGGGAGACAGAGCCAGTGGCTCTCGTGATTCTGCTTGTACTGTTCTGAATGATGTCCCACAATTATTTGTTGCTCTTAAGAATAAACAGAAACAGATGCGTTGTGGGGTCCCATTAGGAGGCAATTGTTAGTCGGAAAGGAAGTCCGAGGTTTTCGTTACAAAATGGTGTATTGTGTAAAGAAGTGGGAGAACCCGGAGAATTCATAAATTGCTTGCCTTTTGAGTTAGTCCCCTCCATCTTTCATTATTTCCACAGTTCGTTGGTGAGTGGGGAATTAGTTCCGTACTAGACCTTCACAAAGATATCAGCTCACCTCACTTGACACTCGTTGTACAGGGATATCTGGCGTTTGGTTGGCGAATGTGATTCTTGTAGAAGGGGCAAACCCAATAACAATCCGCCGAGCGGGTTGTTACAACGTGACCGCGAACAGTACCCTACGGATAAAATCTTTATTGATTTCGTGGGACCCTTTCCCCATACTAAGAAAGGAAACCATTATATCGTTGCGTTCGTTGACGCGTTTTCGCGGTCTGCTTGGCTCGTTCCTAGCCATGGAGTTAGTGCCGCTATTACTGTCAGACACCTCACCAACATCTTCTCCTGGTTTGGCCCTCCTAAGCCTCCGGTGAGCCATAACGCTCCGGCGTTTGTTTCTAAACAGTTCAAACAATTTCGTTTTCGCAATGCCATAGCACATCACTACCACGCCACATTATCTTGAGGCGTCCCTCGCCGGAAGAGTCAATAATAATCTTAAGTCGTCCTCGATTATACACTACTGTCCATTAAAACTGCTACACCACGATGACGTGGTACAGACGCAAAATTTAACCGACAGGAAGAAGATGCTGTGATATGCAAATGATTAGCTTTTCAGAGCATGAGGAAAGTTTCCAACCGATTTCTCATTCACAAACAGCAGTTGACCGGCGTTGCCTGGTGAAACGTTGTTGTGATGCCTCGTGTAAGGAGGAGAAATGCGTACCATCACGTTTCCGACTTTGGTAAAAGTCCGATTGTAGCCTATCGCGATTGCGGTTTATCGTATCGCGACATTGCTGCTCGCGTTGGTCGAGATCCAATGACTGTTAGCAGAATATGGAATTGGTGGATTCAGGATGGTAATAGCGAACGCCGTGCTGGATCCCAACGGCGTCGTATGACTAGCAGTCGAGATGACAGGCATCTTATCCGCATGGCTGTAACGGATCGTGCAGCCACGTCTCGATCCCTGAGTCAACAGATGGGGACGTTTGCAAGACAACAACCATCTGCACGAACAGTTCGACGTTTGTAGCAGCATGGACTATCAGCTCGGAGACCATGGCTGCGGTTACCCCTGACGCTGCATCACAGACAGGAGCGCCTGCGATTGTGTACTCAACGACGAACCTGGGTGCACGAATGGCAAAACTTCATTGTTTCGGATGAATCCAGGTTCTGTTTACAGCATCATGATGGTCGCATCGGTGTTTGGCGACATCGCGGTGAACGCACATTGGAAGCGTGTATTCGTCATCGCCATACTGGCGTATCACCCGGCGTGATTGTATGGGGTGCCACTGGTTACACGTCTCGGTCACCTCTTGTTCGCATTGACGGCACTTTGAACAGTGGACGTTACATTTCAGATGTGTTACGACCCGTGGCTCTACCCTTCATTTGATCCCTGCGGAACCCTACGTTTTAACAGGATAATGCACGACCGCATGTTGCAGGTCCTGTACGCGCTTTTCTGTATACAGAAAATGTTCAACTGCTGCCCTGGCCAGCACATTCTCCAGATCTCTAACCAATTGAAAACGTCTTGTCAGTGGTGGCCGAGCAACTGGCTCGTCACAATACGCCTGTCACTACTCTTGATGAACTGTGGTATCGTGTTGAAGCTGCATGGGCAGCTATACCTGTACACGCCATCCAAGCTCTGTTTGACTCAATGCCGAGGCGTCTCAAGCCCGTTATTATGGCCAGAGGTGGTTGTTCTGGGTAGTGATTTCGCAGGATCTATGCACCAGAATTGCGTGAAAATGTAATCACATGTCAGTTCTAGTATAATATATTTGTCCAATGAATACCCGTTTATCATCTGCATTTCTTCTTGGTGTAGCAATTTTAATGGCCATTAGTGTACAAGTCCCCGAGTATAAGTGATACTATCCTCCCTTGGCGCTACTCCGCATTTAATTCCGCTCAACACGAAGCTTCGAAGGCTACTCCTGCCACACTTGTCGTATCCCCTCAACTCTTCACTACCTAATTTGTGGAATATTAATGATCGTCTGCCGCGTCTATCACTCCTGATACTCCTAAGGAAAATTGGCAGTGGACTAGGAACAATATCGAATTGACCCATCGTCAACAAACAGCGCGCATTAACAAGAGCAGACGTCCCTTTCGGGACAACATAGGGGATAAGATCTTCATTAGAAACGACGCCGGGCGAGCTCAAGGTGGCATTGGACTTGCTGCTTAGTTTGTCAGTCTCGAGGCGATCGTGTGTCGCCAACTAAGTTCTTTGGTCGAGGTGTGTGTGTTGTTGGTTTGGCGGGGCCTGTGGAGGCCAATTGGCTGAGGGGCACGCGCCTGCCAAGTTGTGGCCTTTCGGGGACACCGCCTGCCGGCGCGGGTCTTGAGGAACGGCGTAAGGTTAAATCTGTCGGGTGCCAGACTAGCAGATTCGCTGAAGAATTGGTAACCGCGGGCCGCGCGAGGAAAGACGGACGTCACATGCAACTTCACAGACAAGTTCCCGGCCTACGCTGCATATTTAAGGTTTGCGCCATCTCCAAGATCGTCGGTGTGGGTTGGTAGCAAAAAAGCCCTGACTGCTCGTTCCTTGTTGGCTGCCGTAGCCATCTGCTGTAACTGTCCGCTTACTTTAGTTATTAAGGATTGAGTCGAAGTTTCTGTTGATCTGTACAAGTTAAAGTACATTTCAACTGCATGTACTTCAACATCTCTCTAAGCTTGTTGATACCAGTGCCTACCAATTGTAATTGTATATTACAGCACTGAGGATGGTTACAAAGTGACCGAAAATCGATTTTGCGGATAATAAAACAAAAAATACGACCAACTTGTTGTTAATGTTTGGTTGCGGTATATTCGTGGCCATTTACCTTTAAATTTTATACCTTTCTAGTTGGTCTGTTTGAGGGACTGTGTAGTTCATTGTTTAGGGTATTTTTATTAAGGGTCATGTCAGCTGCTCCCAGCAGCTTGAATCAGTGGCGTGTCTTGTGAGCAACCCTGGATTTGGACGAATGTTGTTCTACTGTGTAACGGTCAATTATGCTTGAAATTAGTTAATTCATTTAATACCCATTATTGAAATTCATTTGGTTGATAAAATTGTTCGTTGAACCTGCTTACAGGCACACTGAGTTGATGTAACCTCTGTTTTCGGGAACCCTGTACTTCCGTTTTTCAGGTCCTATTTTTAATGTTATAATTGTTAAAGTTTTCTTTAAACAAAAAGGATTTGAACCTGTTTAAACTTTCCTCAGATTCTGATTCCTTTGATAACTTTGTAAATTGTAATGTTAATATTGCCATTAAGTAATAAAATGTCTTACACGAAATAAGATGACAAATGTGTGGATCCAGCTTCCATGTTTCCCCTTTCCCCAAGCCTATTTAAGAGGTATCACTCTCTGTGCTCTATGACGTGCGTTATGCAGAGACACATGTGTGGAATTCTCGATTCTGTACCAAATAACAAGCAGATGGTTTTGTTAGTGCCTTTTCACACCAGTTGATAACATCTGCCGGGACTGACTGACGAGTGTTTGCTGCTTGAGGTGCACCTGTCATTTGTTACTTCCGCAACTGTCGACGTCGAACCTTGTCCTCAGCCTGTTGTTTCCCTCGGCAGTTGGCGGTTTTCCTGGAATCGTGATAGTAAAGGCAAAGCCTCGAGAAGGTAAGATGTAAAAGCGCCAGAGTCAGCTCGGCTTACGAGATGGGAAGTCCAATGTGTCGTGGCACCCAATGCGAAGAACGAATGACTGTCTGTATGTCTCCACATAATATCGAAATACTCTAATTTTATCCTCATGCCTTTCCGTGAGATATACGTAGGAGGAAGCAGTGTACTGCTTAACTCTTCTAGGAAAGTAGACCACATCGTGGCAAGCAAAGACACTCACAGCATTTTGCAATTCATAGCGGGGTCGGTACAGCAACCAGTATGCATGATACAAAGAAAAAGCATTCTTGGTTGCAGTGTTAAAATTTTTTATTATTTCCCAATGACGCGTTTCACCTTCATTTAGGCATCTTCTGAATGGTCTATGGAGCAAATATAACATTTCATAATAGTGGCGTGACCCCAGTTTGTGAGGTTGGATTACCAAGGAAATATTAATCAACTTGCTGATATTTGGTAGGAATGGGTACATAGGATACCGCTCATAAAACATCCCAGCAGGTAAATGCCGCTTGTCGAAGCTTTAAAACCTCTGCGCAGTGGCCTATAAAATAGAATAAAACAGATGACCCAAAACTATTTTTAAAATAATATGTAAACTGATTTGTCCTTCAATTGACAACCGACAGTAGCAATAAGAAGGAAGCAGCAGATTACCTTATTACGGAACAGTTGAAACGTCCCCTTTGAAAAATTATGAATGACTGTGTTGATAAACCTCTTACGTTATTTGATTTTCAAACAGCTGAGCGAAACTGAACGTACTCAGACATTTCTCTTTTTACTTATTCTGATAAGCAGTAAACTGACACAAAATATATTTTTTAGTGCAACGTAATCTGACTTCCTACAAAAGATGGCCCTGACTAACAATAACCTATACCTTTCATGAATCACTTACCTCACAAAAGTCTTCGTTACTCGGACTACTGTAATACAGCGAGCGCCAATACTGCCAGCTAAATAAAAGATTCTAACTACTGATAGGCATAGTTAGCAAATGAAAAATTTTGGTAGAGAACAAACAATGTATTTACCTTAATAATGTTCAAAAGTCATATATATATATATATATATATATATATATATATATATATATATATCAGTTCATGAGAACCAGTCTTACAAATTTCCTTTTTCTGACGGACACACGTCCAGATCGTCCGCTCTCAAAATTCTGCCATCTCTCTCCCCACATCCACCACTGCTGGCGGCTCACCTCCAACTGCGCAACGCTACGCGCTGTTCACATCCAGCTGCCCACCACTACAATAGCAAATATTCCAAGAATGCAAACCAACCACAGACCAGTCAGTGGTTTCCATACAGAGCGCTACGTGGTGTTACCAACATAAAAACCTAAACAGCCTACTTACACAGTCCAACGTAAACCAAACGATATCAGGCTTACAGTAAAGCTTTACATCATAAACATGTCGCAGGTGTAGTGCATATTCTGGTTGCACACATCACGCTTGATATGAAAACATACAAGGCTCCTACGAGTAGTGCACGCAGCTCTCGGCAGATGGAGCGTGAAGGCTGTGAGCTGCGTGCGACTAGTCTTAGGGACCTTGTATAATTTCATATCCGACGTGATGTTTGCAACCAGATCATGCACTACACCTGCGGCGTGTTCATAATGTAAAAGCTTTTCCGTAAGCCTGATCCCGTTTGGTTTACGTTGGACTGTGCCATAGTAAGGTAATCTGCTGCTTACTTCTTATTGCTAATGTCGGTTGTCAATTGAAGGACAAATCAGTTTACATTTTTTTTTAAATGCCTTTCGTTCAGGCAAAGATGCCTAAATAAAGAAAGAACGAGTCAATGGGAATAATAAAAAATTTAACACTGCAACCAAGACTACTTGTTCCTTCATAACACTGTTGTAGCGTCTGCCACTGCGGGTGGATGACGCTATTGAACATACTAAATGAACTTCTGACGATAAGTACTTGTCTTCTTTGGAACTTCTCTGTTTCCACTATCTGTTCTTTCTACTACGGCTCCCCGAGTAATGAACAATATTCAAGAATCGATCAATGAGTATTCTGTATAGAACTTCCATCGTGGCTGAACTCCACTTCTAGAAAAAACTGTCTGGTATCTGCCTTCCCTATATAACGATAAGTTATGTAAGGTCAAGTATGTAATCGTCTTCTAGAGAGTACATTACTAGCGTATGAAGTAATCTTTGTAAAAAAATTCAAGTATCAGTTCTTTTCAAAAATTTAATGTACGATTTACTCTTTCTTCAACTCTTGTCTTTTGCTTCTTGTTCGTTCCCTCGAATGGACGTGCGGAGGAAGATATTTAACTTTGTAATATACTTAATTATTGGAGGTGCACTTTACTTCATTCATTTCTAAAATTAGTATGATCCTGTACTACTAACAATGAACCATTTACATGTTTCCTGCTAATTTAGGCGTTGTAAGAGGTCGGTTTGGCAACACGACGCTCGTGCGCCGCCATCCCGCTCTCGAATGTACATTCAAATTTTCACAAGTCGAGCCTGCAGTCTAATTTTCTTCTTACGAAGTTCGATTACAGTTGCTATTATTATGAACATCATTTTTTACGTTGCAATTTAACGTTGTCACGGTCCGTGGTCAGCTAACTTCTCTAATGACGATCTCTGCACTCGACTTTTACAAGACTTTGAGACTCTCAGGAACGTGGTGTTATTCGACGCAGTAGGAGTTTCACTTTTATCATTAATATAAAATGATACATGTCCATGTTAGTATTATTATACTCCTACATGCGTGAATGTGATGCGTCCAACCTCTCCAAGAATTAACATTCAGATCACTTTGTCATTTAATTTACTTTGCTTTTATGGTACACGTTACACTCGCGATTAGTTTTATGTGCTCATTAGACTTTCAATTTCTCCGTAGGCTTACTCCCAGATAATTAGTGGAAGTGGCTGATCCTAATGGTTCTATGGCAATTTAACGAATCTGTCTTTTTTTGCGTCAAGTGTATTTACTACAAGAGGCTGGGTTACGTGATTAGCCGAGTATAGAGGGTGAAACCTAGTACCGCCACATAACGTTCACGTGTTGCATACCGACAAAGTGGCCTCCCAAGCTTTACATTTCCCTCATAGTTATCGATGGTATCACATTTTCGCAGCGGTAGGTAAAGGAATAGCAGAGGGAGTAACGGTGTTCAAATGTGTGTGAAATCTTATGGGACTTAACTGCTAAGGTCATCAGTCCCTAAGCTTACATACTACTTAACCTAAATTATCCTAAGGACAAACACACACACACCCATGCCCGAGTGAGGACTCGAACCTCCGCCGGGACCAGCCGCACAGTCCATGACTGCAGCGCCGAGACCGCTCGGCTAATCCCGCGCGGCCATGGGAGTAACGGCAAAATACGGGCTTGGTAGTAGGAATGAGAGACGAGAGAGAGTAAAGAAGTTCCCCAATAAATTTCATCTAGTAACAGCGAATACAAGTTTCAAAGAGCACAAGACGGTGTATGAGAGGAAAAGGCCTGGAGACACGGAAAGATTTCAGTTCGATTACATCAAAGACTACGATTCCGAAATAAAATATTAAATTGTAACACGTACCCAGGAGTAGATACTGACTCGGATCACAGTTTAATGAAGATGAAGAGTAAACTGAAGTTTAAGAGAACAGTGTAGAGAACCAATGTGATCTGAAGTGAGATACTTAAGTAGTGAGAAACGATGATGTGTGTTTGAAGGTCATTAAGGCTGTAGATACCAGGGTAATGAATACCATAGTAACCAGTATATAGCCGGCCGGGGTGACCGAGCGGTTCTAGGCGCTACAGTCTGGAACCGCGCGACAGCTACGGTCGCAGGTTCGAATCCTGCCTCGGGCATGGGTGTGTGTGATGTCCTTAGGTTAGTTAGGTTTAAGTAGTTCTACGTTCTAGGGGACTGATGACCTTAGCAGTTAAGTCCCATAGTGCTCAGAGCCATTTGAACCAAGTACCCAGTATAGTTGAAAAGGGATGGACATCGCTAAAAAGGGCACTCACAGAAGTTATACAAACATAGGTACATGGAGAATAACTGTAAAAAGCTGTCAGTTAGCAGGAGACATGAATTGATCAACAAAATAGAGTATAAAAATGTTCAAGGAACGACAAGAATGTAGCAATACCAGTCACTTGGGAAGTGCAGGGAAGTTAAGCCGAAATTGCCGCAAGCAAAATGTGAAGAACTCTAACAACAAATGACCGTCGGAAGGACTGGTCAAAGCAACCTTTGGTAAAATTAAAAGTAATAATGGTACCGTTAGCAGTACAATTGGAGTTCCACTGTTAACCTAGAAGAGAGAGTGGGTAGATAGAGAGAATACATTGAAGCCCTCTATGAGGGGGGATCCGATGACGCGATAGAACAAGACACAAGAGTCGATATGGATCACATAGGGATGCAGTAATAGTCTGAGCTTAGCGATCAGATAAGGCAGAATGGATAAATAATCTTCTTTCGAAAGTTTTGTAAAACCATCGGGAGAAATGGCCACCAAATATTAACTTACTTTGGTGTGCAGGCTTTGAGAGATTGGTGCCATTCGCCGGTTGCAAGTCTTTCGATTTGACGCCACTTCGGCGACTTGCGCGACGATGGGGATGAAATGATGATGATTAGGAGAACAAAACACCCAGTCCCTGAGCGGAGAAAAATCTCCGACCCAGCCGGGAATTGAACACGGACCCTTCGGATTGACATTTTGTCGTCGTGTCCACTTTTTTATTCATTTTGTTCCATATAGTTCGTTGCGTTTGGTCTGGGCGGACGTCACAAGACATCCGTTCAAGTTGATCGTTGATTTCTTCGACTCTGACCAAACACGCTGAGCTACCGTTCCGGCATAATTCAGCTACCGGGGTTGGACATTGATAATAATCGACAGAGGAGTGAAAACCTAAAAAGAGAGAAAGAAAGAAAGAAAGATGTGTTAGATGACGATGAGTTTTACTTTCGGAAAGATAGAGACCACCAGAAGGATAGTTACGACATTGCACTCGCTAACTAAAACAAGACTTGAGAAGAACCACGACACGTTCATAGGATTTGTCAGCCTAGAAAAAGCTTTCGACAATGGAAAATGGTGCAAGATGTCTGAAATTCTGACAAAAGTAGGAGTAATCTACAGGGAAAGCAGGGTACTAAACAATACGATCAGTGACCAAGAGGAAACAATAAGAATGGAAGACCAAGAACAAAGTGCCCAGATGAAAAAGGGTGTAAGACAGGAATGCAGTTTTTCATCTCTATTGTCCAGTTTATACATCGAAGAAGCACCAACGGAAATAAAAGATGAATAGTGGGATTAAAATTCAGGATTGAAGAATATCAATGATAAGTTTCGCTGATAACATTGCTATACTAAGTGAAAGTGAATAAGAATTACAGAACTTGAAGGGAATTAATATTGTAAGGAGTACAGAATGTGAACTGAGAATAAATCGAAGAGACACGAAAGTAATGAAGGGTAGTAGAAATGAGTTTAACGATAAATTTAACGTCAGCATTGATGACCACGACGCAGACGAAATTAAAGAATTCTCCTACCCTGAAATCAATATAACAAATGACAGAGGAATCATGGAGGACATGAAAAAGAGACTAGTGCAGTCAGATTCAAATGGCTCTAAGCACAATGGGACTTAACATCTGAGGTCATCAGTCCCCTACACTTAGAACTACTTAAACATAACTAACCTAAGAACATCACCCACATCCATGCCCGAGGCAGGATTCGAACCTGCGACCGTAGCAGCAGCGCGGTTCCGGACTGAAGCGCCTAGAACCGCTCGGCCACAGCGGTCGGCTAGTGCAGTCAGAGAAAGAATCCACTAGTATCCAACATTGGCCTTAATTTGAGGAAGAAATTTCTGAGAATGTTCATTTTTGGCATAGCATTGTCTGACAGTGAATCACGGACTGTGAGCAGATTGGTAAAGGAGAATCGAAGCGTTCGAAACGCGGTGCTACAGAAGGCTATTGAGAATTAGATGGGCTGATAATAAATGAGGTTCTGCCCAGAATAAATGAAGATAGAAATAAATTGAAAATACTGAGAAGCATGACTGGACATGTGTTGATAAATTAGGAAAGAAATTCCATCGTACTATAAGATGGTGTAGAGGGTAAAACTGGAAGGTGAAGACAGTGATTGGAATACATCCAATAAGTAATTGAAGACCTAGGATGCAAGGCTTTACCTTAAGAAACAGAGAGGATTCTGTGGCGAGCAGCAATAAACCATTTACAAGATTTATCTCTAAAAATGTTTTTAAAAAAGATGATACTTTCTGGACCACTGACACTTCGGAGAGATTTCTAAACTGTCGTCGGAGTCACGGTGAAATAACTAAATAAAATCCTATCGTTTCTCAAGTCTCGCAAAACGAGGTAAAATGTTTCCAAATTTCGACAACTGTGATCGCCATGGTCGTAGAACTGATCGCCTAGATTGACAACGCTCTTTCGTAGTATCTCCAGAGAGTTGTGCAATATAAGTGAAGGTGTGAGGGCAGGTCATTTGTGCTTTGAAATCCCTGTCAATAACAACATTGCCAGCAAAAGATAAGGTTCTGTATTCGAATCCTACTCCGTACATTTGTCGTCTGGCAATATGTTTCAAAACAGTCTCACTCAACTTCGGAGTGGAGGATACATTCTGGAATTCCAGTGTATGAAATCACTCGCGAACCAGCAAGGGGCAATTCGATGTGAAAAATCCAGAGTGGAGAGTACTAAATCAGACGTAGTGGAAGGCGATAAAGCCAGTGGTCAGAGGAGCTCGCCTGGTCTGATCAGTAGTTGTTAGGCTGTAGGATCTGGCGATACAGTGACGCTGAATCATTTGTAAGCACGTTAATATTCGAGTACGAATACAAAGTTGATAATGCTTCCAAATTATTGCTGATGCATCGATTCAATAATTGTTACTGAACGTAACGATCCTCGGAAGAAGATTAATATAAATCATCCCGATGACGCATGCTGGAAAACTTTTTTGTCGTTGAACGTGGTGACCCTAGGACGGAAACATAAAAAATCAGAAATGGATAAATTCTGCTTCACAGCCTACTTGCGATTGGTAGCTACAAAGTTTTAATTATCACCTCGAAAAAGTAGAGCAACGCGAGTAATTTTTTACTTCCTTGATCACATTTCTGCAGTCCTGGCGCACACTGTAACCCCGCATGACAGTACCTTAGCGTGTCGCTAGAGAACCCAAACAACTAGCCCAACCTCCTGCGATAGTTAGTTTCCTGTATTTCAAGGGTAACAACGAAGGAACAGCCCACGTTGAGTTGGTAGAAGTTATGACTGTTGATATTTTTAAAAGTTTCGGGAATCCGATGTATCTATATTTTTAAAAAAGTATCATTTCCGACCCTCGATATATCGAAATAATTGTCAATATATCGATAGATCGACGAAAAATGTAGCTACGTACCGGCTTATATAAATATCGGCTTTTTATTGTAAATATACTGCCGGTTTCAGATCTCCGTATTTAAGTATTAATTTATTATTAGATATTATGTACATCAACGAGCTAGCTGCCTGCTTATCCCCCTTGGAGCAAGAACTGAAAGGAAAACGAGGCACGTTCACGCTTGTCGATAACCTGTTAGCAAACAATGGTAACTGCATGTAAGTGGCACAATAAAAAGTGTCCGATGGGTCCGTCATTCGGTTTCATCACACATCGGATTTGTCTGGAACACTTCAGGCCGACTTCCCTGTTTTTTTTTTTTTTTTTTTTTCATTTCTGCGAACACCAGCGACCTAACAGTAGTAGTGTCAAACTTGCGTGGAGAAGTTAAACGTTGCAGTTTCTGTTGGTTACACCGAGGGCCGATTACTTCAGTACAACCGCTCACATGTCTCCACCCACCGTAAAAATCAATCTTGTCATTTAATTTATGGTCAGCTTTTCCAGCAAATGTTTTTGAAAAAATACCACACAAGTTGCTTCAAAATTATTTTCTAATGCAACTGGCCTGCTATTTCTCCGCATTGTAAACCTCGTAATTCATTTCAAACCGTCACCCCCCCCTCCCCCCCCCCCCAATGCAACTGAACTTCTTCTTTGTGCCAGCCAGCTATCCTTGCTTCACACAGTCAAAGAGGAAGACTGGACGTGATGGGAGCTGAAAAAGTAGTAAGACTTCTTCACACAGTGAGAGTAAAATGATGTTCTTATACCATTTATATATTTACCGAACACTGCGAAATATAAAATAAAAATATCGGCACTCGATATTGCCATTTAGATATCGATATTTGGGAGAAACAATATCGCCGATATATACCGACACTTTTTGGAAAAAATATTAATATATCGATATTTCATCAACAGCCCTAGCTAGAAGTGTACAGTAACAATGAAACATGATACGATACAGTGATATGATGGCGCAGACGCTTCCAGTGTGGTCAAATAAATCCGAATGACGAAACACGAGGCGACAACCATGACCTGAACTCGTAAAAGAGGTAGAGATCCTAGTGCTCAAAGAGCTGGGAATCACAGTCTAGGCAATAGCTTAAAAGTTGAAAATCACTCATGTATCAGTTTTCAATATCTTTCACGACATTTTGAAAACTAGGACTGTCACATCCATTCAAGAGGCTCGCCAGACCGAGGCAGAAGAGGCTCTGTGAGGCAGGTAGTCAGTTGTCGCTGAAACAACCGGTTTTCGGTTAGACCAGTTTTTTCGTCTCCAGGTTCATCTGAGTGTTAAAACCGCACAAAATAGCTTGCCTCTGAAATGACAAGTTTTCGGTTCGTATTGCTTTTATTTCCGATGGTGAACCTAGACATCGAGCGAAGGCTGAAACGTTCCTCCCTCAGACTTTTGCATGGACCATTTTCCACGAAACTTGGTACACATGTACCTTACGGTCAGGCGATAATCGCTATGAGGGTAAAAATTACCTACCTATCAAAAGGGTGGGATTGGGGTTGAAAAAGTAGCGTAGCCCATGATTCGTGAATTCCGTTAATTTGTTCATCCAGTATATGAGTAAGAGAGCAGTTAGCGAAATACAACAAAATTTACTGCTAATTTCAAATCGTTTCGAAATTTTTTCTCACTGACAACGCCTGCAAAATAATGAGAGGAAAAACGTTTGTCGCTCCTTACTTTTCCGCTATTCATGCAGTAGAACTACCGCAAGTGAGACGTAAGTTTATAATCTATTACGCCTTTGCTAACTAACTATATTCTCGACTCGTTTCATGGACAGTGAGCACATATAGCATTAAATCTAAGAGCAAAATTAAGTTATTGCACAACACATAATTCAGGAGATATGACGCAGTAAACAGTGGGCTGCGTGGATAACACAGCATCGTGCATGATGTTTAAATTTATTACTTCTTTGCTACTAATGCCATTTGCAACACATTTTGCAGACAGTATCCACATACGCCGCTGAATGTACTTACCAAATTATAACATTGTACGAACATAGTTCAGGAGATATGACGTCATAAACACTAAGTTGCTGCGTGGTGCGCGCTGGATTCACAGCTATAAACATATAACCGGGCAACGCTGGGTTTCTCTGTTAGTATGAAATAAAATAAGTCAATAAAATAAAACTTAGTCCGACCATCATTCGCTGCTTTTCTCGAAAAGTAATAGTGGATTGAATACTACAAAAAATAGTAGTCTCCTATTGATTCTGTTTGAAACTCTGCTGAAAAATCATGTTATAATATCTACGATCACAGCAAAAATTCGGCATAATGAATAGTCAGGAGTAAAGGATGAAAATCGAGGTTGGAGAACCCTATTTTTCGTGTAGAATTATTCGGTTCCAAGAGCTACAATCAGCTAATGACATATATACTATGTGGACAAAGGCAGAGATCAACTAATTTCTATTTTTATAATAAACGATGCATCAGTTGTTGCCTCTACTATGACAGACGACTTGTGGCACAGTGCACGTCCACGGGCGTCGTCTAATACAGAGGTCACCAAACTTTTTCCAAAGCGGGTCGGATAACTAACAAAATTACGAGCACGGGCCGCAGTATCATCATTCTGTACAATACTTGCAGGTCAGAGCAGAAGCTCCTTGAAAAAAGACGACAAACTAAGATCACCATTCCACGTCATTAATGGGTGAATGACATGCAATGTGTAAACATCAAGGACAACCAATCTTATTTACTAAAAGAATTATAAAAGAAGGCGTCGTTAGCAGAAATATACTTCTATCAGATATAGTGTGCGCATGTCCGAATCTAAAAAACTAAGCGCAAAGAACCTTACTGAGACCTGTGAAACTGGCGTTTGGTTTTCTGGATGTCATCAATGTTTGCTTTGGTATTATTGTGTCCAATCATGAGGATTGTTTTGAAATGTACAACAGTCAGTCTCTTTCAGTGTGCTGGCTTCAGATCATTTTTGAAAATGTTTGATCAGAAACATAAGTCGGTCCAAATACTGATGCCGTACCGGTGCCAAATTTCTTCTGTTTCGGAAACCCAACATCTAGCAAAACGGAAAATACAACAAGCTTCTCTTCTTTATGCTTATCTTTCAACAATGCCTTTGACTGCAAATCAGTGAGCTCCAACTGTAGTTCAAAGGGCACGTGATCAAGTTTACAGTCAAACGGATTGTGGAACAGAAAACCTACAGTCTGAATTCTGCCAAGATCTGAAAACCCCTCAAAAATGCTTATTCAGATCAAGAATAATTTTTTACCTAAATTCCAGGTTGACGGTTTCAGGGATTGTAGCCAAAACATTTTGAAATGGAAATGAGGAACACTGACAGCTTTTTTCGAAATTCTTCGATGATTCTGTAGAAATCGCAGACGAGGTTATGTTTTCCCAGAAGTTTCAAGTTCAGTTCATGAGAGTGGACTGTGATGTCCACCAAAAATGACAACTTTGACAGCCATGCAGCATCTGACAGCTGTGCATCAGCTCCATCTTTTTCAGTCAGGAAAGCGTTTATTTGTAAAACTGAAACAGGACTTTACCGCAGCTGAGCAACCTCAGTGCTATGTGATAAGGTAGGCACAGAATTAAGAACCTATTTGTTCAAGGAAAGCCTGGAACTGACAGTGCTGAATGCATGTCACCGAATGAATTTCTAGCAGGATAGTACGAGACAATGGCCCGTGTACGGTATTTGTAAAGGCGATTTGGCAGAATCTGTACGCAACATAACATGAGCCGTAGTTTCGTGACCCTTGGTGTAATATAGGCTACGCCACATAGCAGTAGGAACATTATTGTCTCAGCAGTGCCGTACCGATTCTTATGAACATGAGCCGTAGTTTGTTGACCCCTGGTAAAACCACGCCACATAGCAGTAGGAACATTATTGCCTCAGCAGTGCCGTACCGATTCTTATGTCATGTGCTTGTTACTAGTTTCTAACTGTCGTCATTGTTATTGAAATAGTACTCTACAATAAGCCAGTATTTCAAACGAATGGATATTTTTCAACTAAACATTACTCGTTTTTAAAAGAAAATTTTATTTAAAATCCATAAATTTAGCCCCTACTCCCGTGGCGAATTCATATACCTGTTATTAAAAAACAAAAAAACTGTTATAACCGAGACGAAAGAGATATGGAAAATACCGGTTATTCACAGCTAAAATACCGGTATCGGTTTCAATCGCTCAATTTTTCCCGTCCCTAGTGTGATGGCAACAGAGATGAATCCTTTAGCCACCTGATCACCATAGATGAGTACTGAGGGTATTGTTATGACCCTGAGGTAAACGAGCAAAGCAGTTAGTGGAAACAGAGGACTGACCACCACCAAAAACGATGAAATGGGAGCAAGGAAGGAAACGATCGATGGGAAGTGAAAACAAAGTGGTATGGATATTTCCCGCAAGTAGGCGTCTTAACGAGACCATCAACGGGCAAGGTGATGCTGAATGTTTTTTTCTTTTAGGACTGTTGTGCTGCGCTGGACAGTTCGCGACAAGGGCAAACCGTCGCAGAATTATACTACAGAAGTCCGCTAACGAGGTTACGAGATTTTATGGAGCGAAAGTGTGTCAGGCTGTCCAATGGAGTGCTTCTTTCTACGACAGCACCTCGTATCATACTTCACAGGACACGGTTACACATGTTGCTTCTTTGGGCTACCCTCCCCTCCCCCTCCCCAACACACACTCCTGACATGGTACCCAGCGACATCTTCCTCTTTTCCGGATTGCGTGACAGGCAATAGCAGAATGATGAGGAGGTGATTTTCCAGGTAGAACGTTTCCTGAATAGCCAAAATGCAGACTTCGGTGTCCACCAAGTCATCGAGCCCTGAGAAAAATGTATCACATGAAGTACTGAATATGCTGTGGACTGACAGTATCACCATCCAACATGCAGATCCATGAATTAAGTGCCTTGGCAATACTACGGCACGTGACAGCGCTACGAAAACTAGGCATACTGACAATCCGGCCTTTAAAGTGCGTGAGCGTCCACCCGCCGATAGCATACAGAACGCCAATACAAGGTATGACGTCCTTGCCTAGCAATGGAAGATTTTCTCCATGTTGTCGATGAGCCTGGTCAGCAAGGCTCGCAATAACGTCTCTCAATACTGAACCTGCTTCTGTAATACTTTAATAGTACAAAATGGGAGTAAGGGGGAAAAGATAGACGGGAAGTGAAAACTGGGTGTATGAATATTTCCAGCAGGTGGGCGCCTTTTCGAGACCACAAGGAACTCGCATACAAGCTGAGCGAGACGGCCTGCTGATGGTCTAATCGACGTAGTCTCGGCTTAGCAATCCCAGTGACCTCTAACACGATAACAGCCTAATGAGACAGCACGTAAATATTTTTGCCTCTGGAAACATCCCACCGCCGGCAGGACCTGAGAAAGAGACAGTGCTTGGTCTAACGATGGTGTCTACGAATTTTCGCAAAGAGGGAGAACATCCACGCCAATCCTAGTAGATCGTTATTAATATTACTGTAAAATGCAGTCGAGTGGTTTTACTGTAGGGAACGCTACCCAGGTGAATACTGAAGGAGGGTCAAAAACTATCGAGCGAAAAGGGACGAAAAGTGAAAGTTGGTGAGGGTGAGTGAAGGAGTCGGGAGAAGGTGCTGCAGAAGTGGTGAGTGACTACTTGAGTGGTCAGTGAACAGTCGTCTGACCGACACAAAGATAAAATACTGATTCTTTTCATTTGCACCGACCCATTGTGTTTAAGTCGAAAATAATGAATCATCTGGGTGTAGTAACAGCGAACTGCAGAATTTTTTTTATCACCGAGCTGAAGATAAACGTGCTACAATTTAAAGAGGTTTTCAGTACCGAGGTAGTGAACGTCAAGTTGCGAAATAATCGTGATATTTCACAAGTAGAACTGGATTCTAGTTGTGTTAAACAAAATCTATTCTGTAGTCTCCTTGTATGTTGTCTTCACTATAGTCAATCGATTTGGTTCCCTTAAATATTTTTATGAGTTTTATTATGGCCGACGTGGCCAGTTTAAAATCTCCCAACGTTTCTCCGATCCTATGATTGAAGCAGAGATTGTAGGAAAATGTAACGAGTTGATAACCGCTGTTTCACGGGAATTTTGAGGTAAAGTAAGGCTTACGACCATTAAATAAAATAGGCTACTCGTATTGTTTAGTCAGGCATGTGCATGGTGCATCATGTGAAAGTGGTATTATATAGAAACACTAGCAGGTGTGAAAGAACAGCCACGTTACACGTCTTCAAGAAGTGAGTTATGGCCTGTGGTTGCACCATTGTTAAGAGTGAAAACCTTACATGTTAATCGAGTTGAAGTCCGGGAATCGAGCTGACCACACAAGCCTCAAGTGTACTCGCACTGCAGTTACTACACCTGCAACACCCCCTTTGCAAAATTATAAATGACAGTGCTGGTAAACCTCTTACGTGATTTGATTTTCAAACAGCTGAGCAGAACTGAACGTACCCCGACATTTCTCTCTTTACCTATTCTGATCAATACTAAACTGACGCACAATATTTTTAGCGCAACGCAATCTGACTTTCAATAATCCCTACAAAAGAATGGCCCTGACTAACAATAATCTATACCTTTCATGAATCACTTAGCTCACAAAAATCTTCGTTACTCGAACTACTGCAATACAGCGAGCGCCAATACTGCCAGCTAAATAAAAGATTCTAACTATTGAGGGCACTAACTACTGAGAGGCATAGTTAGCAAATAAAAGATTTTGACAGAGAACAAACAATGTATTTACCTTAAAAATGTTCAAAAGTCGTCATATATATATATATATCAGTTCATGATATCCAGTATTAAAAATTTACTCTTTCTGATGGACACACGTCCAGATCGTCCGCTCTCAAAATTCTTCCATCTCTCTCCCCACACCCACCGTTGCTGGCGGCTCACCAACTGCGAAACGCTACGCGCTGTTCACATCCAACTGTCCAACACTACAATAGCAAATATTCCAACAATGCAAACCAGCCACTGACTGCACACAGCACTGTCAGTGATTTTCATACAGAGCGCTACGTGGCGTTACCAACATAAAAACCTAAACAGCCTACTTACACACCCTGTGAACTAGGACTAGCCGCGCGGGGTAGCCACGCGATCTAGGCGTCTTGTCACGGTCCGCGCGGCTCCCCTCGTCGGAGGTTCGAGTCCACCCTCGGGCATTGGTATGTGTGATGTCCATAGCGTAAGTTAGTTTAACGTGTTAAATGAAGTTTTGCCTGAAGTTGCTTTATTTCCGAGATATGGTGTGTAATGTCATTTGTGGTAAGCATTGTATCGTGGACCAATAGAGGCTTTAGCGCGTCGTGTTCGCCTGCGTACCGACCGATATTACTTTGTTGCGCTACCACTGCACATTTCTAGTCGCGAGGCAAAAGAGTATCTCAGTGTTGCTTATCGCTACAAGTAGACAGCTGGTGCAGGACCAGTAGCTTGGCCCACCAGATCTCCGGATTTCTACCCTCGGGGCCGTCTCAAGGAGCTCGTGACCTCGTGTGCGGTTTTGCAGTTGAGAAAGCAGCACACCTGTGAAACTGTGCAGAATGAGATGAACGGAGCCTCCAACATTCCGAGAGCGGAAGGGAGTTGAGCACGCCACTGTTCGTCTATGTGGACATAATTTTGAAAATGTTTTCGGGTAAACGTGCAGTACGTAGCTGAGTTGAATTTCTGGTCCTTTTGTTGCTTTCTGAGAGTTAATTATGAGTTGTCTGGGTTAGGCTTGTGATCCCCACTCTACTACATTACTCAGAAATAAATCAATTTCAGACAACATTTTATTATGCGTTTTACTCTTATTTTGATGCATACAATACACCCGCGAAGTGTGTACATTTGAATCATCCTTTATACCCCGAAAAAGACATGCATAATGTTGCAGTAGGTAGTATTGGAAGCTCACCAAAACTGACACCAGTCCAAACAAGAATTCTAGCGCTGTCGTTGTTGTTCTACAGTACTGGCAGACAATCCTCTCTCTAGGCTAAGATGCGACACTTCTGAACGGGGCACCACATTGCTATTTCTTGATTCACTCACGATGTGGAAGAGATAATTTGCGCCGCCCCGTGGCTCTGTGCGATATGTTAACGAGGACACAGAGGAATCTGTAGAAGCTGCGATACACCGCGTGATGACTTATGTGCAACAGAGGCTGTTGACAGGCATCGTATTGAGGAAAGTGCACTGCTGGTTTGGTATCCTCTCGCTCTTAAGGCAAGGCAAAGACCCTGGTGGGGCACTATAGCACGTGGTCGACCTTGATTGTCCAACACCGAATGTTTTCCGCCTCGTGTAGCCTTGTACAGCTTTAGAGTGACTCAATGGTCGACCTTTTATCCTAGTCCTTTCTGCGCTGCTAGCACTTAGCTTCTAGCCCACCAATGATTCGGACACGTATGTCATCGAAATGTGCTTGCTGTGCCATTCTGCACGTCTATTGACTTGAATGCTGTACTCGAATGCACAAGAAACCAAATCTCTACCGCTAAAATATGCACGATCTCTCGACTCATGGACAGTAACCGAATACTAGTAAGACAAGTGCTGCATGTTTGACGGCTAAGAGCGAATAAAGATCATCTGAAAACACATGTGTGACTGCTCTACCACCTATGAAGGCCGCTTATCAAGAAAACTTCACATGCGTGCAATCGATATTTGAAGTTGAAACGAATCTATAGACCACATCACAAGTCGCCGAACAGACGATACTGTGGAAGACACAATTATTATAACATTTTCGGTATACCCACACTGCAGTAGTCCAACATCTAGAACTTTGCCTCGAGCTGTTCCATACCGATGTGTTTCAATGACTTAAATGAAACTCTAGAATTGCACTTCGAAGACGAATAAGAAAATAATGTACAACACGGTATTGCATTTTGGAACAAACTTCTGTGTAAGTACTGAACGCGTGGACACGCATTGTTTTTACAAAATATTTGATTTTTTTTACCTAACACATTTCTTACCCATGTTGTACATCTACAGGTCATAATATTGAAACTTCCTGGAGGATTAAAACTGTGTACCGACCGAGACTCGAACTATGCACCTTTGCCTTTCGCGGGCAAGTGCTGTTACCTTCACAGCTACGCAAGCACGACTCACGCCGCGTCCTCACAGCTTTACTTCTGCCTGTACCTCGTCTCCTACCTCCCAAAATTAACAGAAGCTCTCCTGCGAAACCTTTCAGAACTATATATTGCCTGATACACATTATTGTTTCTACAACAACTTCTACTTTTGCAGGCTCAAGATACGTTAACTTCCTAACATAGATTGACTGAAATAAAAATCGCATGTGCGCTACTAGCGCCATTACGAGGAAGGAAATCAGATTTTGCTTCAAATACACGCCGTAACGGTCGTGAGCGTTAGTTACCTTTGAGACTGGATGTGATGACAGGATGTTAGTTAAGAATGCCTTTAAGGCTACAAAGATGCACCATCAGCAGCTCGTTGAGCTTGAAGGAGTTCTTGTAATAGGGCTACGAGAAGCTGGATGTTCCTTCTGCAATATTACAGAAAGACTTGGCATGAATGTAGCAACTCTACGAAATTCCTGGTAGCGGTGGTCACGGGAATATGCGGTCGCAAGAAAATCGAGCTTCGGGCGGCCACGTGGCACCACTGAGTAGAAAGGGCATCGTGGTTGGCACCACAGTGACACAACGAACGTATAAATCGCTTGCGCCAAGGACAGCTGCAAGCGTTAATTCTATTGACCCCAAACCACCGCCATTTGTGACTTCAGAGTTTTCGAGCCAGACCTCATTGCAGGACAGTTTGTTGTGTTTTCTAATGAAAGCTGATTTTGCCTCGGTATCTGCGAAGGCCGTGTGTTAGTTAGGATGAGGCCAGTAAAGGCCTGCTCCCAACCTCTCTGTGTGCTAGACACACTGGATCTACACGCGGAATTATGGTCTGAGGTGCGATTTCGTATGGCAGGAGGAGAACTCTCATGGTTGTCCCACACACCATGATTGCAAATTTGTACGTCAGTCTCGTGATTGGACCTCTTGTGCTCCCATTCATGAACAGCATTCCAGGTGTGTTTTCCAACAAGATAACGCTCGCCTTCGTACCGGTGTTGTAACCCAACATGTTCTACAGAGTGTCAACATGTTTCCTCCGCCTGTTGGATCACCAGATCTGTCTCCAACCGAACACACATGGGTCATTATTGGACGACAAATCCAGTGTCATCCACAAAGAGCAATTACTGTCCCCGTATTGTCCGCCCAAGAGCAACAGACATGTAATTCCATCTCACAAACTGGCACCTGTCATCTCTACAAGACAATGCATACACGTTTGCATACTTTCATTCAACATTCTGTGGGTTATACCGGTCATAAATGTACCAGCATTTCACATTTGTAATGTCTTACCTCGCGTTGACATTAACCTGTGATCTTGCAATGTTATTCACCTAAATATGTTAACTAGACAAATGTTTCCTCGACATTTTATTGCTCTATATTAATTATCTTTTGATGTTGCAATTTTTTTCGTCAGTGTAGATTATTATATCAGTGCAGGGCTCTACAGGTAAATGACCTTGTTGGATGGTAGAATAAGCAAAAGCCTGTATTTCAAAATAATTTTTACTCGACTTTAACCGTTACTGTTAGAGTACGCCGCTTGTAAGTGACCTCACACCGTTGTGCTATGTATGTCACATATGTCTGTGTTGTCCCGCCAAAGTTAATTCTGTAAAGTGTATCGTTGACGTTTACTATATTGACGTCGAAATCCACACCTTACGGAATTTACTTGCTCGTTGTTGTGTGGTGGAAGAAGGTAGAACAGCGGGTTGCAGTTACGGAGCTTGCTAAGGTGCAGAGATTGACCTGCTTAGCCATATGTTGTTGTTGTGGTCTTCAGTCCTGAGACTGATTTGATTTAGCTGTCCATGCTACTGTATCCTGTGCAAGCCTCATCATCTCCCAGTACTTACTACAACCTACATCCTTCTGAATCTGCATAGTGTATTAATCTCTTGGTCCCCCTCTACGATTTTTACCCTCTACGCTGCTCTCCAACACTAAATTGTTGAGCCCTTGATGCCTCAGAACATGTCCTACCAACCGATCCCTTCTTCTAGTAAAGTTGTGCCACAAACTACTCTTCTCCCCAATTATATTCAGTACCTCCTCATTAATTATGTGATCTACCCATCTAATCTTCAGCATTCTTCTGTAGCACCACATTTCGAAAGCTTCTTTTCTCTTCTTGTCCAAACTATTTATCATCCATGTTTCACTTCCATACATGGCTAGACTCCATACAAATACTTTCAAAAACGACTTCCTGACACTTAAATCTATACTCGATGTTATGAAATTTCTCTTCTCCAGAAACGCTTTCCTTGCCATTGCCAGTCTACATTTTAATCCTCTCTACATCGACCATCATCAGTTATTTTGCCCCCCAAATAGCAAAACTCCTTTACTACTTTAAGCGTCTCATCTCCTAATCCAATTCCCTCAGGATCACCCGACTTAATTCGACTACATTCCATTATCCTCGTTTTGTTTTTGTTGATGTTCATGTTATATCCTCCTTTCAAGACACTGTCCATTCCATTCAACTGCTATTCCAAGTCCTTTGCTGTCTTTGACAGAATTACAATGTCATCGGCGAACCTCATAGATTTTATTTCTTCTCCATGGATTTTAATACCTACTCCGAAGTTTTCTTTTGTTTCCTTTACTGCTTGCTCAATACACAGATTGAATAACTTCGTGGAGAGGCTAAAACCCTGTCTCACTCCCTTCCAAACGACTGCTTCCCTTTCATGTCCCTCGCCGGCCGAAGTGGCCCCGCGGTTCTGGCGCTGCAGTCTGGAACCGCGAGACCGCTACGGTCGCAGGTTCGAATCCTGCCTCGGGCATGGATGTGTGTGATGTCCTTAGGTTAGTTAGGTTTAACTAGTTCTAAGTTCTAGGGGACTAATGACCTCAGCAGTTGAGTCCCATAGTGCTCAGAGCCATGTCCCTCGACTCTTGTAACTGCCATCTGGTTTTTTTACATATTGTAAAAAGCCTCTCGCTCCCTGTATTTTACCCCTGCCACCTTTAGAATTTGAAAGAGAGTTTTCCAGTCAACATTGTCAAAAAATTTCTCTAAGTCTACAAATGCCAGAAACGTAAGTTTGCCTTTCCTTAATATTTCTTGTAAGATAAGTCGTAGTGTCGATATTGCCTCACGTGTTCTAATATTTCCACAGAATCCAAGCTGATCTTCCCCGAGGTCGGCTTCTACCAGTTTTTCCATCCGTCTGTAAAGAATTCGATTTAGTATTTTGCTGCCGTGACTTATTACACCGATAGTTCGGTAATTGTCCCATATGTCAACACCTGCTTTCTTTGGGATTGGAATTATTATATTCTTCTTAAAGTCTGAGGGTATTTTGCCTGTCTCAAACATCTTGCTCACCAGATGTTGTCAGGACTGGCTCTCCTAAGGCTGACAGTAGTTCTAATTTATTTGCTTACTTTCTTATATTATTCAAAAATACAATTTTGTAGTTATTTACAAGTTTATGCTTCCAATTAGGTACTTACAAGGTTAGGTTGTCTGCCTCCGGGAGCTGAGTGGTCAGCGCGACAGAATGTCAGTCCTCAGGGCCCTGGTCCGATTCCCCGCTGGGTCGGAGATTTTCTCCGCTCAGGGACTGGGTGCTGTGTTGTCCTAATCATCATCACTTCATACCCATCGATGCCAAGTCGCCTAAGTGGTGTCAAATCGAAAGACTTGCACTCGGCGAACTGTCTACCCGACGGGAGGCCCTAGTCACACGACATTTACTTATTTATTTAAGTTTAGGCTTCCAATGTCGAAGAATCGGCGACAATTTGCTCATCTTATCGACCCTTTTCATACTCGCCTATATAGCAAAAGATCCGTTGGCAGCTTTTATGACTGTCAAAAATAATTGTGGTACCACCCAGACAAGCTGATTCCCATGAGGCAGTCCGAACACGCTGTTGTAGAAAATGCTGTCAATTAGTGCCAGGGGTGACACTTGTTTCTCTGGGCGGCACAAATTTGCAAGTATGGCAGCAATATCTCTGATTAAAAATAAACAGCATTCAGCAAATGATTAAGTCCTGTACTTCAGAACATCTTCCAGGCTTTACCCTCTAGCAAGCCGTCGAAAATTTTTTAATATATTTTCTTACTCCATTTTTAGACGATACCATTAACTTTTTGTATGCTGCAATCTTTTTCTAAAGTTACAAGAATTACTCTGGAGTAGTAAAGATTTTCCAAATGTGAAAAAATGTTTCAGTCTACAACGTGGTCTTATACCTATGTACAGCTCAATTGGCATTTAAAAGCGTAAGTTTCTAGAGAAATCTGATTAACACTGTATTTAGTAGTCTGTCTACTACATTAGTATACTAATATGCACCAACAATTAGTAAGTTAAATTAGGTAGATGTATATGAAAAGCCAGTTACAAGTTAAATACATTTTGAAGTAAGTACATTTTGGAAGATAACACAAATTTTGAAACTTCCTGGTAGGTAACAGCTGTATGCCAGGCTGAGAATCGAACTGGGGCCTCTGCGTTTTGTAGGCAATTGGCCTGCCAGTTGAGCTACCCAAGCACAACTCACAACCTCTCCTCACGGCTTTACTTCCGCCAGTACCTTGTCTCATACCTTCCAAACTCCACAGAAGTCCTCCTGCGAAACTTACAAGACTACTACTCCAGGAATGAATGATATTGAGGTACGTGGAATATTCGTACAGGCCCATTTAATAAAGGAACACTGGGGAAACAAACCGTTTAGCGAAAATATTTGCACAGTGCTGAGAGGGCGTGTCCTAAAAACATACTAAAAATTCTCCCCTGGAGGCGTGAGCGTTGGGGTGATGGTGGGTCACTTTACATTGGTGATCTCCTCGGGAGGTATAAGTAGGGGGAAGCAATATATTCGATACCTCACCCAGAAACGCACCCTCTCGAAACCTGGACAGCAAGCTACACCGCGATGCAGAGCGCCTCTCCTGCAGAGTCTGCCACTTGAGTTTGCCAAACATCTCCGTAATGCTACCACACTTACCAAATAACTCTGTGATGAAACGCGCCGCTCTTCTTAGGATCTTCTCCATCTCCTCTGTCAACCCGACCTGGTATGTATCCCAAACTAATGAGCAATACTCAAGTATAGGTCGAACGAGTGTTTTGTAAGCCACCTCCTTTGCTGACGGACTACATTTTCTAAGGACTCTCCTAATGAATCTCAACCTGGCACCCGCATTACAAACAATTAGTTTTATATGATCATTCCACTTCAAATCGTTCCGTACGCATACTCCCAGATATTTTACAGAAGTAACTGCTACCAGTGTTTGTTCCGCTATCATATAATCATACAATAAAGGATCCTTCTTTCTATGTATTCGCAATAGATTACATTTGTCTATGTTAAGGGTCAGTTGCCACTCCCTGCACCAAATGCCTCTCCGCTGCAGATCTTCCTGCATTTCGATGCAATTTTCTAATGCTGCAACTTCTCTGTATACTACAGCACCATCTACATCTACATTTATACTCCGCAAGCCACGCAACGGTGTGTGGCGGAGGGTACTTTATGTGTCACTGTCATTACCTCCTCTTCCTGTTCTAGTCGCGTATGGTTCGCGGGAAGAACGACTGCCGGATAGCCTCTGTGCGAGCTCGAATCTCTCTAATTTTACATTTACGTTTTTCTCAAATAACTCGAAACCCGAGGTTTCTAGCACAATTATTCCCAACTACAAATTAAACTACATTAAATTTCCTACAAGAAATTCGTTTTAGTGGATAAATTGTGCTAGGGGTACAACAAGATTGAGGAGGGAGATGTGTGGGGTAGATGTGCGGGGGAAGGTAGTCATACACTTACCTCCCCCGCAGGTCTGCAAACTGAAGGTCGAGCAGATGATTTCCCACTCTATCTACCCCACTACGTCACAAGAAGCAGCTACAAAGTGTTTCACGAATTTGTACTGACGCACCACAACTGTTGTTGTGAATCACTGGCGACAAAGAGAGCGAACACGCCCAAGGTGTGTTTATTTTCCACAAAATGCGTTAACACTACTTGGAATGCAGATATGAGTCGCCACTGTTAGGAGAAATATAGTTTTGAACTCAAAAGAGAGCAGCTCTCATGGTGGGGGAAGCTGCCTCCCCAGAAGGACAGTACAGCTGTTGTACGGAATGACGAACAATCAGTTCTTCCTCTAGCAGTGCAGAGACTTACATAGATTGCATTATGTGCATTGGTGTTAATAGTAGCCCACATCTGCATTCCAAGTACACTACTGGTCGTTAAAATTGCTACACCAAGAATAAACGCAGATGATAAACGGGCATTCTATTGCGACTTGGCAAGACAGCCAAGCCACTATGAGATAGCCGAAAGGCACGCGTTCAAGCTCACGCAGGCTGGCGTGAGGTCTGGAACAGTTAAAGTAATTATACTAGCAAAAAAGGTACGTAGCTTCTGGAATACTTAACTTTAATCCATAATTGGTGAACATCGGTCTGACGGTACATGCATCACAAGATAAATAGCAAATGATAATGGCGCCTTGCTAAGTCGTAGCAAATGACGTAGCTGAAGGCTATGCTAACTATCGTCTCGGCAAATGAGAGCGCAATTTGTCAGTGTACCATCGCTAGCAAAGTCGGCTGTACAACTGGGGCGAGTGCTAGGAAGTCTCTGTAGACCTGCCGTGTGGCGGCGCTCGGTCTGCAATCACTGACAATGGCGACACGTGGGGCCGACGTATACTAACGGACCGCGGCCGATTTAAAGGCTACCACCTAGCAAGTGTGGTGTCTGGCGGTGACACCACATATTCATTGGACAAATATATTATACTAGAACTGACATGTAATTACAGTTTAACTCAATTTGGGCGCATAGCTCCTGAGATTTCAGTGCCCAGAACAACCACCTCTGGCCGTAATAACGGCCTTGATACGCTTGGGCATTGAGTCAAACAGAGCTTGGATGGCGTGTACAGGTACAGCTGCCCATTCAGCTTCAATACGACAGCACAGTTCATCAACAGTAGTGACTGGCGTATTCTGACGAGCCAGTTGTTCGGCCACCATTAACCAGACGCTTTCAGTTGGTGAGAGATCTGCATAATGTGCTGGCCAGGACAGGAGTCCAACATTTTCTGTATCCAGAAAGGCCCCTACAGGACCTGCAACATGCGGTCGTACATTATCCTGCTGAAATGTAGGGTTTCGCGGGGATCGAATGAAGGATAGAGCCACGGATCGTAACACATCTGAAATGTAACGTCCACTGTTCTAAGTGCCGTCAATGCGAACAAGAGGTGACCGAGACGTGTAACCAATGGCACCCCACACCATCAAGCCGGGTGATACGCCAGTATGGCGATGACGGATACAAGCTTCCAATGTGCGTTCACCGCGAAGTGGCGAAACATGGATCCGACCATTATGATGCTGTAAACAGAACCTGGATTCATCCGAAAAAATGACGTTAAGTAGTTCTAGGGAGAACTTAGAACTACTTAAATCTAACTAACCTAAGGGCATCACACACATCCATGCTCGAGGCAGGATTCGAACCTGCGACCGTAGCGGTCATGCGGTTCCAGACTGAAATGCCTAGAACCATTCGGCCACCACGACCGGCACGAACAGTTCGATGACGTTTGCAGCAGCACGGACAATCAGCTCGGAGACCATGGCTGCGGTTACCCTTGACGTTGCATCACAGACAGGAGCGCCTGCGATGGTGTACTGGTGTACTCAACGACGAACCTGGGTGCACGAATGGCAAAACGTCATTTTTTCGGATGAATCCAGGTTCTGTTTACAGCATCATAATGGTCGGATCCATGTTTCGCCACTTCGCCATACTGGCGTATCACCCGGCTTGATGGTGTGGGGTGCCATTGGTTACACGTCTCGGTCACATCTTGTTCGCATTGACGGCACTTAGAACAGTGGACGTTACATTTCAGATGTGTTACGATCCGTGGCTCTATCCTTCATTCGATCCCCGCGAAACCCTACATTTCAGCAGGATAATGTACGACCGCATGTTGCAGGTCCTGTAGGGGCCTTTCTGGATACAGAAAATGTTCGACTCCTGTCCTGGCCAGCACATTCTGCAGATCTCTCACCAACTGAAAGCGTCTGGTTAATGGTGGCCGAACAACTGGCTCGTCAGAATACGCCAGTCACTACTGTTGATGAACTGTGGTGTCGTATTGAAGCTGAATGGGCAGCTGTACCTGTACACGCCATCCAAGCTCTGTCTGACTCAATGCCCAAGCGTATCAAGGCCGTTATTACGGCCAGAGGTGGTTGTTCTGATGACCTCAGAAGTTGAATCCCATAGTGCTCAGAGCCATTTTTTGAACACCTCCACCCTCACACTCGTTCCCCACTAGTCTGGGCTTCCAGTATGTTATTCGTGGCACTCACTCCCACCAATGTATAAAAATTTCGGATTGCGTGAACTGTTCTCGTTATTGGACTTCTTCTGGCCTCTACTGATCGTGCTATTACGCCACCATCATAGTCAGTTATTTCGTTGACATAGTTAGTTTAAACGTGCCCTTGAGCGTAATGAAGAAAATACTACTTTTGTAAACGTGTCACTGAAACTAATTACGTTGACAATTTGATCCCAGCTTAGCCCTTACAAGCACAGTGTTTTCGTACTTAGAGGGCCAGACGAATACAACGATATAATTTTTTTATTTTATTCTATTAGATTTCACAAAATTGTTACATAAAATTAACATTCTGCAAAGCGGACGACTATGGTGGTGACTTGATAACTCTACTCAATGAAAACCAAAAGCTGTCGAATTTGCGAAATAATTCGTACAGTCACAAATTTCTGTACAGTTGTAGGAGCAATAGCCATGAACAACTTGAAAACTACGGCCTCTAGGAAAAACATAGTATTTTGACGCTAAATCTACGAAATTACCAACCTTACAAGTTACCAAGAATAAGTAAATTTGTTGTTATTTCGCATTAGTAACCTGCTACATTGACAAAACCTGAATCTAAGGCTATCTATTGCACTCTGTCTTACAAAATGCACGCGAAAATACAAAGGTCTCTTAATTGACGATGAAGAAGCGTTCATACATTTCACTGCAAATGGTGAACTCAATAGACAATTTAGCAATAAGTTGCCTTTTGAATATTGAACATGGTGGCTAATAATTACATTTCCAACCTGATTTTCTGCGTTGGCTACTTCAAAGACAGAATACATATCTCAGCTGAATATACTGTAGTAGAAGAACTCAGAATGTCTACTTTCAATATTAAACTACCGTTCGAAAAACAAAGCTCTGCAAGCCAAGCACAATGGAGTCACTAATAACACTAGTTAAAAAATTTAAACTTTTCTCTGCATCTGGTTTGTAAACAGGTGGATTTACCTAAGTTTGGGGTGCTGAAAACACAGGTAAAATCGTTTTTTCTCTATGACGCCACATTTCCTAGATACACAGAAGAATAAAAAATGGTAATAGCGAAAATTGACGCAATTAAGTCAAACAATAAAACATACAGATCGTTTGAAATCAATAGTATTTTTAATTCATATATAGGCATGATGCCAATAAAAGATCCAAATTAGTTCAGAAGATACTTTCATCTTTAATCGTCTTTGGTTTTTGAAAATTGCGACGACGGAGCTCTTCTTTTGTTTGCCGTTTCCCTACTCTCCTTAACAAGACCTCAGCAGTAGTCACCCATCATCGAAGGGTTCCAATGGCCTTGGTAGCGGTGTTCCATGGTAAGAATGTCCTGGTGAAAGCGTTCACCATGCTCATCGCTTACGGTTCCCAAATTTTCCGGGAAGAAATCAAGGTGAGAATGTGGCAAGTGAATTTTAAGCGACATTCTATACCCCACGTTTTTATAGTTGTCCAACAAATCATTCACAATGGTAACACAGTTTTTGTCTTTTCTGTTACCCAAAAAGCCCTTCGCAATTGCTTTAAAAGAGGACCAAGCACGTAATTGGATATCTGTGATTTTGGTATCAAAGGTTGGATGTTGCACGCCAAAAAATATACCCTCTTTCAGTTTTGCTTCACTTAATTTGGAAAACTTTTCTTTTAAATGATTGAAACCCTCAACTTCTTTATCCAGAGCTCTTACAAAGTTCTTGATAAGGCCCAACTTGATATGAATGGGAGGCAAAATGATTTTATCGGGCTCAACCAATGGGGTACTGTTTACATTCACGTTTCAGGAACGTATGACTTCCTGATAGGCCATTCCTTGACTGTATAGTGGTTCTTGGTGTCACGGCTGTCCCAAAGGCACAAAAGGCAGCAATATTTCGTGAATCCAGCCTGTAAACCTGTAAGGAGTGCAACAACTTTCAAATCACAGCAAAGCTGCCATTCACGATCCTTATATTTGATAGCCTCTAGCACCAAAGCCATGGTTTCATAAGTGTCTTCCATGTCTACTGCGTAAAGCAAAGGTACCGATGGAAATGCATTGCTATTACGTAGTAGTACTGCTTTCGAGCTGGTTTTACTGAAGTGAATAAATAGTCGCCACTCCTGTGCAATATGTTGTACACCTAGCTGCATCATCAGCCGATTGACATCTCTACGAACACACAGTGAATTCTGCATATCGAAATACTGAGCGAAGGAAGCACCTCTTGATCTGAAACAGGAAATTTTTGTCCCTGGAGCTAGAAGAATCCGTTGTTGCAGTCTCGACCCCAAGAGTTCAGCTTGCTGTTTCGGAAGTTTTAGATCGCAAACCAAATCGTTCAATTCCTTTTGATTAAAGAGCTGAGGCGAAGTGTCATGATATTGAGGGCAGTACTCTTCTATATCTTCAAAACTTTCTGATTCATTTGACGTGGTGTCTGATTCCGTGGCTTTCAAGTTCCAGACAGAAACAGGCAACCACTCATCATATGGAACAGGCAAATGCACTGAAAATACATTTGGATTCTTTATTTTGTGTCTGATTTTGCTTGAATGTTTCGAAATATTTGTAAGACAGTCTGATAGTCAGTCAGATAGTCTGAATAATGGTCTTTAGGCTCACACCACACCATCGGAACAGCGAATGGCATGGCTCGACGTTTTCCTTTCAACCACTCGGTTAGGGCTGTAGTACAGGCTATGCAGGCAATATGAGGTGCAAAATTTTTATCTTGATCGCCAACAGTACAATCAAAATACAATTTATATGCCTTCTTAACCAAATCAGTGATTGGTTTTCTTTGGGCTTTTGGAGTGAATTTCCCACACCCATAACAAAAGTTGTCGGGGTGGTTTAGGCAGCAATGACATTTACTTGTTGCCATTTTTCTTAGTGTAAGTTTTAAACACTAAATGTTTGCACTATCTTCCACAGGACACATTCACTTTCATACCAGTGGGTTACCAGACCAACTATTTACTGACTATTTGTAGATCGGCTATGAGCCGTGCTGCGGCTCGCTTTGGCGCTGTTTGTAGGTTTCCGCCCTCTGTTGGAGGCCAGACGGTATGGTTTAGTTGGCGTGGTTGCGGTTGCTTTCCTTCTTCTCTTGTTGACTGGCGCCACTCGGTTCTGCAAGCAGTTCGCTGGTGGCAGCAGTTGCGGTTATCGATATGTAGTAACTGTTGCCCTATCTTTGGGGCTACATTGTTGTTTTTCCGGGTCGTGTGAGTGGGCCAGTTCGGTTGGGGACTCAGGAAGAGCCAGGTCCGCGCAGTGCCAGAACACGCCGGGACCGCTGGAGTCACGCATGGACTGCCGGATGGAAGGGCTGTGGTCACGAGGGTGCACGACCTCGTCGTAAACCGGATCCAGCAAGCTTTAAGGGTTAGGTTAGGTTAGTGTTGTTTAACGTCCCGTCGACAACGAGGTCATTAGGGACGGAGCGCAAGCTTGGGTTAGGGAAGGATGGGGAAGGAAATCGGCCGTGCCCTTTCATAGGAACCATCCCGGCATTTGCCTGAAACGATTTAGGGAAATCACGGAAAACCTAAATCAGGATGGCTGGAGACGGGATTGAACCGTCGTCCTCCCGAATGCGAGTCCAGTGTGCTAACCACTGCGCCACCTCGCTCGGAGCAAGCTTTAAGATGAGTGCATTTCAATCCAAGTAGAGAAACCTCCACCACTGTGATATCTCGCGATTCTCTAGTGACTTGGGTTCGTGTTGCTGCTCGTAGTGTCACCAAGGTGAAGAGCAGCGAGTGGAGTGGGAAAGGCGGATCTGATTAGCTATCCTCGACTTCTTGGCGCTCTAAGCACAGTATTCTGGGGACGTAATGCAGACCGCCGGTTCCGGCTTTGGCGTATTGTCCCATCGGTACATTTAGTTTATCGGACGTCAGGTAGCTTCAGCTAGATTATCATTAGTCATTCGTTAGATTGCCACTAGTCTGAGTTACCATCTTGTGAAGTGAATGCAGCTCTTGGCTGACTATCTCATCGCTCGCGAAAGTGTTTGTTGCTGAACCTTCTCAGAGGTCGATTCCTGGAAGACCGTCTGTGGCCCGTTAGTTAAGACATGTGTGTTCTAAAAGGAGGTGTGATGGCCAGTAGTTCAGCGTAACACTCCATCATTCCACGCCTTTTGCTGTGCTTGTGGCGACTTTAATATTTCAATACTTGTAAGTTGTAAATTGCAACGAGTTCTTAAACAATTTTTAATTTATTGCCATTCCTGGCGTGTAAGGCTTTCAGCCCAGATCACAGTGGCTTGCTTTTAAAACATTATCTGCTGTATGTGTATTTAATGGTGATTTGCTAAATTGTAACTCACTGAAAACACTATTGTTTATTCCTTCATTAATAACGTGTGGTATTTTTTTTATTTATTGTGGAGTCTGCAATTGCTAGTTTAAAATAAATTGTGTGTAACTGTAAAAGGCAACCAATAGCAACTGATTACAGCCCCGTCCACAATCGTAAACGAATCCTGCCTTCCCTTGACTACCAGGTTTCAGTCTAAGTTTCCTCTGAAAATCAAAAACAAGCAATTAAACGTAAAAACAGAAAAACAGCAAAAAGCGAAATATTGTATACGAAAAATAAGAAACCTTTAAAAGCTAAAAAATGGTACGTGCTAGAACATTTTGAAAGGTATATTCGGATTCTAAACATCAAAATACATACTATTTGATATATCACATCCGAGATGTAAAATGGCTGTTAACTAGTGTGATTACAAAACTTATTTCTAAGTTAGTACTGTAAAGTTAATTACTTAAAGTATAGTGGAGTACTAATATATTCCTATTTAGAAGAGCATTACGTCTTTGATAAGCTCGCCCCCCCCCCCCCTCCCTCCCCCGCCAAAGGTGAAGAAACGCTGGTATAGACGGTTTGTGCTACGAAGTACAGCGTACAAAATTCTACAGAACTTGGTGCCTTTGACAGCAGAGACCTAAATGTAATAGGCTGGAACACCTGCTCGGTCCATTTGACCAGTGGTACAGTACCTCAATGAAACTTGTTTTGGGTTCTATACTCAGGCGTAGTGGCATTTTTGGGTGTCAGCCATGAATACCCATCAATTCACCGCTTTTCGACCGTAGGTCAGTGACCAACATATATTGGTCAATGGTGTAAGAATGAGAGAGGATTAATCTCTTATTAAATGCTTGAATAAATAATAAGGACTAAATTAAACAGCAAAACGAATCTGTCTACATGACTTGCAGTCTACTTTGAAGTTACCACGGTCGTTTCTGAACAATGGCTACGAAAGGAATTACGCATCCTGCATTCTTGGTGGTGTTATAAAGGTATATCTGTAGGCTAATGTGAATCTATGTCCAAATCGGCGCGTTTCAGATTTGGACTGTTGTTGTTAAGCCTTACAGACGAAATTTTAAATCCTTTAATGTTTTCAGTTATCGTTATTGTCGTAGTGTTGAAGTGGACATGAAATCACAGTTAAACAAAAGTAATCGAAGTACTGAATGATAAACATTCTCCTTAATGCCATTAACAACATAATGCAATTATGGGCGTTATGTGCATACCATTTTGCGGAAATATCCATGTATGACAATGTCTAAACGACTAGTCCAAATATTAGCCTAAAACTGTTGGTACTGATTTACTGTTCAGCAGTTGTGTTATAATCAGTGAGAGTAGCTCTCTGCATTTAATTGGAACTAGCCATTTGATGAGGTAGATGCCAAATAACCATCTACATTACAGTGATAAACGAAATATGTTCGCAGAAAGAATCAAATCAGTTCGTCAGTATCATTATATTTGCGTTTGTGTTGCTCAAACTAGAGTAAACTATGTGGCTAAGGGCACAATTCCGTTTTATACCGTCTTCTTCCAATCAAGGATTGTCCGCTGGAAGAAAGACATGAATTTGTTAAGCATTTCTGTGATTGTCTGTCTCTGACTAATGACACCTGTGGGAAGTCACTTAGCTCTTACACGAAACTTTTCTATCTTTCCTTACAAGGGAACCTCCCCATCGCACCCCCCTCAGATTTAGTTATAAGTTGGCACGGTGGATAGGCCTTGAAAAACTGAACACAGATCAATTGAGAAAACAGGAAGAAGTTGTGTGGAACTGTGAAAAATAAGCAAAATATACAAACTGAGTAGTCCATGGGTCACATAGGCAACATCACGGACCATATGAGGTCAAGAGCGCCGTGGTCCCGTGGTAGCGTGAGCAGGTGTAGAGCGAGAGGTCCGTGGTTCAAGTCTTCCCTCGAGTGAAAATTTTACTTTCTTCATTTTCGCATAGTTATTATCTGTCCGTTCGTTCATTGACGTCTCGCATCGCAAAACCGTGCGATTAGTAGACGAAAGGACGTGCCTCTCCAATGGGAACCGAAAATATTTGATCGCAAGGTCATAGGTCAACCGATTCCTCCACAGGAAAACACATCTGATATATTCTATACGACACAGGTGACGGCATGTGCGTCACATGACAGTCGACCCACCTAACTTGTACACTTGGCGAATGGGTAAAAAGATTTTTCTACCTTGCCCGATTTAGGTTTTCTTGTGGATGTGATAATCACTCCCAAAAAAGTGGTGAAAACATAAGAGTTTGTCACATCAACTGAAAATAAAAAATTAAATTTGTCACTCGATGGAAGATTCGAACCAAGGACCTTACGTTCCACAGCTGCTCACGTTACCACGAGACCACGGCGCTCCTGCAGTCCAAGTCTCCTTGATGTTGCATATCTTCGCATGACCTACTCAGTTTGTATATTTTGCTTATTTTTTCACAGTTCCACACAACTTCTTCCTGTTTTCTCAATTGATCTGTGTTCAGTTTTTCAAGGCCTGTCGACTGTGCCAACTTATAACTAAATCTGAGGGGGGTGCGATGGGGAGGTTCCCTTTTTAGTACCGACCCCACCACCCAGCAATTGCATGAAATTACGATCTCATAAGCAGCTCCCACCGAGTAACAATTTCTTAGATATCTGGCTTTCCCAGGAGTAGATTTATGTGATGGTTCATTGCGCCGTGTGGCTTGCGAGGTATGAAAATATTAGATACAGGCTCCCAGGTAGATGCTATTTTTCTTGACTTCCGGAAGGCGTTCGATACAGTTCCGCACTGTCGCCTGATAAACAAAGTAAGAGCCTACGGAATATCAGACCAGCTGTGTGGCTGGATTGAAGAGTTTTTAGCAAACAGAACACAGCATGTTGTTATCAATGGAGAGACGTCTACAGACGTTAAAGTAACCTCTGGCGTGCCACAGGGGAGTGTTATGGGACCATTGCTTTTCACAATATATATAAATGACTTAGTAGATAGTGTCGGAAGTTCCATGCGGCTTTTCGCGGATGATGCTGTAGTATACAGAGAAGTTGCTGCATTAGAAAATTGTAGCGAAATACAGGAAGATCTGCAGCGGATAGGCACTTGGTGCAGGGAGTGGCAACTGACCCTTAACATAGACAAATGTAATGTATTGCGAATACATAGAAAGAAGGATCCTTTACTGTATGATTATATGATAGCGGAACAAACACTGGTAGCAGTTACTTCTGTAAAATATCTGGGAGTATGCGTACGGAACGATTTGAAGTGGAATGATCATATAAAACTAATTGTTTGTAAGGCGGGTACCAGGTTGAGATTCATTGGGAGAGTGCTTAGAAAATGTAGTCCATCAACAAAGGAGGTGGCTTACAAAACACTCGTTCGACCTATACTTGAGTATTACTCATCAGTGTGGGATCCGTACCAGGTCGGGTTGACGGAGGAGATAGAGAAGATCCAAAGAAGAGCGGCGCGTTTCGTCACTGGGTTATTTGGTAACCGTGATAGCGTTACGGAGATGTTTAATAAGCTCAAGTGGCAGACTCTGCAAGAGAGGCGCTCTGCATCGCGGTGTAGCTTGCTCGCCAGGTTTCGAGAGGGTGCGTTTCTGGATGAGGTATCGAATATATTGCTTCCCCCTACTTATACTTCCCGAGGAGATCACGAATGTAAAATAAAAGAGATTAGAGCGCGCACGGAGGCTTTCAGACAGTCGTTCTTCCCGCGAACCATACGCGACTGGAACAGGAAAGGGAGGTAATGACAGTGGCACGTAAAGTGCCCTCCGCCGCACACCGTTGGGTGGCTTGCGGAGTATCAATGTAGATGTAGATGTAGATGTAGATGACTATTGCAGTGACCGACAGTGAATACTAAATTCGAAGGACATCGAGTTTATTTGTGAACGAGACGCTGTATTTATATAAGTTGAGGGTCAGCTCAACTATTTGCTCCAAGTGCTGATAATCTTCAAGTCTTCCTAAATTGCTTAACTTTCTAACGATGTGACCTCTCACTATGCAGCTATGAACACCCTCAGACAGCTAAAATGTTGTCTGCCCAGCCATTTATATAACCGGTGTGAAATAAGTGTCGAATTTTTTGAGATTTGATAGTAGTTATCACGAAAAAATCTAAAAAGCATACATTCAGAAAAGTGTATTTTCTGAGATATACACACATCAAAAAATATTTTGCATCGCCCTGGCTTCCAGAACTGCGGAAGAAAGACGTTGGCTGTTGATATTGTATCACAGACACAGTTCCTTTGACTGTTCAGAGATATCACTAAACAACGTAAAATATGTCAACAACAAAGCATGAGCACCGCTTATTAGACGGAGGGGGTCCGACAGCCGATCAGTTCCAGTCATTCCACCGCGAAGGAGGCACACGGCTTGTGTTGCCTGTAATTCAACCACGCCTAGACGGTCAATACCGCGGTTCGATCGAGTCTGCATTGTTACTTGGTGCCAGGAAGGGCTGTCAACAAGGGAAGTGTCCAGGCGTCTCGGAGTGAACCAAAGCGATGTTGTTCGACAGCAACGCCGCCATGTTGAAAATGCTTTCCTTGCAGCCACAGGATGTCGTGTTACGACTCAAACTGTGTGCAATAGGCTGAGTGATGCGCAACTTCACCCCCGACGTCCATGGCGAGGTCCATCTTTGCAACCACGACATCATGCAGCGCGGTACAGACGGGCCCAACAACATGCCGAATGGACCGCTCAGGATTGACATCACGTTCTCTTCACCGAAGAGTGTCGCATATGTCTTCAACCACACAATCGTCGGAGAAGTGTTTGGAGGCAATCCGGTCAGGCTGAAGACCTTTGACAGCGAGTGCAGCAAGGTGGATGTTGCCTGCTGTTATGGAGTGGCATTATGTGGGGCCGACGTGCGCCGCTGGTGGTCATGGAAGGCGCGGTAACGGCTGTTCGATATGTGAATGCCATCCTCCGACCGATAGTGCAACCGTATCGGCAGCCTACTGACGAGGCATTCATCTTCATGGACGACAATTCGCGCTCCCATCGTGCACACCTTGTAAATGACTTCCTTCAAGATAACGACATCGCTTGACTAGAGTAACCATCATGTTCTCCAGACATGAATCCCATCGAACATGCGTGGGATAGATTGAAAAGGGCTGTTTATGGACGACGTGACCCACCATTCACTCTGAGGGACCTACGCCGAATCGCCATTGAGAAGTGGGACAATCTGGACCAACAGTGCATTGATGAACTTCTGGATAGTATGCCACGACGAATACAGGCAAGCATCAATGCAAGAGGACGTACTACTTGGGTATTAGAGATACCGGTGTGTACAGCAATAGGCCACCAGCTCTGAAGGTCTCGCTGTATGGTGGTACAACATGCGAAGCGTGGTTTTCGTGAGTAATAAAAAGGTCGGAAATGATGTTTATGTTGATCATATTCCAATTCTATGTGGAGGTTCCAGAACTCTCGGAACCGGGGTGATGCAAAACTTTTTTTGATGTGTGTATATATTCCTGATATGCTCAGTCTGCGGGCGATCTGTAATGTATGGTAACTGAGGAAAACTTCACAAGGCAAGATCGCTAGAAAACCATTTTATTGAATAACCGGTTTCGACAGAGCTACGCTGTCATCATCGGGTCTGACGCTTTTGAATCTTTACCTCATATAATACGCCATTGTTACAAATCACTTCACTCTGCATATTCACTTCCCGCTACCACGAAGATCATCACACATCGGCATGTCAAATGTTTGTGCTTAATACTTGTGCAGCTGATAATGACGAAGTTCTCGTAATCAGTCCCATTTAACATCTGTAGTAACACTCAGTGCCCTATGAATCTATGGCCAAGGGCGCCTGACCGTTGATTGAGAACAGTGCTGATGTTCTCTTTCCACATTTCCATGGAGATTTGCATCAACTCACACATGCATATTATGAAAACTCACGACATCATTTCTTGTGATTCCCGTCTGTAAGTGAAATCTTTTATGTAGATAATGGATCTTTGCCACACATTGCAAGAGCCATTGTCAAAACTGCAGTCTACAACGGTGGTCAGCGTTCTGGAGATGGTATAGATATAGTAAAATATGATGATGAATTACTGTCCAGACAAGAGGATGACTCATGCCTTCCCCTGCTGCTAATGGTTGCGCAGAGGTTTCAGAATTTTCGTCCAATAATGCTGCACACGCTCACCTGTCTCAGAAGTGTAGGTTTAGTGAGGTCTTCCACTGTTTACTTTTTGGTGTGCTGGAGATTTTGTGCTCATAAGACGCTAGAAAAGTTGTCCGAACAGCTTATTAGAGAGTGCTCTGTAACGTAAATGTTTTTCGGCGTAGAGGGTACGGGCTCAAAGGCTACTTCCACTTCCTGAAACATAGCAGAAAATCATATTCACCATTTCATTTGTACGTAGTCAGTGTCCATTGCTAACAAGTGGTGGAAAGGAGAAACGAAAATGTACTGAGCCATTCATACGTAGAGACAGCACAATAACAAATGGTTCAAATGGCTCTGAGCACTAGGCGACTTAACTTCTGAGGTCATCAGTCGCCTAGAACTTAGAACTAATTAAACCTAACGAACCTTAGGACATCACAAACGTCCATGCCCGAGGCAGAATTCGAACCTGCGACCGTAGCGGTCGCTCGGTTCCAGACTGTAGCGCCTAGAACCGCACGGTCACTCCGGCCGGCAGCACGATAACAGTAAACAAAAAAGTGAAGTCATTTGTGTAAATTGGTAAGACAGAACGATATCTATTTCAAGTTTCTAGAAATTTGCATTACAATAACAAATACTAAAATTGTAATACAAAACGATTGCAACCACCCAACTAACTGCAGACTGTTTAATAATACTTATACTAAGGTGCACCCAGAATTGTGCGATAGAAAAACCCGTCAAAGTAGTCGCTCGACCATGTTGAGGCAGCGCCAGTGTGGTCATATCTATCACCAAGCGTGGTCCAGCCCTCCTATGATCAAATGCTTAGTTTCCAGGAAGTGGCTGTTTCGTTTTTGTTATTGTTTTTGTTGTTGCCGTCGTTGCGGTCTTCAGTCCGAAGACAGGTTTGATGCACCTCCAAGCCGCTTCATTTCCAAATAACTACTGCAATGCACATTAGAACCTGCTTACCGTTCTCGTTTCCTCGTCTCCCTCTATAGTTTTTGTTCCTCACACTTCTCTCCGTTACTGCATTTGTGATCCCTTGATGTCCCAGAATGTGTTCTATCAACCAAACCCCTACTGTAGTCAAGCTATGCCTCAATTTTATTTTCTCTGCAATTCTGTTCAGTACCTTCTCACTAGTTGCCGTATCTGCCCATTCCGTCCTCGGAAAACATCTATAGCATCACATTTCAAAAGTTCCTGTTCTCTTCTCGTCTGAAGCCATGTTTCACTTCCGTATAGGGCTACACTCCAGACTAATACCTTACGAGAAGACTTCCTAACGCATAAATTTACATTCAATGTTAACAAATTTCTCTTCTTCGTAAATGCTTGTCTTGCCATTATCCGTCTACAGTTTATATCGCCCCAACTTCGGGCATCGTCAGTTAATTTGCTGCCCACATAGCGAAGCTCATCTAATATTTTTAGTGTCGCATTTCCTAATCTACTTCCCTCATAATTGCCTGATTTCGTTTGCCTACATTCCGTTATCCTTGTTCTTGTTGATAGTTTCCTTGTATCTTCCTTTCGAGACACTGTCGATACTACTCATCCACTCTGCCAGATCCTTTGCTGTGTGTCTTTGACAGAATTGTAGTGCCAAAAGGAATCCTCAAAAATTGTAATTCTTCTCCCTCAGGTGTAAGTCCTGTTTTGAATTTTTCTTTGGTATTGTTATAACCAGGAATAACACAATAACCGCTTCAGTCTGGTTTATTAAATCACAAATCACTTTTTAACAATTATGTTAGCCAAGCGTCTACCCAGGCTCACACTCAGAAGTAATGCAGAATTAAAGTTTGGTTATACCAATGTCCGAATGTGCATGGTGGGGTGCACGTCCCGTAATTATTCCCAAGTCCAGTGAAGTTCAGTCTCTCCAAGTGAAGTCGCTAGATTTTCCGCCGAGCATCCAGGTAACCTCGAGTGGTGCGGCGAGTCATCCACAAGCAGCTGGAACACGGCGTACTGCACTTCCCGATGAGAACTGTCGTTTGCGGCGGCGGCCGGGTTTATATAAGGCTTGCTAGTTAATGGAGCCGTCGGCTAGGGTCGCTGTTTTCCAGGGAAAACCAATCGCAATGTTTCCTGGCGTAGCCAATTGCTGTGTGCTGACAAACGCGCGCGCGCGAAGGCGGTCAGCGATGGTAGCCGGAGCCGCCCGGAGAAGTGCGGCCAGCGATGTATTTCTCGGCCACGTCAGGGAGCGTGCGTGTGAAGACGGCCAGCGAAGGAAGCAGCGGGCAGCCCAGAGAAGTGCGGCCAGCGATGTATTTGGCGGCCGCGTACTGGAGCGCGTTGTTCGGAGTTTGTTAGAAGTGGTGTATACCACAGGTATCCTTTACTGCTTGCTCAGTGTAGAAGTGGAATAACGTCGCAGACAGGCTACAATCCTGTCTCACTCCCTCCTTAATCACTGCTTCCCTTTCGTGCCCTTCGACTCTTCTAACTGCCATCTGGTTGCTGTACAACTTGTATACAACCTTTCGCTCCTGTACTTTACCCCTATAACCTTCAAAATTTCTAACAGTCTCTTCCTGAAAAATTGTCAAAAGCTTTCTTTAAGTCTACACATATTATGACAGTAGACTTGCCGTTTATAACCTATTTTCTAGGATGCGTTATATGGTCAATATCGCCTCACATGTTCCTACTTTTCTCCGAAACCCAGACTGATCTTCTCCGAGGTCGACTTCTGTTTTTTTCATTCTGCTGTAAATAATTCATGTCAGTGTTTTGCAGCTATGAGTTACTCAGTTAATAGTTCAGTAATATTCACAGCTGTCAGCACCTGATTTCTTCGTAATTGGAATTATTACATTCTTCTTGACACCTGAGATTATTTCCCCTATCTCATACATCTAGCACACCAGGTGAAACAGTTTTGTCAGTACGGGCTCCCCTAAGGATATCAATAGTTCTGAGGGACAGTCGTCTACTACGGGACCCTTGTTTCGAATTATGCCCTTCAGTCCCCGTGTGAAAATCTCTTCACAGTATCATGACATCCGTCTAATCTTCATCTGTTTCCTCTTGCCTTTCTACAATCTTGCTTTCATTTCCCTTGTTAGTCCCTATGTATAGTCCTTTCACCTTACTGCTCATATCCATTTTTATTGGTCTTGTTTTTCTTCTATCGGTGAGTGCTACCCTCTCTGAAAATGGTTGACACTTTTTTCAAACCCTGTGGTCAGTATTTCTCCAATCTCAATTGTTTGAGGTACAACAGAGGCTAACTTCTCCTCTGACGATGCCTCCTCACTAAGACGGAAGTACTGCTAGATAACAAGTCGTCAGTCGAACTGGAAAGCTGTTACGATGGCAAAACAACAAATATTTTGTTATCTACTCAACGATGCAGAGTTGCATAGGAGGCTTACCGGAAGGCAAGAAACACAGTATAAATTACTCCTGTGCTGAGCTTTATGGACCCCGTGACTGAAGAGTGCAAGCTGATTTTCTTGCGATCGGTGGCTACGAAATCAGTACTGGAATGCAAGCGAGAGAGAGTGTTTGATGTTCTTGACCACGACATGCTGAGGCTGTCAGAGTCTTAATTCGCCGTACAGAATTTTTCTCTGTTAAAGGGAACCGATTGTTATCTTGAAACCATTCATACTGACACCCAAACAGCATACATTCCTATATGTCTGTTTGTCTTTCTCGATGTCCAGGATTCGCATAGTAATTAGTCAAATGATACCTACCTAAAATTGTGCAGGTAATTAGCACACACACTTCTCTAGTTCGAACACACTGGGAAACAGGCAGGTTGCAAACACGAATTAAGTCGTGAAACCAGAATCTGTCCATACTACACATGACAATGAAAGGAAAACTATCACAATTTTGTTTACAATCACCTGCAAGTAAATATTCTCAGTTCTTGCATTTAGTGTAAATACACTGGCCGTTAAAATTGCTACACCAAGAAGAAGACGTGCTACAGACGCGAAATTTAACCGACAGCAAGAAGATGCAGTGATATGCAAATGATAGAGCATTCACACAAGGATGGCGCCGGTGGCGTCACCTACAACGTACTGACATGAGGAAAGTTTCCAACCGATTTCTGATACACAAACAGCAGTTGACCGGCGTTGCCATGTGAAACGTTGTTGTGATGCCTCGTGTAAGGACGAGAAATGCGTACCATCACGTTTCCGACTTTGATAAAGGTCGAATTATAGCCTATCACGATTGCGGTTTATCGTATCGCGACATTGCTGCTCGCGTTGGTCGAGATCCAATGACTGTTAGCAGAATATGGAATCGGTGGGTTCAGGAGGGTAATACGGAACGCCGTGCTGGATCCCAAAGGCCTCGTATCACTAGCAGTCGAGACGGATTGTGCAGCCACGTCTCGATCCCTGAGTCAACAGATGGGCACGTTTGCAAGACAACAACCATCTGCAGGGAACAGTTCGAGGACGTTTGCCGCAGCATGGACTATCAGCTCAGAGACCATGGCTGCGGTTACCCTTGACGCTGCATCACAGACAGAAGCGCCTGCGATGGTGTACTCGACGAACCTGAGACACGAATGGGAAAACGTAATATTTTCGGATGAATCCAGGTTCTGTTTACAGCATCATGATAGTCGCATACGTGTTTGGCAACATCGCGGTGAACGCACATTGGAAGCGTGTATTCGTCATCGCCATACTGGCGTATCACCTGGCGTGGTTACACGTCTCGGTCACCTGTTGTTCGCATTGACGGCACTTCGAACAGTGGACGTTACATTTCAGATGTGTTACGACCCGTGGTTCTAACCTTCATTCGATCCCTGCGAAACCCTATATTTCAGCAGGATAATGTACGACCGCATGTTACAGGCCCTGTACGGGCCTTTTAGGATACAGAAAATGTTCGACTGCTACCCTGGCCAGCACATCCGCCTGATCTCTCACCAATTGAAAACGTCTGGTCAATGGTGGACGAGCAACTGGCTCGTCAGAATACGGCAGCCACTACTCTTGATGAACTGTGGTATCGTGTTGAAGCTGCATGGGCAGCTGTACCTGTACATGCCATCCAAGCTCTGTTTGACTCAATGCCCAGGTGTATCAAGGCCGTTATTATCGTCAGAGGTGGTTGTTCTGGGTACTGATTTCTCAGGGTCTATGCACCCAAATTGCGTGAAAATGTAATCACAATATATTTGTCCAATGAGTACCCGTTTATCATCTGCATTTCTTCTTGGTGTAGAAATTTTAATGGCCAGTAGTGTAACGTCTTGGGAATTAGGAACCTTAGACGAAACATCCTTTCATTTAAGTGCATATGAAGGCTAACGTTTCGCAAGCGGGTCAGCTAAACCCGTGAAAATGCAGTAAATATGCCATGATGTAATACACAATGAACTAGTACATCTGCCCAACATCAAAGTGCGACAATACTTTCAATAGTAGAAGTAGTGTCATCGTTTGGATTTAAAAATGTCGCACCTGAAGGGTGGTTTTCTTTGTATACTGAGATGTTTCAGTGAAAGGTGTCTCAGTTAGCTACTTTACAAAATATTGAGAATATTCGCGACGAATATGCACTTTCCAATGATGACGTGCAAATTTTCTTCTATAAAAGCACGATAAATTGCAAATAAATTAATAATTCTGAAAATGGAATCGATTAATAGTCAAATGTTGGTTGGTTGGTTGATTTGGAGGAGGGGACCAAACAGCGATGTCATAGGTCCCATCGGATTAAGACCACAGTCAATACATGTGGGACCGTACCATGCCATTGAGTATTTGGGCGACGTTATTGTTCGATGATGTGTGACCGATCAACTGAGAACAAATCCTGAGCAGAAAATCACGTAAAAGCAACAAAGGAGAACGGCAAATTCATCTCAGGGGATTCCGCCTTCTGTTAAGGAAGAACGAAGGATAGAACGTGAATAGTGTCCGGTCGTTTCATTGTCTAGCAATGCGCTCCCTATTTCACGGCCCGAGAATCGCTAAAAATCGTACAAACTGCGATGAAAATTATACTCATGACAAGGAAAATGAAGAAAGTCATTGATTTTGCAGTAACTAAACATGATTGAGTATAATGAACATTCCAGTTATTACCAGAAAACAGTGGTACACTGAAACTTACATCCGCTCTCTCGGAGCTCACACAGAAGAAAGAAACAAATGTAATGATAGTTAAAGATAAGTCTATTCACCTGTTATCTTGTAAAAGTTCTACGGTATTCCAGAGGGCTTCTCATTCAACTTACGTATACATTTATTTCGAAAGAAAAGAAAAGAAAAAATAATTTATCTGTATTTTGATAACGTAATTTCATAAAAAAATATATTGACATTAATACACTCAGGGGTTCAGCATCTTTTTCTCACAGACAGAACCGTTTAGAGGTCACTTAAAAAGATAATGAGTCGTCAATCCTTTGAACGTTAGAAGTTATGGCATTAACAGCCTACACTTCATGCATTCAGACACATCATTTGGTGAATCAACTTTCAACTATATGATACTGGTTTTAGCAGTAATTCAGAAATCATTGAAATAAAACGTTGATTAGACGAATTTGTTACGAAATTTTCAGTTGCAATATTTATCGCCAATTTGTACTGACAAGTGTTGTCAATCCATGTGTTTCTATGTCAGCAATGACTTTAAAGTAACTTAAAGTTTAGTGCCTAGTACCACGAGTCGGGGCGTGGGATATCAGAAGTTTGACGTAGTATGGAAGCTAGAAAATCTGGAAAGGGAAATGCCGAGGCTCAGTCTAGATATACTCGGGGTCAGTGAAGTGAAATGGGAAGTAGACAATAATTTCTGGTCAGATGAGTATAGGGTAATATCAACAGTAGCAGAAAATGGTGTCACTGAAACAGGACTCTTTAAGAATGGGAATGGAGGCAGAGGGTGAATTACTGTGAAGAGTTCAACGAAAGTGTTGTTCTCATCAGAATCGACAGCAAACCAACACTGACAACGTTGTTTCAGGTGTACATGCAGACGTCGCACGCAGAGAATGGTGAGATAAGAGATGGTATGTGCGTTTATTGAACGAGTAATTCAGTGCGTAAAGACAGACGAAAATCTAATAGTCGTGAGGATTGGAATGCGGCAGTATGGGAAGAAGTAAGGGTTATGGGAGAATATGGGCTTGATAGTAGGAATGAGGGAGGAGAAAGACTAATTGAGCTCTGCAATAAATTTCAGTGAGTAAGATCGAATATTCTGTCCAAGAATCTCAAGACAAGAACGTATACTTGGAAAAGGCCAGGAGACTTCATTAAGATTACATTACCGTCAGATACTGGATTGTAAGGCGTACCCAGAAGTGGATATAGACTAAGGTGACCAAGAGTGATGAAGAGTGGGCTGATCGGTAAGAGACTTGTCACTAGGAACCAATACGTAAGGAAGTGGGATACGAAAGTACTAAGGGTTGAAGAGATACACGTAAAGTTCTCTGTGGCTATATACAGTGCGATAAGGAATAGCTAAATCGGCAGTTTAGTTGAAGAGAGATGGACATTTCTAAAAAGGGCAATAACAAAAGTTGGGAAGAAAACTGGCAATACAAAGGAAGTATAATAATGGGAACGGAAGCAATACATTAGTTGATCGATGAAATAAGGAAGTTCAAAAATGTTGAGGGAAATTCAGGAGTACAGAAATGTGTCACTCAAGAATGAAACATATAAGACGTGCAGGGAATCTAAGGCGAAACGGGGGTATGAAAAATGTGAACCAACCGGAAAAGAACTTACTGTCGAAACTACTGTCTCAGGATTTAGAAAAATCAAAACAACCTCAGGTGAAATTAAAGCAAGGGTAGTAACATTGAGAGTGCAATGGGAATCTTATGTTAAATGCCTAAGAACGGAAATGTGGAAAGAGTACACTTTGAGGGGGAAGGCTTGTCTGGTGATGTGATAGAAAAAGAAAGAGGAACCGATATAGAAGAGATAGGAGATTCAGTATTACACTTAGAATTTAAAAAGTATTTGAAAGACTGACGACTGAATACGAGAGAAGGGGTAAATAACGCTCCATTGGAATTTCTAAAAACATTGGGGGAAGTGGCAACAAAACGACTATTCACGTTGGCGAGTTCGAGTATCTGATTTTCGGAAAAAAACATCATTCACACATGTCCGAAGATTGCAAGAGCCGACAAGTGCGAGAATTATCACACTATCAGCTTAACAGCTCATGAATCAAAGTTGCTTGCAAGAGTAATATACATAAAATGGCGAAGAAAATTAAGGATGTGTTAAACCGCGATCAGTTTCGGTTTTGGAAAGGCAAAGACATCAGAGAGGCAATTCTGACGATGTAGCTGACAATGGAAGCAAAACTAAAGAAAACACAAGACACGTTCATAGGATTTGTCGATGAGGACAAAGTATTCTACAATGTAATGTGGTGCAAGTTGTTCGACATCCTGGGGACGATAGGGGTAACGTTATAGGGAAAGACGGGTAGACGGGTAGTACACAATATGTACAAGAATCAAGAGGGAACGAAAAGAGTGAGAAAACCAGAACGAAGTGTTCGAATTAAAAAAGGTGTAAGACAATGATGAAGTCCTTCGCCCCTACTGTTCAATCAATACATCGAAGAAACAATGTCAAACATAAAATAGAGGCACAAAGTGGAATCAAAATTCATGGTGACAGTGTATCAATAATACAAGATTCGTTGATGACATTGCTATGTTCAATGAAAGTGAAGAAGAATTACAGTTTCTATTGCATAGAATGAACAGTCTAATGAGTACACAATATGGACTGAGATTAAATCGAAGAAAGACGGAAGTCCGACGGCAGCAGACGGCGCCAGGTTTTTAATCCGACGCCGTTTGATGAAAGTAGTTGGGCCCCGGTGTTGGAGTTGTTGGAGTCAGAGGAACAGCCGACGGTGTAACGATAAGACGTAGAGACAGCTCCTCTTCAAAACTGCTGCTCATAGAAAATCATGTAACAGTAAAAGGGGCGACATCACTGTCACACAAACATTTGGCATACCCTCTGCTGCCCTGGATTAAAGTCTGGTTGATACATACATTTTATGGGGAAGTTTAATTTGCTTATACACACAGAAAGATCTGCAGTCATTGGGAAATTACCTTTCCCTCTTATTGTTACTTGATATCCATTTTTTGCTTGCTCTATGATATTACATTTCAGACTAAAGTCTCTTAGCTGTAGCACAGTTCAGAGCTCACTTAACGTTCATTATTTATACGGCTGTTCACCACATATACTAAGTCAGTGTATCTGTAGTGCAGATGTGCTCACTTTCCACGCTTTGAAATTTTCCACACTGCGCATAAAGGCTGATTCGCAGAAGAGCTTCTGTGAAGTTTCGAACGTAGGAGACGAGGTACTGGCGGAATTGAGGCTGTGAGGATGGGTCGTGAGTCGTGCTCGTTTAGCTCAGTTGGCAGAGCAGTTGCCCGCGAAAAACAAAGGTCCCGAGTTCGAGTCTCGGCCCGGCACACAGTTTCAATCTGCCAGGAAGTTTCATATCAGCGCACACTCCGCTGCAGAGTGAAAATCTCATTCCGGAAAGTCGAGCATATCTTGCGTTAATCCTCGCTTTATGCACCTTAATTTATCTCAGCTAGTTTTATCTGAAGTGCCTAATTCTAGTAAGATTTCTATACTATAGCCGTCGGCACACGGACCATGATGTCGAACGTTAACGTTGAGCGTGTCAAGTTCAACGTGCTGCTGAACGCTCAGGAACGATGCGACTTGTACATACGGTACGTGGGCCCCAACGTGGTATACGCAATCGCAATGCACTCCAGCGGCAGTTGAGGGATGCTTCTAGTTCGTAATCACACTGTTTGCTCAACGGGCGCGCATAAAATTCCCACGCTAGCTCTATTAAAACGCACATTTCCTCCATCGTCGATGAAAAGGAAAGTACCATGTCCAATCAATAAGGACATAGGCTTATAAAAGTTCCATTACAAACAGTGCATTACAAATTTGGAACACTTCTCCGCATAAGATAAACATTATTTCATCATTCCCCCATTTTAGTAAAACAACAAGGTCAGTCTTACTTGATCACTGTTCCTACGCAGTAGCAGAATCTTTGCAACATGTGAATTACGAAGTGTAAAAGAAAAAGGAGCAAATTATCTTTATACAAGTAGCGCTGTCTTGTAGGAGGTGAACTTATATTTTTGAATAACGTCAAATATTATAGTATATGCTTATATTAAACTAATAATAAAGTATCAGAACCTAATAAAAACACGAATGTTAGGGAAAAAAACTGGAAGGGTGAAGATGCGAACCACTGCCCCAATAAATAACTCTATGTAGAACATTGACGCTACTCATTACGCTACACCAGCTTCACAGCCAACATCTCTTATTATATTACCCCTTGCTAAAAACCTTAATCGTAGATACGTTACTAATTGAAATTTAATTATAAGAAATTCTACCAAGAACAATACGTTTTGGGTGGATCTTCAGTGTGTCACTGCCTTCAAAAAGCTTACTCTCATAATATGGAAGTTACAATAATTCTTTTGCCAAGAATATGATGTTTCTCATCATTTTATTGGAACGAATCACACAGTTAACAACGGGTTTTTCAGTGATTCTCAGTTTGCTGGTGCTCAGAAACGGCATATATACATATATGCTTGAAATGAATGTCAATATGGCGCCTCACAACTCTGTGCTGAAGGGAGATGGCGTGCGTGTGACGTAGGTGGCGTTGTGCCATCTCATTGGTCAACGCTCAGACGCACGCTCAGAATATCTGACATGCCGGATATTGCTCTGCACGTTCGGAAAGACTCCCGAGCGTGGTATTCCACGCCATGACGTCAGAAACTCGGCACGCTCAACGCTCCACGTTCGCATGCACGGTCCGTTTGCCGACGGCTTAACAGACTGTACAGCTGCACGTAGCTCTGTCTTAAGCATTCCAATAGTCAGAGAATTTTTCTATTTTAACCATCGGCTAAACTCTTTCGAACAAGGCCTTTGTTGATTTTAGAGTCCTGTTTAAGGGGGTAAATCATTACATTTCCGATTGCCAGCGGTTCTTTTGTAACTGTTTATGGTATCTATTTACAGGTTTCTTTTAAATCGGATCTCTGTTTTAACGCTTTCGAAACGATCACAGATCTGTATTGCTTGTTCCTTTGCAATATGGTGTCGATCTATTCACAATTCCTTTTATGAAATCACCATTAGGTGCAAATAAGCTAATAATTCCGGAAATGAATTCAATCAATAGTCAAAATTACAACCGTCAACAAATGCTGGCCAGATGAGGCCAGTGAGTATGTTGGATGACGTCCTTGTTTGATGACGTGTGACGTATCATCTGAGAACAAATCATACGCAGAAAATTACTAAAACCAAGAGAAACGATGGCAAACTATTCTCAGGGGAATTCTGTATTCCATTAAAAAAGAATTAACGATAAAGCAGGAATAGTGTTCGGTCGTTTCCTCATCGAACAATCCGCTACCAGCTTCACGACGAGGGTCGCCGAAAGTCATACAAATACAATGAAATTTGTGGTCATTATAAGGGAAATGAGAAACGTAACTGACTCTGCAGTAATTACACACTACTATGTATAATTAACATATCAACATATCAGTTATTACCAGCAAACTGAAACTTACCTTCAGACTCTCGGAGCCCACACAGAACAAAATATAGAAATGTAATAACTAAAGAGCACTCTATTCATTTGCTACCATCGATATAAAGCAAAAGTTCTGTGGCATTCAAGAAGCTTCCCTTTTAACATACATTTACCCTGATTATGAAAGAAAAAAGAAAAAATAATTTATCTGTATTTGGCTAATGTCATGTCATAAAAAAATGTATTCACATAAATGTCCTTTTCTCACAAATAGATTTATGTACAGGTCACATAAAAAGATAATGCTTCACTCCTTGTGCTAGATACTTGTTTTATCGGGACTGAATAGAAGGAGAGTACCAAAATAACTCCAGCACTATCGAACAATTTGAAAGCGTTGCTCACCAAGAGATATCAAACGTTAATAGGTCTACTTTTTGTAAAGTGTTCCAGAATTGGGGGGTACCGTATAACGAAGAAAATCACTTTCCCCATCGGCTAGGAACAATTTCCACAGCTTACACATTTATAAGTAGCTAAATACACATTTTAGAGCAATTATCTCTGAAACATAAATTTTTGTAGGTAATAGTTTTAGGTTTTCAGCGAGATAATCACCCTAACTAGCCGTACTGAGCGAACAGCAATTTGACGTGGAATTCGACTGACACAGACCCCCCACAAAATTGATGTGTGAAGCTGTACGATTAGCATCTAGACCTTGCAGCCATCACAAGGCAAACGTTTTTCAAAGGAAACACGATAAGAAAACACACAGTGCGCGGTGTATGAAGCTGATTCAGATGGTCACTTTTGATGAAGGTTGAGTGCATTACACTATATACTACTAAAATAAAGTCGATGCTTAGTGACAAAGAATAGTGCAGAAAATGAAAAGCTCCGTTTAGATTTCCGACAAGATGTATTAACGCTTTCTTTCTTATTCTTTATGTATTATGATGATTGTATGACCGAGCGAGGTGGCGCAGTGGTTAGCGCACTGGACTCGCATTCGGGAGGACGACGGTTCAATCCCGTCTCCGGCCATCCTGATTTAGGTTTTCCGTAATTTCCCTAAATCGCTTCAGGCAAATGCCGGGATGGTTCCTTTGAAAGGGCACGGCCGATTTCCTTTCCCATCCTTCCCTCACCCGAGCTTGCGCTCCGTCTCTAATGACCTCGTTGTCGACGGGACGTTAAACACTAATATCCTCCTCCTCCATGATTGTATGAACATCATAAATAATTGGCTGGTCAAAATTCCATGCGACTGGAAACGGAAAACAGGTGTTTAATCTTTCTCACTACTGAAATAAGATAGACACCACGGAAGCATTTATGTTTAGCAATAGAAAGAAAGATCAATATTTAGTTTTAAATATGTGCTTTCATTCAGCAGTGCTAGTTCTGTAGGGTGTGCAGTAGAGTTTCTGTGAAGTCTTCACGGTAGGCGAGATGTACTATCAGAAATACTGCTGTGAGTAGGGATGTTGCGATATCACCAAAGTGTCGATACCTCCCCAGGTGAGTAGTACTGAAGTCTTCTTGCGAAACTACTCATATGAGTACTCCAAAAGCTTCAATATTTGCTCATATTGTTACTTTTTCATTTTTTATGCAAATGAAGTAATGCTACAGTTTGGAATACTATGGTAAAGTGTAGTCTACGATACTAAAGGTCTCATTCACCTAGGCACTTCCTGCCTTATCCAGTTAGGGCCTTTATATTGGAGGGTATTTACTACTGGGATGCTTTTTGGCCGATTTCCAGTCATGTAAACACACCGCTGCCGCAACGCCACACCGCGAGCCATCGAGCCATCGAGTGTCGATAACAGCTTCATTCAGTTTGTGTTCAACACTGCAGTAACATGCCACGTCGAGGCATACAACACCTTTATAGAGTCAGCACATTGTCTTTACTTTCAGCATGTCATACACAGCAAGTGGTGGACGATCGGTTGCGTATCGCTCAAAGCGGTGTGTCTAAGGTGTGGCGAAAGTACAGAGAGACGGGAAATGTGAACGACAGACTTCGCAGTGGTCGTCCTCGCATGACAACACCAATGCAGCATCGTTTCCTCCAATTGGAATCTCGCAGGCGCCCAACGTCAGCTGCGAGAAATATTGGAAATGACTTCTACCGACCTACAGGGATTCGTATCTCAGACAAAACAGTGAATAGAAGATTGTATCAGGGTGATTTTCATTTCAGAAGACCAATAAGAAGTTTTGCACTGAACCAACGGAACCGATGCAATCGAAGGACCTGGCCACTTGCACATCAACATCTATCATTACAGAATAAGTAATATTATGTTTTTGTGATGCCCTTTACGAAGGGACATATTCAGCACTCAAGTTGGAATCTAAAGCTCTTCGATGAAACACTACCTGTGAAGGGGATAGTGAAATATCTAGGAGTAACCTTAGATGAGAAGCTAACATGGACCCCTCCCATTAAGAGTATCTGCTCCAAGGCAAAAAGTACTCTGGTGAGTACTAAAAGGGCTTGTGGCAAAAACTGGGGCCTAAGCCCCAGGGGTATGCGCTGGATATACACCACAGTGGTCAGACCTAGGATTTCCTACGGGGTCTTAGTGTGGTGGAAGAAGGTAGAAAAGCGGGTTGCAGCTAAGGAGCTTGCTAAGGTGCAGAGATCGCCCTGCTTAGCCATAGCAGGCGGAATTAGCAACACACCAATCACTGGAGTGGAAGCTATGCTGGGCATGCCTCCTCTACACCTTTGGGTTAAGATGGAGGCAGCAGCGGTGGCACACACACTTAAAACTGGTACATACTGGGTCTCATTCGGATATCCAGAATCACACACTAACATAGTGAATGAGGTAAATATAGGAATGGCTGGGGAAATGCCTGCGACTATGTAATAACTCCCAACTGCTTCGACAAGCCTTACAATATAATAATTTGAAGCAGGGAGCAGTGGGGAAAAATAGTTCGACACCGTATGGGGGACATCGTTTGATCACTGATGGGTCGAAAATAGACAAAGGTGTTGGGGCAGGGGGGTATGGGGTTCAGACAAGACTGGAAAGCATCATCTCTCTAGGAAAACTGGCCTCTGTATTCCAAGCTGAAATTATTGCAATCAGTGCATGTGTGGAGGAGAATATGCATAGTTGCTACAAGGACCGTAGCCTCTACATCTATTCAGACAGCCAGGCAGCTCTGAAATCATTGGCAGCTCCTGCAACAGAATGCCACAGGGCTCTGGTGGAGCTAGGGGGAAGCAATGGGGTAAATCTAGTGTGGGTCCCTGGCCATTCAGGGATCTGTGGCAATGAAGAAGCCGACAGATTGGACAGGATGGGGCCAACAACTCCATTTCTTGAACCGGTACCTGTTCCTGGCAATCACCAAGGCTATGATTAAATTAGAACTACGGAACTGGCTTAGGAAACAGCACGGTAATCCTGAGATTGAGCAGGAAAGAGATCAAACTCATGACTGGACTGATGACAGGCCATGGGAATTTCAAAAAACACTTGCACACAATGGGTATAACGGAAGAGGACCCTAAATATAGACTCTGTGATGAGGGTGAACAAACTGTATCACACCTAATCTTTGAATGCATGGCACTGGAGAGTAAAAGATACAGAATCTTCGGGACAACTAGACCTGAAGAAATTGTGTCTAACAAAAAGCTGGTGGCGGGACTCCTTGCACTATTTAAGGGCACTGGTTGGCTTTTACTAGATAGCAGGGGGCGATACCGCACAATAAACTTAGTTTCGCTACGGGCAGTGGCTGTTTTAGCTTCCCTGTTAAAATCAAATAAAAATGAATGTTATGTTTGCTGACGAGTACAGGATGGGTTTGCGACCGGACATTAGAGGTGATAAGGTTTGGAGAAGCATTAGGCGACACCAGGAACGGCGAAACCTTTAGGAAGTCCGTTTGCATGTGGAATTGTTATGTTCTGGGAGGCAACAATTATGGGATGGTGGACTCCTCCGGTTCCCATTTACAGTAATGTTAATTAGACCGCGATAGCTCCAAGAGGTTCTACAAACGATTTGTAAGGCCTTACAGAAGTGACGTCGGTGACAACTTCACCCTATTCTATGACAATGCAAGACCGCACCGTACTTTGGCAATCTCTCGGTATCTTCGAAGATTCAACATCAATGAAATGCATTTGAGCATGCATGGGAGCTGTTTAAGATGGTCATTGCACAGTGTCCGAATCCACATGACAATCCTTAGGATGTCACCTAAGTTGCCATTGAGATCTGGGACCTCATATCCCGAGATAAACTCGACTGTCTCATCCAGTGGATGCCTCGCAGTGTGGAACAACTCATTCTTGTACGGGGAGGACATACTCACTACTAAAGACTGATAGTCATCACAATGAGATAAAGATTTTCACTGTTTTACAGAATGTACACTTAGGTGAGAGTCTGCTTTGCTTTGTAATGAGTTTTCGTAATTAACCAAAATCGTTCTTATTTACAGAGGGAATTATGTTTATTTTGTTATTAAGGTCTTGTACAAATCTCAGTGTGTGTAATATAAGAAGTCATCGTAGTGAACTCTATGATATTCCAAACTTTTGTTGATGTGTGTATTTTACTTGATTGCTTGTTTTATGAAGTCTAATAAAACAAATTAAATACTTTTATTTCCTTATTAATGGTCAACTTTAAACAAAAAGAATATGTTTTGGAAGCTTTCCCAAAAAGATCAATTGGTCTAAATATTTATGAAACAACTTATTTCCATTCTGAATCATATCTGAAAGTGAATACTCGTTAGGCGTCGATGTTGCAACAACGGTAAGATATTGTTATGCGTATTTGTACTAACACGGAAAAATTACTTTCGTATCCTCCCATTCTACTTTTTAAACATATTATATGGGTTAACAAATAAAGGAATTCTTCGTTACTTGATGTGTTTCCTATCTTCTTTTTGTGGCCGTGCGCTAGCTGTTCATGATGTTTCCAAAACTCGTATTCGTATGTTACAGGAGACGAAGCGATATCTTCCTTCGATTCACTTGGAATACTTTGTTGCTCATATACCATACTTCTGAGTTCTTCCACGGCTGCCCGCATGCCGATAGGTCCTGAAAGTGCGAGTTTTTAAACCTTGGACCCAATAGAGTACCAGCAACTCTATGGTAATTTAATTCAATTAAGCCATACCTTTTCTTAAGCTCTCTCTCAATAAAACGTCCTAGCATTCTTTGACGAACGTTGAGACTGGTATGACAGTATTAAGTTCCGCTGACAAACAGTTTTAATCACTGGTATAATTTTCAATATTGTAACACGCTATCGTACAAATGTTTCTTGTGACATATCCAGAAGGCTGTAAGTTGGTTGGGTATTTCCATCTCTGCACTAGTTGGCATGCCAGATGCTGAAACACTTTCAATTACGATTTAAGATACCACTTTTGTCAAATGTAAGAAGCGCATCAAATTGAAAAAGGCCGACTTCCGTCTCGTTTTAACATCAGCAACAAGCTTTAAAAGTGAGCCTTCACGAGCTTTGTTTCGACTTTAAGGTTTTCTTAATTTGTCTGGCTCAAAGATTTTTAATCCAGTGCGCTATTTCTCTAGCGTTACCTATCACCACGGCAAGAAATCCACATTGTGGTACGTTCCAGTATCAAGAATATCCAGAAGTGAGTGCTTTCGATAAATGTTCAGCTGTATGTCTTTTCGTTTAGTGCACAAGTGGCAAGCTATAACATACTCATTTCAGCCTTTTGTAGAAAATGGGCTGTCACACCTAAAAAAACCTCGTGTGTTCATTGTTACACCCCAAATATTCAGTTTGAGACAGATATTGCATAGTTTTGAGAATCATAAAGGGATAGTGGCTTTCTCGAGTCATCCTCTTTAAAAATTTTGAGCCAGCCACTTTAAAGTTAGAATGCAGCTTCTTCATAAAACATAAGAATATTAAAAGGCTGTATATGCTTGCAGATTAAAAATACCAGTGCCTCAACTATTTTGGTATTTTTTACATCCTTCTGAAATAAAAAAAGCAATTTTTCAAAAAAACTTGCAATCTGAATACACTGATTGAATACTAAAAATATTGTATTTACCTTTATTGGACGAAACTCGTGAAAGAGCTTCCATTAAAATATTTTGTGCTATATGACTATATTACACATAGTTTTCAATCAGATATTTTCCAGTTCTGAGTATTTCAATGTCTTTTTCTTTGATAAGATAGATCAAATTCGTAGGCCGTTTATGGTCACACTCATTATTTTCATTAGAATTCAGCATCTTTTATCTGTAAATGAAGAACACTCGAACACAATAACCTGATTAAACAGCCAGTGTTTCGCGTAGTTCTCTCTGTTCACCCGCCAAGTGTCATGCCCTCTAGTGTGTTTATACACTCCTGGAAATTGAAATAAGAACACCGTGAATTCATTGTCCCAGGAAGGGGAAACTTTATTGACACATTCCTGGGGTCAGATACATCACATGATCACACTGACAGAACCACAGGCACATAGACACAGGCAACAGAGCATGCACAATGTCGGCACTAGTACAGTGTATATCCACCTTTCGCAGCAATGCAGGCTGCTATTCTCTCATGGAGACGATCGTAGAGATGCTGGATGTAGTCCTGTGGAACGGCTTGCCATGCCATTTCCACCTGGCGCCTCAGTTGGACCAGCGTTCGTGCTGGACGTGCAGACCGCGTGAGACGACGCTTCATCCAGTCCAAAACATGCTCATTGGGGGACAGATCCGGAGATCTTGCTGGTCAGGGTAGTTGACTTACACCTTCTAGAGCACGTTGGGTGGCACGGGATACATGCGGACGTGCATTGTCCTGTTGGAACAGCAAGTTCCCTTGCCGGTCTAGAAATGGTAGAACGATGGGTTCGATGACGGTTTGGATGTACCGTGCACTATTCAGTGTCCCCTCGACGATCACCAGTGGTGTACGGCCAGTGTAGGAGATCGCTCCCCACACCATGATGCCGGGTGTTGGCCCTGTGTGTCTCGGTCGTATGCAGTCCTGATTGTGGCGCTCACCTGCACGGCGCCAAACACGCATACGACCATCATTGGCACCAAGGCAGAAGCGACTCTCATCGCTGAAGACGACACGTCTCCATTCGTCCCTCCATTCACGCCTGTCGCGACACCACTGGAGGCGGGCTGCACGATGTTGGGGCGTGAGCGGAAGACGGCCTAACGGTGTGCGGGACCGTAGCCCAGCTTCATGGAGACGGTTGCGAATGGTCCTCGCCGATACCCCAGGAGCAACAGTGTCCCTAATTTGCTGGGAAGTGGCGGTGCGGTCCCCTACGGCACTGCGTAGGATCCTACGGTCTTGGCGTGCATCCGTGCGTCTCTGCGGTCCGGTCCCAGGTCGACGGGCACGTGCACCTTCCGCCGACCACTGGCGACAACATCGATGTACTGTGGAGATCTCACGCCCCACGTGTTGAGCAATTCGGCGGTACGTCCACCCGGCCTCCTGCATGCCCACTATACGCCCTCGCTCAAAGTCCGTCAACTGCACATACGGTTCACGTCCACGCTGTCGCGGCATGCTACCAGTGTTAAAGACTGCGATGGAGCTCCGTATGCCACGGCAAACTGGCTGACACTGACGGCGGCGGTGCACAAATGCTGCGCAGCTAGCGCCATTCGACGGCCAACACCGCGGTTCCTGGTGTGTCCGCTGTGCCGTGCGTGTGATCATTGCTTGTACAGCCCTCTCGCAATGTCCGGAGCAAGTATGGTGGGTCTGACACACCGGTGTCAATGTGTTCTTTTTTCCATTTCCGGGAGTGTAGATTGTGTAACCTTTGCTGTGCCGGATGGGCTGGCTTTTGGGTGACGTAACAAGTTACTGGCCAATACGCGCTCTCTCATCAAAAATAGCTTACTTTTCCTTGATTGCGGGTGAACATATTGTTCGTGACTCATAGTTGCAATTCAGAATTTCGAGGACTGATATTGTTACTGTATACATCGAAACAGACACAGAAGACGAGATATCAAGTTGGCTCATACAATCACAGATAATACCAATTGGAAGTAAACGGCAAAAAGCCAAGCTAGACGTCGAATAAGAAAGCAGAACTGAGGTACACATTGTTAGGAAGAAACTTAAATTCAAGAAACTTTTATCACTGGTCTTACGGGTCTTATCTCCAGACTATGAATTTGTGTCGCAAATTCAGAAAATACGTAAAACCTAAGTTTCTCTGTTTTTCTCGGAAGATGAGAATTTCCAGCACTGTATGTTTAAATTTTATTTTCGGCATGTCATTTTTCTCGAGGCATCTTGTAATTTCTAAACCCAAAATGATAGTTGTTCATAGCTAGATAATGACTGAAATCAAATTACTGACAAACTTTAAAATAACGACACATAATCTAAACCATTACCCTGCACAGATACAAAATTTCGTATCATAGAATATCAAAACAGAATTATTATTGGGTTCCTACATACCTTTCACTTGTTTTATCAGGCTCAGAGATGCTGCTGACCTATTGTTTTCTCTCTACGACAATTCCACGAATACTTGTGTGTTTAAATAAATCAGAACTATTGCCACAAAACTTCATAGACTTAAAAGTCGTTTTCATTTTGACCGTGTGTCATTTATTTCATCAATATACATCCATAGTTTAGATTTCGGCGGCGCCGTCACACAATAAAAGCTGACAAACTTTTGACAAGAAGCACGCAATCCACGACTACAAACCACAAAAACAGATGAACAGGCCCAAAGGTTGGGAGGGGGGGGGGTGCTACGGAAGAAGGGAAGGGGGGTGTTCAGGAACATAAACACAAGCAAACATTCACACAGACTCTACTCGGATATGTGTGTACACCAATTCCAGACAGATAGTTTTGTTCCATACGAAATAAGTATGGAAAAACGATTCGATTCTAAAAGTACTCCTAAGTTTTACAAGGATAGCTCAGTTGGTGAAAGTATTACTCGTGAAATTCAAGGTTCCGGGTTCGTATGCAGTTCTGGCGCACTGTTTTAATCTGCTAGATAGTTTCAGTGTGAATTAACTTTGGAACATCATACGATAAACTGGCTATACTTTGACCAATTTTCAGACTCAGATGTGATTATCATGACTGTTTTTTAACTCCTGCGATATTTACGTTAGTGATCATAGGGGACTGAATGAAAGATTACATGCTAGTTAGTACAATATATTTTCCAATATGCATAGGAAATAATAGAAAACAATGTAGGTGGTCAAAGTTAGCATGGATTTATAAGTGGCAGCAGGTTCGCCAAATGTTGTACAAGAAAAATCAGCGCTACGTGGCACCATTCAGCGTATATTAATGAAGCCTTACCATCATCAAGTATATACTAAAGACCCAACTGAGAGCCATCAGAGAACTGTAAGGCTTTAAGTGTATGAGTGATCAGAGTAACCGCAGCGGACATGGTATACCTTGGGACCCGGAACCCGGTACCAGCAGCAGCGTTGGGGTAACAAAAATTCGATTTGCAGTATTTCTTGTGATTGTTTACCGGATTTAAAATTTAAAATTCTCTCATAATCTACTCACTAAGAAGTATAATCTTAAGTTAAAACTTCAACACAGTGAGACAAGTACTACAGTTAGAAACTGTGTTTTGAGGCAGGGTAACTGATGGCGCGTAAATACTCGCTCTTTATCCTCCAGTGTTTGAACATGAGAGCACTTTACGATTTCGCGTAAAGATTATACATAATATCAAACGTTGTCGAAACTTTTTCTCGCTGATACCTCCCACAAAATGACGAAAAGGAAAAGGTTTATCGCTTACCACATTTTCGCTGTTTATCCAGTCAAACTTCATCACCAGGCAGACGTTTCAATTGATTACCTCTTTACTATTAACTCTATTCGCAACACACTTTGTGTTTCGCAACACGGTATCTGTATATATCACTTAACGTACCTGGAAAATTATATTATTGTACGTAGTTCATGATATATGACGTCATCAACGTTGAAATGAGTGAAACACTAGCTTTTGTTAAAATGGAGCGCAAATTACCGAGTTTACATTCATTCATCCAATCCTGAAGCATACTTTCAAACGTTTCCTAAATTTTTCTCGCTTAAGTGCTAAAACTCAAATCATTTGTATCCAGGACGTTTTAAGTTGTTTTATAAATGGGAGTTCGTTTCTTTAAAGAACGGGGGTTTACTGGTGGACGTACTACACCACAGGTCGCCAAATAATTGCAGGTGGGTCAGCATACTTTTGGAAATTTTTATGGAGATCCAAAAAAAGACTCATATCTCTAACTAGTTTTTGTTTTGGTTTTCACTCACAAAATATGAAATACGATAGGCACAAATGCATTCAAAAATCAACGTGAGAAATTATATTTGCGGTCGTGAGCCAATCTCTTTCCAATTTCTTAAAGTTAGGTTGTCAGCCATTTATGCTGGGCGATATAGGTTCTTCAAAAAATTACATGCCATTCTTGTCATCACAGGATCATGTAAACCTAACGTGAAGGAAATGTTATCAGCTTTTTGTTTGCGAGTCCTATAAACATTGCTTCGTACTGCAAGTCACGGTATTGCGTATTAGACTCAGAGGAGGACATTCTTACGCAATTAATAATTGTGAAAAACATCTCAAAATTCACAGCTAGGCAAGCAGATGTACGAGAGGACCTACTGAAATGATGAGGGTTACATTGACTCAGGAGTATTTTTACTTCTCTGCCTCATAACGTGTCGCTATATTATTCGTTGCGTGACCGGAACATAGGCGTAACCAAAAGTTACATCTGCAGTAGGTCAGCCACTTACCTCCTATTTTTATTACATATTACTCGAATTCGTTTCATTTAATTTGAAGTTATGCAGTTGCGGAATTATCTGACATAATTTTCACGTCATGTTATATAACAGTGTTAAATGCATTTCCACGGTTTCGCTGAAACAGAAACCTACTCTTACATCACGATGGACAGGAATAAATAGATTAAGTGCGTAAATATTTTACGTTTTTATATCAGCTTTTGTTTACTTCCAACATGTTCATTTTACTCTTGTATTCCTTCGAATAAAGCATCCGTTCTCTCAGAAAATGAGTTTCCTGATATTTTCATAGCTTCAGACTTTTTGTCTTAGTTAAGAACCAAATTCCCCGTTGAATTTTCTTGATTTTAAACAGTTTCGTTACATCAAACTAATAGGACTAAAGCGACGAAATCAGCAACGTTACTGCAATAATTGTTACCAACGTTGAGATTTTCATTTGTTCCTCTCACATCTCTGATAGTCTGGCGTACAAGCAATTTTGTTTCCATAGTGTATTCTGTGACTGCTAATTTAGCTATCCAGCGATGTCCTTGCACAAGTAAACTGATCGCTACGATTTGTTACTTATCGGTTTACCTCATTCATTCTACGAAACAACTTCCACCTGTTCGGGTCCCGTGACAGAAGATTTTTCAAGACTAAATTTTGCGCGTCGAGGGAACCACAAGACTGGGCATCAGTGTACAACGTTAAGGTGAAGCTCACTGCAGTTTTGGTGCTGTGGATATGGAGCCAGTGTTAATGGTGACCTATTCTGAGCATCGGGTCGTTAGGCTCGCATTTGCCACTGTACTGCGAAAGCAATCTTATAGTGGATAGCGGAGGGTACTTCGGGTACCATAATCGCTTGTCTCCTTTCCTTCTCCATTCGCGGAAGGAACGACTGTCGTTGAGACTCATTATTGCTTTTCTGATTCTTCCGTGGTGTTCATTCCGTAAAATTTCTGTAGGAAGAATTAATATGTCACCCAATTTTTCCTGAAACGCACACGCTCGGAATATATAGTGTTAAACCTTTCCGTTGTATACAACGCCCCTCTTATTGCGCCTGCCACCACGAGCATCTCCTTAATAGTCTCACGCATACTGAAACGCTATCCTTTCGGTCTTGTCTGTATTAATCCTACCTACTGTGAGTCGAAGACTGATTAGAAATAAGAATCTGTTGCGCGAGGATTTTATAAGCTACTTTCATTTCCCTTGGATTCTTCCTATGAATTACAGCCTGCCGTATGCCTTTCCTACGAGTATTATGTGACGTTTTACAATTTGTCACTCCGGACGTATACTCCTAGATATTTTACGGTTGTTACTGTTTCTGTTGATTTATCAGTAATAGTGTAACTAAGCAACAGGATCTTACCGCCGGTTAATGGCAATTCCTTGCATTTATTTATGTTGAGGGTCGTCTGCTAATCGCTTCAGCGCGTTAAGAACGCCTTGATTTCGGTTTTCTGCGTGTCTTAAGAGGACGCACCAGATTTCATTACCTCCTTTGTCCTGCCTCTACACTGCATTGTACAGTACATGCACGTATAGCAGTTCCTTGCAGTGAAGACTGACACTTGATACACAATTATCATTCACGCTGGAAAACTATCAAGAACACGGAAAATCTTGGAACACCAGAAGATTTCAGGTACGTTACATAATGGCGAGAGAGATTAGGAAACCAGAATATAAACTGAAGACCATTTTCCGAGGCAGATGTGAATTCTGACAACATGTATAGTTTATAAGTTACGAACTTCGAATAGAAACGAAAGAAATTTCAGAAAGGTAGCAAATCAAGGAGAAGCGAAATTCATCAATTGAAAGACTACAAACTGTTGAGACCTACAAAGTGAGCGTTGACGAAAACTAGGGATATGAATACAATAGAAGGATGGGTACTTTTGATAGATGAACTGGTAGAGGCTGCTGAGTATCAAATAAGCGAAGAGACAGGGTTAGTAGAAAACTTTGGATAATATTAGGTTGGTGCACAAGATCGTAGCGTTTTTCCGCTAATTTTAATGAAAGCAACAGACAAATCTAACAAAGATCTCACTCATCAATATAATATTCTCCTTCTATTTACAACAGTCTGCAAACGCTGGAGTAACTTTTCCATTCCGCGACTGTAGAAACCACGTGGTTGTGAGGCGAACAACTCGTCGAACCATATTCGGAGCGCGTTTTCGTCCGGAAAGAAAGTTTTTTGAAAGCTCTTCGTTAGAGAGTGGAAAAGGCGAATAGCTGAGAAGGCAAGAGCATGTGCTTAAGGTGGGTCCGTTATGACTATCCAATGAGCTCGGCCGATTGTCTAGTGTAGGGATACAATATCGAATTGAGGAGAAAAGAAATTCATGGTACAATTTGACTAAAAGAGGGAACCGATTGATAGGGCAGATCCTGAGGCATTAAAAAATAGTTGGAGTGGTTATTCAGCGACGAAGAGCTTTGCACAGGAGAGACTAGATTGGAGACCTGCATCAAACCATTCTTCGGACTAAAGACCACAACAACTAAATGGTTTACCAGTTCTCACAAATAAAAGTTTGGGCAATATCTGGTAAATGGCTTTGGAGTACATTCCCCACCATACCAAGAAAAAATGGAGGAGAAGCTTTCCACGGTATGTACGTACCATACTGAAATCATACCACTATATTACCTTTTTTTATTAGTAGCGTTGTAAATTTTCCTACCGCTTCCTTCGCTACTTTTTCCACATAAGAGTTAAATAACTGTGGCGATAAGATGGATATCTTTGCACGAAAACCAAACGATGTGGTGGGACACTCCTTGGTTTTTGTTAGGCTCCTAGAGCCGTCTTATTCCTTATTACGACACTGGAAGAATAAAAACTAATTGTTTGGATAATTTATTGAAAATTTGTGGTAAGGACTTTGAGAGCAACCTGCTGAGGCCATCGGTCCCTAGGCTTACGCACTACATAGTCTAACTTAAACTAACTTCTGCTAAGGACAACACACGCACTCATGCCCGAGGGAGTAGTCGATCCTCCGACGGTGGGAGCCGCGCGAACCGTGACAACACACCTCAGACCGCATAATTGATTGTTAATATGGCAAAGTAAAATCTTCAATTCAATTGCAGAACACAATGTCAGTATAACTGTCTATAAACGACCTAACTGTCACCCACTGCGACGTAAAAGTTTGAAATTTGGCTCAAAGGTGGCTACAATCTTCCTCTGTAACGTTGCAAAAGAGTGGCGGCCTGCGACGTAAAAAAAAAAAAAAAAAAAAAAAAAAAAAAAAAAAAAAAAAAAAAAAAAAAAAAAAGGAGAAGAAGAGGCCACAACTCAGAATTCAAGTGAGGTGTAAGACAGGTTAATGACGTCACACTGGCACCAAATTTCACCACAGTTCCACCCAACGCCACGGCGGACGTGTCGCACGGTGGGATGGTCGTCGCTCATCGTCTTACCCACATTTCACCGCTTCCTTTACGCCTCTCCGATTGACGCAGAACCGTGACGCACAGCATTGATACCACGCAGTGTCCTTATGAGTGTACCAGGAAAACATTTAAGATGCACTGCCGCTCAGAATCGACACAAAAGGCCTTAGGGGTTGGAAAAGTGCGTCGGTGAAACTACACATTTCCTTGGCAATGTGATTCGCAAACAATTCGGGGTCAAACACGACAGTTCGCAGTTTGATGACCAAAAGGACGCAGTGGAATGCAGGGCGACCATAGTTTTTGCTCTGGTGTACAGGGAGAAACCGCCAGCGATCATTTAGAAGCATTCGACGAAATATGAACCCAATCTGAGGAGGCAAAGGGTACTTCAGTTTTTCAACCTTCGTGTTCCGCACCCTGACGTGGTGTGTGAACACAGATGGATGTGACATTGACACATGCGTGAATAAAACGACAAAGTGTAGTGTCGGCAGACTTGCCAACACTACGCACACTAATTGAAAGAGGCGGCCAAGATGCACGCGCTAACTCACGCAGGCGGGCGTTAGGTCTGAAACAGGATACGTAATGAATGCTATAAAGAAAAGTACGTAGCTGCTGGAATACTTTAATCCATCCTTGTTGTACATCGCTCTTGACGATACAAGTGAGAGTCTGTAGATACATGCAATGTAATGCAAATGGCGCCTTGCTAGGTCGTAGCCATTGACTTAGCTGAAGGCTATTCTAACTATCTGCTCTGCAAATGAGCGAGGTTTCGTCAGTGTGCATCGCTAGCTAAGTCGTCCGTACAACTGGGGCGAGTGCTAGTAAGTCCCTCGAGACCTGCCGTGTGGTGGCGCTCGGTCTGCGATCACTGACAGTGGGGACACGCGGGTCCGACATGTACTAATGGACCGCGGCTGATTTAAAGCTACCACCTAGCAAGTGTGGTGTCTGGCGGTGACACCACACAAAGCATCCCTCTAATACCACTCAGTTGGTGCCACTTACCGACCTTTATTGAACACTTTAAGAATGTTTCCGTACAACGAGAAACTATGGTGGAAGTACTAGGCGCCTGCAAGCAGGCAATCCATTGACACCCCTCCTATTCCGCATTCCTACTTACAGGCGTAAGAACAGCCGTGTACGTGAAATATACCATAAACAGTAAACTAAATCACTGTTCATTTTTATTTCGTATTGAGCAATTATAATTTTTGAGCTCATTTGTGCCTATACTTGAAAACTTGAAAAAAACTAGTGTTATTACACATGTAACCATGACATATCCCTAATAAAAATCATAGCTTTTAGTACAATGAAATCTGTGCTATCAAGTTTCACTTCGATTTTCATAAACAGTTCCAACTGTAGTTCTCAGAGACACGCAGAATTATTATCATCTATGTTTCCAGAATAAATCTTTCCTTCCTAGATTCCTTTTGAGCAAAAAAATGGTTCAAATGGCTCTGAGCACTATGGGACTTAACATCTGAGGTCAGCAGTCCCCTAGAATTCAGAACTACTTAAACCTAACTAAACTAAAGACATCACACACATCCATGCCCGAGGCCGGATTCGAACCTGCCACCGTAGCGCCTAGAACCGCTCGGCCACACCGGCCGGCCATTTTGAGCAGGCTTGAAACTTATTGCGGAATTAAATCTGCTTGTCAGACCAGTACTCGAACCAGGATCCTTGTCATGCTTTACTACTAAGAGCATCTCCCACGATAGGTTGGGTTCTGTTGACGACTCACAATCCAGGATACAATTTTAATCTGACAGATAGTTTAGAAACCTGTATTTTCCTTATGATTATGAAAATAATCACTAAGCGAATCTGTAAAACTTTGGAGTTCAAACACTATTTGTTTGAGTATTTAAACGCCTTTTTCAACATAACAGTTGGATGTCAACGATCGAGACCAGATTCCTCTGCCTTTAGGAATTTGTATGTATTCTGTTACCACATAACTGATACCTGGTTGCAAGTGTTGCTCGAGTTGTCAGGATGGGCCACACACGTGGCCGTCCTTGGCAGCAAGTGACAGTGTGTCTGTATTCGGCACGTGGGCCCCGCACTGGCTGCCTTCCAAGACGTTGTATCTCTGGTGTTCTACGCACCAGCTACGGCTGCGCCGACACCTCTGATACATCTCTGTCGCGACCGTACTCTGTGAAACCACATGGCTAAACCGTTGGCAACATACACTGGCAACAGGAGAGCCTTAAGTTACTTAACGTGTCTACGAAGAGAGATCGGCGATACTCATATAAGAGAACAAAAGAGAACAAGATTAAAATCATTTAAAGAAATCACATACACTCCTTTCTCCTTTGACGCGGATACAGAAGCTCCTAGTAGCGTATTATTGAACTAAAACTGACTAAACATTATGTCATCAGATATTATATTTGTTTCAAAACGTTCAAATGTGTGTAAATTCCTAAGGGACCAAACTGCTCAGGTCATCGGTCCCTAGACTTTCACACTACTTAAACTAAGTTACGCAATGAAACACACGCACACCCATGCCCGAGGGAGGACTCGAACCTCCGGCGGGAGGGGCCGCACAGTCCGGGACATGGCGCCTCTAACCGCGTGGGCACTCGGCGGGGCTCCATTTGTTTAATACCCACATCTTGTGGTGATTGGTACAGTTCTGCCGGCCGGTGTGGCCGAGCGGTTCTAGGCGACCACTGCCTCGGGCATGGATGTGTGTGATATCCTTAGGATAGTTAGGTTTAAGTAGTTGTAAGTTCTAGGGGACTGAAGACCTCAGATGTTAAGTCCCATAGTGCTCAGAGCCATTTGAACCATTTGGTACAGTTCTGCTGATATCATTTACAGAAATACTTCAAAGACAATTGTATAGAGCATGGCGAAGGGATTTGCGTATCGTTATTTGTCCTTCACTTTCCTGTTCCGCTCGTCGTTGGATCTCAAGAAAGATTATTTGTTTGTCTCCGTACTAACTTTTGGGTTTGTTATCTTGTTCGTACTACCCTTCCGTGAGCTTCAAAATTGAAAGTCTTAAAGTTTATCTTGATCATCCAGTTTTTGAATTCGCTAAATTTAGTGAAATGAACATCTTTCTACCAATGACTGCTTAGTATATTTAACCTGGTTATTGGAAGACTGGCAGCACGCTTCTGGATTCTAGTTATATCCTGAGTTAATTGATGGCAAATAGGCGAGTTGTTCTCAAGAACAGGTCACAAAAGAATTGCTTACGTGGTCTCCTTCACAGCCACACTACTATTACTCTGCAAGTATCACACCGAACGTTCTCTACACAAGTTTTTATGTGTCCCCAAATTCTTCCTCTGTGGTCCCTTTCACTACGAAGTTACACTACTGGCCATTAAAATTGCTACACCAAGAAAAATGCAGATGATAAACGGGTATTCATTCGACAAATATATTATACTAGAACTGGCATGTGATTACATTTTCACGCAAATTGGGTGCATAGATCCTGCGAAATCAGTACCCAGAACAACCACCTCTGGCCGTAATCATGGCCTTGATACACCTGGGCATTGAGTCAAAAAGAGCTTGGATGGCGTGTACATGCAGCTTCAACACGATACCACAGTTCATCAAGAATATTGACTGGCGTAGTGAGACGAGCCAGATGCTCGGCGACCATTGACCAGACGATTTCAGTTGGTGAGAGATCTGGACAATGTGCTGGGCCAGGGCAGCAGTCGAAAGTTTCCTGTATCCAGAAAGGCCCGTACAGGACCTGCAACATGCGGTCGTGCATTATTCTGCTGAAATGTAGGGTTTCGCAGGGATTGAATGAAGGTTAGAACCACGGGTCGTAACACATCGAACAAGAGGTGACCGACATGTGTAACCAATGGCACCCCACACCATCACGCCGGGTGATACGGCGTATGGCGATGACGAATACAGGCTTCCAATGTGTGTTCACTGTGATGTCGCCAAACACGGATGCGACCATCATGATGCTGTAAACAGAAAATGGGTTCATGAGAAAAAATGACGTTCTGCCATTCGTGCACCCGAGTTCGTCGTTGAGTACACCATCGCAGGCGCTCTTGTCTGTGATGCAGCGTCAAGGGTAACCGCAGCCATGGTCTCCGAGCTGATAGTTCATGCTGCTGCAAACGTCGTCGAACTGTTCGTGCAGATGGTTGTTGTCTTGCAAATGTCCCCATCTGTTGACTCAGGGATCGAGACGTGGCTGCACGATCCGTTACAGCCATGCGGAGAAGATGCCTATCATCTCGACTGCTAGTGATACGAGGCCATTGGGATCCAGCACGGCGTTCGTATTACCATCCTCAACCCACCGATTCCATATTCTGCTAACAGTCATTGGATCTCGACCAACACGAGGAGCAATGTCGAGATACGATAAACCGCAATCGTGATGGTACGCATTTCTCCTCCTTACACGAGGCATCACAACAAGGTTTCTTCAGGCACCGCCAGTCAACTGGTTTTTGTGTATGAGAAATCGGTTGGAAACTTTCTTCATGTCAGCACGTTGTAGGTGTCGTCACCGGCGCCAGCCTTGTGTGAATGCTCTGAAAGGCTAATCATTTGCATATCACATCATCTTCTCCCTGTCGGTTAAATTTCGCGTCTGTAGCACGTCATCTTCGTGGTGTAGCAATTTTAATGGCCAGTAGTGTATTATCTTGCCTGGCTTTATACTTATCCCAATAGCAACTCCCTTTTCCTTGTATGATTTACCCTAGGACTTACTTCTTCTCCTACTCTTTCTTACAGCTCGTCATTTCTAGCTCGCTCTGTCCATTCAATTTTCAACTTCTTCCTGTAGTACCCCAATCCAAATGCTTCCTGTTCTACTGCTACGTTTTCTACCACGCTCCACGCGTCACTCCCACACAACGCAGCTTTTTTTCTCTTGTGTCAATCTGCATTTTATACATCTTTTGCTTTTGCTAAATTATAGAATTGTACAAATTTTCTACTGTGCTTTCTCCAGCTTCGACGATCTTTTTCGTTTTGTTCTGCACTGTATTACTTACGCGCTTTACTTTTTTACTCTTAACGCAGATTCATTCCTGAGTGGAAAGTTAATTGTACTCAATAGTCTTTCTTGTTCACAGACAGAATCGATCGCCATCGATTGATCCTCATGTGCCTTCATTCCTTCTTTGAAATGTTATTCCACTACAAGGCACTGCACTCAGAGACCTTATACTTCAGTGGCAGTGTAAAGCACAAAGGTAACGCTGCCGTTCTAGTGACCTGGCGATTAGCTGATTGGCTACATCGAGTATAAGTAGGCATGGGAGACAGCGTCTCTCCCTATCATGTAATGCATGATGATTTCCAGTGGCGCAGAGAAAGATACAACGTACTGGAAGTCATCCATCTGTAAAGCTATCATCCCTGATCACAGTCTGAATTTCAGAAATCGAAGAGCATTGGAATCTATCGCTTTGTGCCATGTTCGACAATGCTTGACGTGTACTCTTTACCTATATGCGTCTTTCCGCGGATGCATTCAATCCTGATTTCACTTTTATAGATGACAATAAGCGACCCCATCGAACTGCAGAGTTGGAGAATCGCTTGGAACGAGGTGACACTCGCGAATAGACTGGCCTGTCCGTTCTCCTAATTTAGACTCCAACGAGCATTTCTGAGATGCTTGGGGAGACGTACCCTATCGCACGTGTCAACATGCACGAACGACAAACTAGCAGTTTTCAACCGTGCCGATGGAGGAATGGTACGCCCTAGCACAAAACCCCCTTACCACTTTAGTACCAGCATTGGAGCATGTTGCATAGCATGCATTGCTGTCCGTGGTCATTATACGCCCTGTTAAGATGCATGTCACACTCTTCGTGATGTCCAGAGACCATTAGAAATAGCGGTGACGTCAATGTAATTATTGTCTTTGAATAAAAGTGTAACTTTTTTCGCCTCACTGCGTATTTCTTCAAATTACTTTCTGTAACACAATGAAGCGCCAAAAAACTGGTGTAAGCATGCGTATTCAAATACAGAGATATGTAAACAGGTAGAATAACGACGCTGCGGTCGGCAACGCCTATATAGGACGATAAGCGTCTGGCGCAGTTGCTAGATCGGTTAATGCTGCTACAATGGCAGTTTATCAAGATGTGAGTGCGTTTCAACGTGGTGTTGTAGTCGTCGCACGAGCGATGCGACACAGATCTCCGAGGTATCGATGGAGTGGGGATTTTCGCGTACGACCATCTCACGAGTGTACTCTGAATATCAGGAATCCCGTAAAACATCAAATCTCCGACGTCGCTGCGGCCGGGAAAAGATCCTGCGACAACGGGACCACCGAACGACTGAAGAGAATCATTCAATGTGGGAGAAGTGCAACCTTTCCGCAAATTGCTGCAGACTTCAATGCTTTGCCAGCAACAAGTGTCAGCGTGCGAACCATTCAACGAAACATTATAGATATGGGTTTTCGGAGCCGAAGGCCCACTCGTGTACCATTTATGAATGTACGACACAAAGCTCTAAGCCTCGCCTGGGACCGTCAACACCGACTTTGGACTGCTGGTGACTGGAAATATGTTGCCTGGTCGGACGAGTCTAGTTTCAAATTGTATCGAGCGGATGGACATGTACGGGTATGGAGACAACCTCATGAATGCATGGACCCTGCATGTCAGCAGGGGACTGTTCAAACTGGTGGAGGCTATGTAATGGTGTGGGGCGTGTGCGTTTGGAGTGATGTACGCTTAGATACGACTCTGAAAGGTTTTAGATACGACCTGCATCCATTCATGTCCATTATGCATTCCGACGGGCTTGGGCAATTCCAGCAAGACAATACGACACCCCCATAGGCATGAATTGGTACACAGTGGCTCTAGAAACACTCTTCTGAATTTAAACTCTTCCGCTGGCCACCAAACTCACCAAATATGAACATTATTGAGCATGTCCTTGTAACGTGCTGTTCAGAAGAGATCTCCAACCCCTCGTATTCTTACCGATTTATGGACAGCCCTGCGGGAGTCATTGTGTCAGTTCCCTCCAAACACAACTTCAGATATTAGTGGAATCCATACCACATCGTGCTGCGCTCTTCTGAGTGCTCGCGGAGGCCCTACATGACATTAGGCATGCTTACCAGTTTCTTTGGCTCTTCCTTGTACAGTATAATGTAATAATTATTTCTGTGTATAGTCCAAGTTTCATCGAGGTGTGTTACGTGGAAGTCACACATCTTGCGAAACTTACCTTCGTCTTTAAGTCTTGCACACAGGTACTTGTTTAATGGATAGGTTAATCACAATATCCCATATAATGTGTCCATCGAATTTATAAGTTTCATTTTATCGGTGATAAGTAGTCATTCAAAGCCTGTGACTATAAAAAGAGTTGTTTCACTTTTAACGCAGTAACGCACTTGCCATGCGGGATACACTTGAATAATTCTGTCAGCTAATACAAGGTTGATCTGAAATGTTAGGTGCTTCACTTGGCGTGGTCCTGTTAGAGGTGGAACGTCATTGCCTTCCTGCGGCCTTGGAACCAACTTACGTGGCCAGTTATAAGGGGACAAGCAATTTATTGTGCGCCCAAACCGCAAAGCAACTTGGCATTTCTCCTTTTCAGATTTTACCCGTGCACATCATTACCACAGCTTAATTGACTCGTCAGCGACAGTGGATTCCCTTATACCAACTGTGGACATTCAGATTTGTACTCTCACACTCGATATTTATTTAGTTGATTAAAATAGCTGAGTCGCGTATCGAGGAATAATTTCCACTGTCAAATGTATTCTACTTAACAGTCTGAATGTAACATTTGTCTCTTGTGAGCTAATGAATTAATTTAGCTGTAATACAAATACATTGACGATAGATCTGTTTTTCTTAGGTATTTGAAAATGTAAAATAATTCTTACTTGTGGGTTTAGCACAGTTCTTGCCAACTATTTAGCAGCAGCCCGTACATGCTTGTAGTCCTTTACATATTTTAGTTGTCTTCAATTGTACAGCTCAAAAGAGGCACATAAACAAACGGGCTATGTTACAAAAAATAGTGTCGCTGAGGCGCTATATCTGTCACAACAATTAATTCTGATTTACGTCAGAAACATTTGAGTACGGTCAGTTACACCTTTAAAGGGACGCGTATCTCTAGATAAGGGGGATACCACACTACATATCGGGAGTCAGGTACATCCTACGGAATTGGGCGAGATACATTAACGTCACCCACTCTCCCCGGGACTTCCCACCTACCTGAGGTGCGACAGTTTCACGTGCCGAACCCTATATTACTGGTTCAATTCACTGATATTATAAGGCTCCTGGTGATAATGGTTTACAGGAAACCTGTCCACACAAGTGAAACATCTGTATATGGTACATTCAGAGTCACCATATTGCCTCTCCCTTCTGGACCGATAAAAATCAACCTTTCCTCACCCCACATCACTTTCATTGCTATAGGAAATGCGTGGGTTGTGCTACTATACTTCTGTGAACTGTACTGAGAGAATCAGGTTTGTTATAAACAATATTAACATACACTACTGACCATGAAAATTGCTACACCAATAAAAAATGCTGATGATAAACAGGTATTCATTGGACTAATATATTATACTAGAACTGACATCTGATTACATTTTCACGCAAATTGGGTACATAGATACTGAGAAATCAGTACCCAGAACAACCACCTCTGGCCGTAATAACGACCTTGGTACGCCTGGGCATTGAGTTAAACAGAGCTTGGATGGCGTGTACAGGTACAGCTGCGCATGCACCTTCAACACGATACCACAGTTCATCAAGAGTAGTGACTGGCGTATTGTGACGAGCCAGTTGCTCGGCCATAGTTGACCAGACGTTTTCAATTGGTGAGAGATCTGGAGAATGTGCTGGCCAGGGCAGCAGTCGAACATTTTCTGTATCGAGAAAGGCCCGTACAGGACCTGCAACATGCGGTCGTGCATTATCCTGCTGAAATGTAGGGTTTCGCAGGGATCGAATGAAGGGTAGAACCACGGGTCGTAACACATCTGAAATGTAACGTCCACTGCCGTCAATGCGAACAAGAGGTGACCGAGACGTATAACCAATGGCACCCCGTACCATCACGCCGGATGATGCGCCAGTATGGCGATGACGAATACACGCTTCCAATGCGCGTTTACCGCGATGTCTGCAAACACGGATGCGATCATCATGATGCTGTAAACAGAACCTGGATTCATCCGAGAAAATGACATTTTGCCACTCGTGCACCCAGGTTCGTCGTTGAGTACACCATCGCAGGCGCTCCTGTCTGTGATGCAGCGTCAAGGGTAACCACAGCTATGGTCTCTGAGCAGATAGTCCATGCTGCTGCAAACGTCGTCAAACTGTTCGTGCTGATGGTTGTTGTCTTGCAAACGTCCCCATCTGTTGACTCGGGAATCGAGACGTGGCTGCACGATCCATTACAGCCATGCGGATAAGATGCCTGTCATCTCGACTGCTAGTGATACGAGGCCATTGGGATCCAGCACGGCGTTCCGTATTACCTTCTTGAACCCACCGATTCCATATTCTGCAAACAGTCACTGGATCTCGACCAACGCGAGCAGCAAAGTCGCGATACAATAAACCGCAATCGTGATAGGCTACAATCCGACCGTTATCAAAGTCGGAAACGTGATGGTACGCATTTCTCCTCCTTACACGAGGCATCACAACAACGTTTCACCAGGCAACGCCGGTCAACTGCTGTTTGTGTATGAGAAATCGGTTGGAAACTTTCCTCATGTTAGCACCTTGTAGGTGTTGCCATCGGCGCCAACCTTGTGTGAATGCTTCGAAAAGCTAATCATTTGAATATCATAGCATCTTCTTGCTCTTGGTCAAATTTCGCGTCTGTAGCACGTCATCTTCGTGGTGTAGCAATTTTAATGGCCAGCAGTGTATTACCTGGCAAAACATCTGGCTTCTCTTCTAAGCTCATTTGGAGGAAAATGTGAACATCACATCCCTAACTCGGAAGATTTTATACAACGACTGAAAACTTTGTTTCTAGAACCAGCTGACTGATTAGTGAGTTTCGATGTGGCCTCTTTGTTCACACGGGTACCGTTGGTGGATTCATTACAACTTATAGGACATAAGTTTCAGGAGGACAGCTTACATCTATTCAAACATGCGCTTTTGAGAAGACTGACGGTGTTGCTATGGGTAGCCCTTTGTCTCCATTGTAACTAATCTTTTCGTGGAAGGCTTCGAGGAAAAAGCAGTTCCGTCAGTGATGTTGAAACCTAAATGTGTCTTGACATATATGAGGACGACACTTTTGTAGTTTGGCGACACGGAGCAGCAACGCTTCCTGCATTTCTGGAACATCTTAACTCCCTCCATGCGAGCATTTGATGCAGCATGGAAGGGAAGAAAAATGGAGACCCCCCCCCCGTTCCTAGATGTCTTGATCCACAGAAAAGATGGCTCCCTGGGTCACAGTGTGTTTCGCAAACCGATCCATACTAATCTATATCTACGAGCTACCATCGCCCATCTCAAAGCACTGGGGTGTTAAGCACTCTCGTTCATAGGGCTAGAATTATCTCAGATGAAGGGAGCGTATCAGCAGAGCTTAGGCATCCGCGCTCTGTAGTTGTACGAACAAGGTAATCTGATAAAGAGATCCGTAATGCATTTAAACCTGCACTCACTAAAGCTCAAGAACAGCCTGAAGCGACATAGAAATCCAAGAGGATGGTTTTTCTAGCGACTAACTACACTATGTCCACTGACAATCACACCGAAATGTTTTAGCGTGTCACTGCTTTTCATACTCAGATAAAGATACTGTATAAAATCATTGCTGACTGTGTAAAGCGCAAGTATACCTTGTTGAATACCAAAAATTCATGAGATCATAAAATCATTTAAGTTGTGTCTCTTTGAGAAAACAGGTTCTCGTAATTGACATAGATCAAAAGTCTCATACATGACATAATAAAAAAAAGAGTTATAGTGAATAAGTTATTTAAACTTGAGTATGAAATCTTCATCATATGAACAGGTACGTAAGCTAAGTGGTCAATAAACGACTCAAAATATGTGTGGCACAGATGATTACATATGTATGGCAAGTTCCGTGAAGTACAGTTGTAAATATTGAGTCCAGGCTAACCACATGGTGCAAACTTGTTCCATACATATAAATTTTCCGATGATACAGTATACGGTGTGCCATAAAGTACATCGATCCAGATCATGCAAAATTTGACATATTGATTTAGTCAAAGATATTAATGGGGACACATTTGAAAAAGGTACCATTAATCATAGATCGCAGTGTTGACATGTACATAGTAATTACATGTGATTTAAGTTATCATACAAATAAAAAAATTGATATTGCTAGAAGACACTTTCATAAACACATTAAGAATTACAGATAAACAAACAAATTAAAAAGTTCATACACTCTAATTTCTTTTGGTACTTCACAAAAATATATATGAGCATGTATGTAATTCTTTTATACATATTATAAGGGACTTGAGCTCCAGTTAACGTAAGTTGGAGCTAGAAAACAATGTCACTTCTATCTATAGTCAGTTTAGTTTTCATAACTTATTACACATTTAATCATTCCTTACTGAGTTAGTGATTATCACAAGTGATTATCACAAGTCATTATCTTTATCACAGTACAAATATTTAGTTTCTCAAAAATCGTACTAATGTTTGCATGATGATCAGCGAACAGAAAACACAAAGTAGCATGACAAGTTCAATCTTCTAAAGCAACTCTAAGGTGCAACACACAAAAATTTATCCTCGAAATGTCCAATAGTAGCTGAAAGAAAAGGTTTATCAAATGAAAACCAAGCAAATAACTTCTCTTCGGATTATTCAGTACTACTTAATGACAAACAAAAATCATCGTCTTACAATTATTAACTTAACGTGCCGGAATCAGCATTGCAGCAGAACCTAAATCTTTATTCATCATGACAAAAGAAGTGGTGAAATGCAATTGTTTAAACAGAAAAACACTAAAGTATTGAAGTCACTTATTTTTCACAATTATTTACAACATGCATAAAAAATGTAGCTGATAAACTTGCATCAAGGCGTGAAAAGTACAACAGCCTGAAACGAAAAAGCCAAAATGCATAAAATACTTAAGTACAAATCGTGAATCAATGTTTTTGATACACCTGGGTAATTTTTCAATGTCCAGTTCTCTATAACAGACCAGCTGCAACATTGGCATTGTTAAAATGTAACTTATTCCACAACTTCACAAAGCTGCAAAATTCATCTCACACACACATCACATAATTCAGCAGTAGAGAACAAATCCTTATAAAACCATTAATACTTATTACTCGACAGATACGTCCACATATGCACTCTCGTCTCCAAGGAGGTGAAATGAAAGTCACCTGCAAACGCTGGTCTTCCATACAGTTAAAAGTTTCGTGTTTTCTGTAGTTAACGATGTATACAACAAATATGACTGGTATCTCAACCCGTAATTCGTGTTCTTTCCATAATCGATGGCTCTTACTTGTCACAATACATCTCGTCGGTAGCAACAAAATATTAGTAATACTATCCTCTTATAAATTCTTTCATAACCAAATAAATCCCTCTTAAAAATATCACTGTCACTACCTTCGCACAAAGTGTGCACAGACAGAACCACTGTGTATCAAGTACAACTGTGAGTTGCTTCGTTTAAAAAGTGTAGATTCCTTACTTTGTCTTGTTCCATAAATAGCTGCAAAAAAGGCTTCCTTTCTAAATCATATACAATGCTTCATGTGTCTTCCTCAGCACAACATATTTCATTAACATTCGGCATAACGTCCTACAAGTCATAATCTGCTTCACATAACATACAATAATTGCACCATAATGAACCATAGTTGCACCATAATGAAGCGTAATAGCATAAGCCTCACATGGTAATCCTTGAGCAACATTCATCATCATATTCCATAACTATTTCGAACAGTGTTCCCTAGATTCATCATGTGTATCATACAACTCTGCAATTATCACTCTTTAAGATACTTCCTAAATAGCAGAACAAGCATCAGTCAAAAATCTTCCAAGTTAAACTACTGCCCAACACAAATACCTTTCTCAGTTCAGAACCACTCGTACACAATCCAATATAAAATCAGTAGTCACTTATACTTCTAGAATTAATGACATAGTTCACCAAAATGTTCCTACAAAAAATGTAATCTCTTGCAACTTTCTCAAAAAAAAACAAAAAAAAAACAGTATTCTATCTGGTAAAGGTAAAGCAAAAAATCCACAAGTCACAAGAAACTTCGTTACATGTGCAAACTATCTTCCTGAAAAAACAAAAGATTATTTTAGAACCTCAAAACCAAGTCTACTCTGCTTTAGCAAGATCTCAAAAGAAAAGTTCGGAACTCATGAAATAAGAGAACAGTATTACATTTCAGTCAGATGATTTACCAGTAAACTCAGAATTATTCCAGCTAATACATATTTTTCACAGTTGGCTTACTTTTCCATATTGTTGTAGCAGAACTATAAATGCAAAAAAAAAAAAAAAAAAAAAAAAAAAAAAAAAATTGTTTACTTCCACTGAATTCTCACCTTCTCAAACTATGCTTAGCAAATTCAAAGTAATTTTTTTTTCAGACAACACAAATCGTAGATGAAATGATAGAAATGAGCGTTTGGCGTCATTGGCCGGGAGGCCACTTGCGGGGCAGGTCGGGCCGCCTTGGTGCAGGTCTTATTATATTCGACGCCACATTGGGCGACGTGCGCGCCGGATGGGGATGAAATGATGATGAAGACAGAACAATATTTAGTCCCTGAGCGGAGAAAATCCCCGACCCATACGGGAATCGAACCCGGACCCGTAGGTCGGCAATCTGTCACGTTGACCACTCAGCTACTGGGGCGGACACAAATCGTAGATAGTCAGCATTTATTAAAACTCCCTATTTAGTAGAGTGGCAGTGAAATATACATTAACAGATATACAGACTAGCTGAAGAATATGAAACAGTGCTGAAAGCTAAAGTAAGAAAATGTACTGCAACAGATGTGGCACCAATGCTCGAAACTGCGTATGTCTTCCAAAGAACAGTAAACCTCCTAGGGTACTATTCTTCGATGTTTGATAGATAATGAGGACCTCGTGATTTACGTGTGCATATGGTTTCAAGATCCACAGTATTTGCATGTGCGATTCGGCATATGCGAAAAGGACCTTCATACACCAAGACAAAATTGCCATTTAAAGACTTTCCTTTATGCGATAGACAATGCGATTTAAGTACACTTTCTGTCTTACCTGTAAGTTCTTGATGGACAGTAGTTTAACTTGGAAGATTTTTGACTGATGCTTGTTCCGCTATTTAGGAAGTATCTTAAAGAATGAAGCTTCTTGTTTTCGATGCTTTCTTGATGTTTTCCCAAGCTAATCTGATTGATTCGCTGTTTTGTAAACATCGAGGTGTAGAGGACACGATTAATTGTTTTATATGAGCTGATGGTGGTTTATCCTTCAAAGCAATGAGTAGAATCAAAGTTGTAGAATCATTTGGTAGTTCGCTGATTATATTTTGAATATCCGAAATGTACAAATCCCAGTTTCTGTGTTGACGATAGCAATACAATCTGCAAAGTTTACCTAATTCTATCATAATGCGTCCAGAAGGGTTACAGGATGGCATAAACAGTAATAAAAATATTGGTTTCATTTTTGAGCGTCTCAAAGTTTTTAGTCATGTGTTAGAACGAAATTGTGGGCCATTATCAGAGCTACTTTGTCAACATACCCAACTTATTTCAGAAAATTCCTGACGAATGAAGTAGATACAGATTTTGCAGCTCTTTCCGTAAAAGGTGTGAATTACACAAATTCAGAGATAAGCTCAACAGGTACAAAAACAATTGAATGACTACGTTTAAATCTCGTAAGTGGACCGAAAACGTCAGCAGCAGCTAATTCTCTTAATTTCACAGGAATGATCGGAAATAGTGGTGTTTTATATGTAACAGCAGGTGATTTCGTCTATTTCATTTTGCCAAGACCGTATGAATTCGCTTTCCCATATTGTTGAAGTAACATGTATCCAGTAATTTCTTAAAACAAATCTTAGCGCCAAAGTGTGCGTAAATGATATGTGATTACCAAATGAGCTTGTTAACGAGTTCGTCTGGGGTGGTCAGAACCCAAGTAGGACTGTCAGGACATCTCCGTCTGGATAAAATGTTGTTACATACAAGGAAAAACTGCCTTATAGCAGTATTTGATTTGTTTTCCTATTTCTCTTTCATGTCTTTGCAGATTGGATCTTGCTCCTGTTCATGAACAATGTCACATAATGAAGATGAAATAAAGTTTTCAGCGGCTACTTGTTGCATACATAACGGACTAAAATTGTTTTCTTTGCAGTCTTTCTAATTACTCTGGACTAAACCAGCAGGTGCACGTGAAACTGCATTAGCAATCATGTTTTCTGAACCCAGAATGTAAATGACAAGGAAACTGAATTCCTGAAGAAACAAAGGCCAAGGTCTTAAACGAACATGATTTCGTTTAGCTGTCATAAGAAACTGAAGTGCCCAATGATCGGCACATGCCTAAGTGTGTTTACCTTGTAGAAAGTAAGGAAATATCAAATGCTTAAACTATGGCTAATGCTTCGATCTCGGTGACAGAATAGTTACGTTCGGCTTTGATTAAGACTCAGTTGGATAAAGCGATACTTTTCTTTGTAATAATTCCATTTTCTACAACTTCTTGAAACAAATGTACAGCAAGACCAGATTTGGAGCTGTCTGGTGAAAGACAGAAATCAAAAGATAAATCAGGAGGTATTAAGCAGTACAGTTTTCAGATCATCATATTCGGCCTGAGCGACGTTATCCCGGTCCCAGACTGTTTCTTACCTGTGAGTTGACATAGTCTAGGTGTAGACAAGCTCTGCAAGCTGATGGAACGTCGATAAAAATTCCAAAGATCAAAAAGTTCTCCAAGTTTTCGTTTGTTTGTAGGTACAGGCATTTCTTCGATTGCTTTCAGATTTTTGGATCGGATAAGATACCTATCATAGAGACAATATGGCCAAGAAATTTAATTTGCGTTTCACCAAATTCTGATTATTCTAAATTAATTGTAATATCACGCTCAAGAAATGCCTGTAATAGTTCGCTCAGTACTTCGTTATGTTCTGCCCACGAATTTTCAGTGATCAAAACGTCAGCGACATATTCTGTCTTTAACATGCAAGGTAGTATTCAGACCTCGGATAAATGCAGCGCATGAAACAATGAGGCCAAATGGTAATTTGCTAAACTGGTAGCAGTTCCCAGAACAGAGAAATGCTGTATGTTTCCTACATTTTGGATGTAATTAGATTTGCAAAAGTTAAATCACAGATCTATAGAAGACATAATCTTTACTCTGTGAAATTTCTGTAATAATTCGTCTATCGTTTGTGGTAGATCTGTTTCCAGTTATATTGCAGTGCTGATCTGTCTGGGATGGAGAACAAGACTAATAGAATTATCCTTCTTTTTAACAACATGTAACAAGCTGTTTGGCTTTTCCTCTATATGTCAGCGGAATAACGTAAGGAGACACAAAAATTTATTATGTTCCTTACCTTTGAATTCATTAAGAAAATTGCGTGTAATTCCTGACGTGTGAAAAAAACTTTGGAATAATTCATGTGTATGTGCATCAAAATCTTCCTCATCTCTGTGCACTATCTTTCTAATTAACTGTTCTGTACTAATAGACCGTTCAAATCCACAATGATATGTTGCTATGTCGTTCACATAGCCATCAGACAAATTCAATGAGTGTTGTACCCAGACCAGAAAGAAAAAAAAAACGCAAACAGTTCACATCTTCATCTTCCATCCCTGAAATTTAACTCTTACTGGTACATGATTTACTTGTGACATTACTTCAACATCGCAAAAATTTGACTTCGATTTTATTCACGTAGAAACTCTACATCCAAAATTTCTTCTGGTGACCAAAGAGGAACGATTAGAAAATTCGCAGAAAACTTGTATTCCTGACACATGGAAACTAACAAAGTCCGATTACATACATCAACATCCTTTCCTTGAATCACTGATTCCAATTTAGTTCTGAATAGAGGCGAAGTTGGACCAACAGATGACTGAGCACATTTACAAAACAATGTCTCACTAATCACATTTACAGGGCCTACCCGAAACAAGTACAGCAGTAAGTGGAATGTGCAAGTGTATTTTGAAAGTTGCCATTTTCTTGTAAAAATGAGTCTCTAAAGTCTTCAAAACCTACAAAGTTAATATAGGTTATATGTAGACTGTTGGCAACTGCAAACGATTCGCTTGCAGGCGTATTTGTTAGTCTTTTTGTATCGGTTCGTTTTGCCTGGAGTTGTTGCGTGAGTTGGGCGACCTGATTTCTACAGTTGCACCACGCTCCAAATATGAATTTTTGCGTTCGCGCCAGTTTTGAATTGATCTGTCATAATAATTATTTCGTCTCACGTAACTGTTGTTAGAACTGTTCCCCCGCGGGATCGATGCCCTGATTTCTAGAACTTGAGCACCACGTTCGGAATCAGAATTGGTGCGGTCAAGCCCATTTACATTTACTCTGTCATTATCATTGCGTCTGAAATTGTCTTCATTGCCATAACGTCTATGTTCACGCTATCCGCGATCCCTATTCCTGTACTGATAATTCGGACGGTCACGATAATCATTTCTTGGGCGTCTGTAATCTATTTTGTAGGGCTGATGCGCCACATCATGCCGCCTGTCTTTGTACCGTCGCTCATCATACCGTTTACGCGAATTCCATCTACGTTTTCCGTTACGCCGTGGACGTCCCAATACTCACCACTATTATTTCTGTGTGTGTGATCATTATTGTCAAATTTCAGCTCTTGCAAAAGAGCTTGGACAGTCTCTTATCATCCTCAAAACGTTCCGACGGACCGTACGGCTAAGTTAAATATCTGTTCATGCGCATCATGTTTTCGAAGTGCTGCACAGGAGATGAGAAATTGGATTGTTCATAATTTTGAATCACAATAATGTCATGTTTCACGTGATCTTCAGTTGTACCACGTGTGATAAAAATCACCGTAGGTGCGACATTCACGAGCTGTCCATCTAATTCTTGTGCCAGGTTCTTCTAAGGATAACTGCAGATGAATTAAAGTTTGTGGGAGTTGGCCTTGTTGGTGGCAAAGAAGAGTCAAATTTCTGTAACCACCCCTTTCATTGCTGGCTTTATAAAAAATTTTAAATTTCCCAACTGTGAGAAAATGTTTGTAATCAAAACCATCGCTTTTCTGAACGGATAAGGTTCCTCTCATACCGTAATTCGCAATCTAGTATGTCATTAGATCTTTTAGTCTCGTTATTAAATGCTCTAATTTCATTGTTGGATTTTTTTAATTTCATCAAGATAGGCTAATATTAGTGAAGCCATACCTAAATCTCTTATAACGAAATCGGATTATGTGACGGTATTTTGCCCTCTTGAAGTTCGTGTAGTTCTCTGCAGTTCATCACGCATGACTGGCAAAGAATAGCCTACATTCTGATTATTCACAGTATTGTTGGAAAGTTCCCCGATTTCATCATCTTACATCTACATCTACATACATACTCCACAATCTACCATACGGTGCGTGGCGGAGTGTACCTAGTACCACAACTAGCATCTTCTCTCCCTGTTCCACTCCCAAACACAACGAGATAAAAATGACTGCCTATATACCTCTGTACGAGCCCTAAACTCTCTTGTCTTATCTTTGTGGTCTTTCCGCGAAATGTAAGTTGGCGGCAGTAAAACTGTACTGCAGTCAGCCTCAAATGCTGGTTCTCTAAATTTCCTCAGTAGCGATTCACGAAAAGAGCGCCTCCTTTCCTCTAGAGACTCCCACCCGAGTTCGTGAAGCATTTCCGTAACACTCGCGTGATGATCAAACCTACCAGTAACAAATCTAGCAGCCCGCCTCTGAATTGCTTCTATGTCCTCCCTCAAGCCGACCTGATAGGAATCCCAAACGCTCGAGCAGTACTCAAGAATAGGTTGCACCAGCGTTCTATAAGCGGTCTCCTTTACAGATGAACCACATCTTCCCAAAATTCTACCAATGAAACGAAGACGACCATCCGCCTTCCCCACAACTGCCATTATATGCTCGTCCCACTTCATATCGCTCTGCAATGTTTCGCCCAAATATTTAATCGACGTGAGTGTCAAGCGCTACACTACTAATGGAGTATTCAAACATTACGGGATTCTTTTTCCTATTCATCTGCATTAATTTACATTTATCTATGTTTAGAGTTAGCTGCCATTCTTTACACCATTCACAAATCCTGTCCAAGTCATCTTGTATCCTCCTACAGTCACTCAACGACGACACCTTCCCGTGCACCACAGCATCATCAGCAAACAGCCGCACATTGCTATCCACCCTACCGAAAAGATCATTTATGTAGATATAAAACAACAGCGGACCTACCACACTTCCCTGGGGCACCCCAGATGATACCCTCACCTCCGATGAACACTCACCATCGAGGACAACGTACTGGGTTCTGTTACTTAAGAAGTCAAAGAGAAGAAGTCCTGAGAAGAATTTTCTCACTATGCCCCAAATTTTCCGAAACTTTGTTTGGAGCTACTTCTACCGTCTTGTCCATTCCTGATTGTACGCTAATTTTCATTGTCGTTGCACCAATAAAGAAAATGACACAAAAATGTAAAACAAAGGTCTTTACACAAAACTGTTAACCTCACAGTTACGAAATAAGCAGAAATATTCTGAACCAGAAAATTGCTGAAATAAAAATTTTTAATTAATACGGAGCAGCACGCAAGCAACAAAAATGCTTTGCAACGACTACTGACCAACTACTGTTGCATAAAATTTTGAAAATTCACTAGCAAGACGTAGCATGTCGAACTGCAAAATCATCCAACAAAACGAAATCCTGGCAGACTGGTCGACAGGTCAAAGTTTTACTGTCAGAAATTATTATTATCATTAGCCTGGTGAAAGTTTTATTATCAAACATTACTGTTATGGCAACAGACATACAGAAATGCGCAAGGTTCTATCTCTGACGATATTAACGTTAAATAAGGTTTTCTCTAAAAAATCACTAGGCTATCTAGTGAAACTTTATTATCGTTATCATAAATTCTGAAATGTAGCTTTACAACTTGTTTTATGAAAACTCTTACTCTTACATGTCAGTATTCAAACATTTTGTGCGATTTCCTAATATCGGACATGTCAGTACTCTGATAGAGAACAAAAAACAGAAATTATTCTTCCTATATATCATGAAAAATCATTTCTCTTGTATCTGACTGCGATTTTTAAAATATTCTCTAACATCTCCAAAAAATTGCACTGTAATGCTCCTGCACGCAACGGACAACTTACCTCGTCTTTCCGTTGCAACTGCATGAACATACTGCATCCGGCAACAAGATAAAATAAGTCAAAAAAAGTACTGCCAGCCATGCAGATTGCAATGCATGGTCACAATTACTGATGTAACTACTCTGCTCTTTCTTTTTTATAGGAATTAAAATGATTAGGGGTTTGTCAACAAGCCTCAAAAGGTGTAAAAAGTGAAAGGAATCAATACAAATTTTTTACTTACTATATTCTGAAAGTTGATGATTGACACACTGATAAACTTTACTCAGACCTCTCTTTGCCTTGGACAGTTGATTAGAAAAAATTTTAATTATTCCACAATGTCTTTAATCAATAAGCACGTACCTTATCACAACAGACATACGAGTATTACTTTCAATTTATGCATACACAAATCTGACAAAATCCCTCCAGCGCGCAAGCAAACGACATCAAAGCACAGGAAAATGGAAAATTAACTCAAATTCTCGATTAATACAAAAATCTTCTCTGGGGCCACTAGCGCGGTCACAACAGCCTGCGACCTCTACTGACACGCTGCTTCTCTCTATGTCACTCTGCGTCCAACTGCTCTCAACAGCCGGCCGGAGTGGTCGAGCGGTTCTAGGTGCTACAGTCTGGAACCACGCGACCGCTACGGTCGCAGGTTCGAATCCTGCCTCAGGCATGGATGTGTATGATGTCCTTAGGTTAGTTAGGTTTAAGTAGTTCTGAGTTCTAGGGGACTTATGACCTCAGAAGTTAAGTCCCACAGTGCTCAGAGCCATTTGAACCATTTTTGTGTATGCATCCAACAGCAGAATCAATAGCCAACTTTCCAAAAGAATATATGAATGCTGAGTAAGGAGATTTCGGGAATACTTTTGTCTAGGTGACACACACACAGGGTGAGTCGCGTAAGACGTAACACCCCCATTATTCCGGGGACGAATGCAAGTATCGACAAGCGGTGTTCGGCGAATCATTGCCGACTATGGGGAACATATTTTGGTACATGCGCAATAATAACAAGTTTATATTGACCGAAATAATGAGGCAAGTACATGTTTTTTAAATGGGACGCTATACTTTTTTTACCATCATTCGCAACCTCTGGAAAAGACGCGTATAGTGATGTAACGCATGTTGCTATTGAGATTCAAATTTCTCTTAAAAGACGCTGGGAAATATTGTACGATCGAAGGTCGAGGCGGTCGGAAGCGGCTGCAGACTGTAAACACGCCTTACACGACCCGCAGGCCGAGTTGGCGTGCTCTATGCAGCATGCACGCCCTACGCAACGTAGGTAAATCCTCATCCGCCCTCTTTTAAGCAAAGTTTGAATCACAATAGCAACATGCGTTACATCACTACACGCTTCTTTTCCAGAGCGTTCGAATGACGGTAAAAAGAGTATAGCGTCCCATTTTAGAAACATGTACTTGGCTCATTATCTCGGTCAATGTAAACTTTGTGCTTGTGCATGTACCAACGTATGTGCCCCATAATCCGTTATGATTCGCCGAAAACCGCATGCCGATACGTGCAATCGCCCCCGGAATAAAGGGAATAAAGGGGGTGTTACGTCTTACGCGACTCACCATATATATACATATATATATATATATATATATATAGTCAATCAACTCAGGCATTTGGCATTCCACGTTCTCATGTCTGTAACAAATTGGTCATCCAGCTACTCCACAAACACTGCACACAAATCCATACATCCTCTTCTACAAATAAATGCCGATCTATACACTCAGTCACCCGAGTGACTGGTGTGAGCACGGCATGGTATGATCCTATATTCATAGATAAGCGATCTTCGTCATGATGCGACAGGCCGACTTTCAGCTACATTGCGGTATGTCCCTCATGGTCTCATGATCGAAAGACTACTAGGGTGTGTTATGAAACTTCTTGGCAGATTAAAACTGTGTACTGGACTGAGACTTGAACTCAAGGCCTTTGCCTTTCGCAGGTAAGTGGCGTACCAGCTGACCTACCCAACTAAAAACCATGACCTATCCTCACAGCTTTACTTCTGGCAGGTTCTCCAACAAAACTTGTGGGGTTAGCAATCCTGGAAGAAATGACAGTAGGGAGACGCAGATTAACCACAGCTTGGTGAATGTTTCCAAAATGAATTTGCACACACTATCAGAATGACGCCACCTCACAGCGGTGCTCGTCTGCTGCTGCGGCAAGCGACCGTCTGGCACTGGCCTTGATGTGCTGGCGATGCTCTGGACGGCGGGGTCACGTACATCATGGTATCCGAGCAAAGGCTTGCGGAATATCCGAGAAGCTGATGCAACAGTCAAGGCAGTTGATCAATTGGAAGAAGAATTTCATCGTCGTTCGACTCCGTTTTATATGACATAATCAGGTTCTTTATATTCCCTCTAAATGATTTCTAGTGCTCTCTGCTATTTTTTCCGTTATGTCTAGTGCTGATGCAGAATGAGTCACGTGTAGGGGAATATGGAAGTTCTTTCTTGAGAGACCATGTCTCTAGAATGTCTTGTCTTCCTGGTCTTAAAACGAACATGTGTGGAGGAATACGTCTGCTGCAGTATCTGGAGTTTACATTAAAAGTCATAGTACAGATTCCGAATAGTCCCTCCATATAATATTTTTTTAAGAGTATGTGTGGTGTCATTCATCAGCCATACATAGTGCTTATACTGAAACTTTCGATTACTCCATCAGTATAAATACAGACTGTCCTGCATTCCCATTTTATGTCCATATATTTTTCCATATTTTCCATAATTTTGCAAGTCTTCCATATTTCCTTTTTTCCATATTTCTATACATTTTCTTGTTTTTATCCATATCTCCAAATTTTTTTCGTGCTCTGTGTTTGTAAACATACAAGAATACTTGTACTCTTATTGCGCATTGCGGCGGCACACACCCTTTATTGGACATCATTAATTAAACAGACATCATCAACAGACGTCGTACCTAACACCCAGTTCATGAAAACTCTTCTTAATCAGGTATGTATAATAACTGTACTTGGCCGTTTTCATAAAAATTCCGTGACTTCTGTAAAGTTGACATCTAGGCTATTACCTCTGCTCTTGCTTTTAAATATCGATAACTGATTCTCTTCGAACTTCAATAACAACTGTAGTGATTTCAGCAAAATTCAAACATGAAGAAAAATAAACATATTTCTAACAAAATCAGATACAAAAGCAAATAACTTTCTTCCTCTTAAATGTTCACTTCAGATTTCTTGACAGATAAATATGTCGCCTCTCATTTGCTGCGTTGTGTTTTATTTGATCATAGTCTTTTCAATAATATCGATGTTTCTCATGAGTAGTCAAGACAAGAACAGGAACTCATCTAACTACCAATACATTTTCCTTTACAGCATTCATCGTCCATTTTTGTTTTTGTTACATACAATTAAGTACATTTATTTTATTTGAATCGGAGGGCGACAGGATCTCCTACCGCGCGATGTCTTCGCCTGCTGGAGAGTGCTGGTCAGCTCTCTGCTTGGCGACAGATGCTGCCGTCGTCGTCTTATTGAGCTTCCCCACGACGTGAAACAAGTCCAAGACAATCCATTTTAACGCACAGCTCCAATTTTACAAATACGCAGATATTACTGACAACAATCTTGCTAAATATCTAACATTATACTCGTAGCATACATCCAACATACGATAACCTGCAAATTGACTGACAGAAGACGTGTTGCAACTGTCCCATAGAGATAATCTCCGACATAAAATAATGCTAACTGCCAAAGCGAACCCTAATACACACACACACACATACACACACATATATATATGGTGAGTCGCGTGAGACGTAATACCCCTTATTCCGGGGGAGATTGCACGTATACACAAGCGGTGTTCGGCGAATTATAGCCGACTATGGGGCACATACTTTGGTACATGCTCAGTAATCACAACGTTTATATTGGCCGAGATAATGAGGCAAGTACATGTTTTTTAAATGGGACGCTATACTTTTTTTACCATCATTAGAACACTCTGGAAAAGACGCGTATAGTGATATAGCGCATGTTACGATTCAAACTTTGCTTAAAAGACGCTGGGAAATATTGTACGATTGAAGGTCGAGGCGGTTGGAAGCGGCTGCAGACAGTACACACGCCTCGCGCGACCCGCAGGCCAAGTTGCCGTGCTCTATGCAGCATGCACGGCCTACGCTACGTAGTTATACTCGCAGCACTCTTCACGATACACTATAGGTACAAGGGTGGCAAGTCACGTTTCGTATGGCACATGCTAGCTAATTGCATATCAAAAGGGGATTATGAGAACTTTGCCAAATGCATACACATTCCCAGGCTGGAATGAATAGTTATTGTGTGAACAAAGCAACCGCTTTGTCACGCAGTTTGTCAGTTAAGCTTTCCCCTCTTCCTGCTTACGTGTCACACCTGACGCACAGTAACCCGCTGATAGTGGTATAGATGGATGCGTCATGGGAAACTCTTCACCGGATGACGCCTGAGTGTGTCTGTGGGCTAACAAAGTGTCTGCTGTGAAACTACTGTTTCCACAGATGTCATTGGACATTATAATTAGAGAGAATACACATTTGATAAGATAATCATTTTATTCACATTCATATCCTAACCACCTCCCACCAAACAATATGACAGAAGGACAACCTGCGTGGTATACACATTGTCCACACACGTTACATTTATACTTCAAGGATATTACTGGTCATTGACATATATCGTTTAATAATACATTGGTACCTACTGATAACCTTCACAATTCATAGTGTTCTTAACAAAACATGGCGTTGTACTTTTCTTAAGCAGGTGCTCAAACGGTTTACCCTCGACTGCAAGACACATCTGTAATCGACTTCAAGAGAATGGGTAAGTTCAGTGGATGACATGGCGGAGCAAGCTGTGACGATTCGGCGGCGCATGTAATCTGGCGTTGTTGGGGCTTCGCGGTAGACCGCATCTTTCAGTATTCCCCACAAAAAGAAATCAAGTGGAGTCAAATCAGGGGACCGTGCAGGCCACTGTATTGGAGCATTCCGTCCGATCCAGCGGTCAGGAAATGTCTCGTTCAATATTTGACTTGCAGCACGTGAGGAGTGGGCTGGGCAGCCGTCGTGTTGGAACCACATACACAGGCGCTCATTGAGTCGTATCTCCTGTAGCAGAACGGGTAGAATGTTCCTACGAACGTCTCCATAATGGAAATATTTAATAATCCTGTAATGAAATCAGGTCCTACGATGTACTTTCCTACAATGCCGCACCACACGTTGACGCGCCATGGCCTTTGGTGCTGTACCTGACGCAGTCAATGTGGTTTATCAGCTGTCCAGTAGTGCATGTTACGCAAATTTACATTCCCGTGATTAGTAAATGTTGCTTCGTCGGTGAAGAGCACTCATTTGAATAATGTATAATCATCTCGCAGGCGTCACAGAGCAAACCAACAAAAATTCCATACGGCGTTCGAAATCGCCTCCTTCGAGTGCCTGATGCAGTGAAAGGTGATATGGGTGGAACTTATGCCGGAGCAGAATGCGCATGACACTCGTCTGGCTGACCCCACATTCCGCGGCAATACGTCTCGTGCCACAATGAAGATCGATAAACGTCACGGCCAGAACAGCCTCTTCGTGGTCCCTGTCGCTCGCAGTCTTCATCCTCCGCCTTTGTTTGCTGTTGAAGCTGCCTGTTCGCACTATACTAGTAATCATTCTCGCAATGGCCTGGCGAGTATGACACCGGAGATCAGGATACATATCCCTATACCGCCTTACGGTTTCGACAACATTACTACGACATTCGCCATACAGAAGTAACATGTATAACTTCTACTGATTTGTGTACATATCTGGACGAAATGTTCCAGCAACAACTACGTCTGGATAGGAGACGCATGTCCTACTGGTTCAACGTCGCACGACCTACTAGTTCTACGACGCGGTCTGCTTTCCGGGTCGCGAGAGGCGTGTCTACAGTCTGCAGCCGCTCCCGACCGCCTCGATCTTCAATCGTACAATATTTCCTAGCGTCTTTTACGCAAAGTTTGAATCACAATAACAACATGCTTTACATCACTATACGTAAGAATAGCGTCCAATTTAAAAAACATGTACTTGCCTCATTATCTCGGTCAATATAAACGTTGTGATTATTGTGCACGTACCAACATATGTGCCCCATAGTCCGCTATGATTCGCCGAAAACCGTTGCCGATACGTGGTAGTCCATTGATAGTGACCGGGCCAAATATCTCACGAAATGTCAAACGAAAAAGCTACAAAGAACGAAACTCGTCTAGCTTGAAGGGGGAAACCAGATGGCCATATGGTTGGCCAGCTAGATGGCGCAGCCATAGGTCAAACGGATATCATCTGCGTTTTTTAAAATAGGAACCCCCATTTTTTATTACATATTCGTGTAGTACGTAAAGAAATATGAACGTTTTAGTTGGACCATTTTTTTCGCTTTCTGATAGATGACGCAGTAATAGCCATAAACGTATAAGTACGTGGTATCATGTAACATTCCGCCGGTGCGGACGGTATTTACTTCGTGATACATTATCCCGTGTTAAAATGGACTGTTTACCAATTGCGGAAAAGGTCGATATCGTGTTGATGTATGGCTATTGTGATCAAAATTCCCAACGGGCGTGTGCTATGTATGCTGCTAAGTATCCTGGACGACATCATCCAAGTGTCCGGACCGTTCGCCGGATAGTTACGTTATACAAGGAAATGGGAAGTGTTCAGCCACATGTGAAACGTCAGCCACGACCTGCAACAAATGATGATGCCCAAATAGGTGTTTTAGCTGCTGTCGCGGCTAATCCGCACATCAGTGGCAGACAAATTGCGCAAGAAGCGGGAATCTCAAAAACGTCGGTGTTGAGAATGCTACAACAACATCGATTGCACCCGTACCATATTTCTATGCACCAGGAATTGCATGGCGACGATTTTGAACGTCGTGTACAGTTCTGGGCACAAGAGGAATTACGGGACGATGACAGATTTTTTCCACGCGTTCTGTTTAGCGGCTAAGCGTCATTCACCACCAGCGGTAACGTAAACCTTCATGATATGCACTATTGGACAACGGAAAATCCACGATGGTTGCGACAACTGGAACATCAGCGAACTTGGCGGGTTAATGTATGGTGCGGCATTATGGGAGGAAGGATAATTGGCCCCCATTTTACCGATGGCAATCTAAATGGTGTAATGTATGATGATTTCCTACGTAATTTTCTACCGATGATAATACAAGATGTTTCACTGCATGACAGAATGGCGATGTACTTCCAACTTGTTGAATTTCCGGCACATGACAGGTGGATTGGTCGCCGAAGCACAATACCTTGGCCCGTAGGTTCACCGGATCTGACGTCCCCGGATTTCTTTCTGTGGGGAAAGTTGAAGGATATTAGCTATCGTGATTCACTGACTACGCATGACAACATTCGTCAGTGCATTGTCAATGCATTTGCGAACATCATGGATGGCGAACTACTCGCTGTTGAGAGTAATGTCGTTACACGTATTGCCAAATGCATTCAGGTTGACGTAGATCATTTTGAGCATTTATTGCATTAATGTGGTATTTACAGGTAATCACGCTGTAACAGCATGCGTTCTCAGAAATGATGAGTTCACAAAAGTACATGTATCACATTGGAACAACCAAAATAAAATGTTCAAACGTACCTACGTTCTGTATTTTAATTTAAAAAACTTACCTGTTACCAACTGTTCATCTAAAATTGTGAGTCATATGTTTGTAACTATTACAGCGCCATCTATCACAAAGCGAAAAAAGTGGTTCAACTAAAATTTCATATTTCTTTACGTACTACACGAATATGTAATAAAAAATTGGGGTTCCTATTTTAAAAAACGCCGTTGATATCCGTTTGACATATGGCAGCGCCATCTAGCGGGCCAACCATAGCGCCATCTGGGTTCCCCCTACAAGCTAGACAAGTTTTGTTCTTTGTAGTTTTTTCGTTTGGCCCTTATTTCGTGAGATATTTGGCCCGGTCACGATCAATGGACCACCCTGTATATATATATATATATATATATATATATATATATATATATATATATATATATTATGGGCTGCTGTCTTCATACGTCTTAAATACAGCTATATGCCTACTAATTGTTGCAAAAATGTCAATCTACGACCGCTTAACGACAATGATATCCCTTTGTACTTTCTCGTATGTTAATACGAGGTGCATTCAAGTTCTAAGGCCTCCGATTTTTTTTCTCCGGAATGGAAAGAGATACAAACATGCGCATTGTTTTAAAATGAGGCCGCGTTCATTGTCAATACGTCCCAGAGATGGCAGCACCGTACGGCAGATGGAATTTTACCGCCAGTGGCGGGAATGAGAACTGTTTTAAATACTTAAAATGCCGACGTTTCCCTTACTTGAACAGCGTGCAATCATTCGTTTTCTGAATTTGCGTGGTGTGAAACCAACTGAAATTCATCGACAGTTGAAGGAGACATGTGGTGATGGAGTTATGGATGTGTCGAAAGTGCGCTCGTGGGTGCGACAGTCTAATGAAGGCAGAACATCGTGTGACAACAAACCGAAACAACCTCGGGCTCGCACAAGCCGGTCTGACGACATGATCGAGAAAGTGGAGAGAATTGTTTTGGGGGATCGCCGAATGACTGTTGAACAGATCGCCTCCAGAGTTGGCATTTCTGTGGGTTCTGTGCACACAATCCTGCATGACAACCTGAAAATGCGAAAAGTGTCATCCAGGTGGGTGCCACGAATGCTGACTGACGACCACATGGCTGCCCGTGTGGCATGTTGCCAAGCAATGTTGACGCGCAACGACAGCATGAATGGGACTTTCTTTTCGTCTGTTGTGACAATGGATGAGACATGGATGCCATTTTTCAATCCAGAAACAAAGCGCCAGTCAGTTCAATGGAAGCACACAGATTCACCGCCACCAAAAAAATTTCAGGTAACCGCCAGTGCTGAAAAAATGATGGTGTCCGTGTTCTGGGACAGCGAGGGCGTAATCCTTACCCATTGCGTTCCAAAGGGCACTACGGTAACAGGTGCATCCTACGAAAATGTTTTGAAGAATAAATTCCTTCCTGCACTGCAACAAAAAAGTCCGGGAAGGGCTGCACGTGTGCTGTTTCACCAAGACAACGCACCCGCACATTGAGCTAACGTTACGCAACAATTTCTTCGTGATAACAACTTTGAAGTGATTCCTCATGCTCCCTACTCACCTGACCTGGCTCCTAGTGACTTTTGGCTTTTTCCAACAATGAAAGACACTCACCGTGGCCGCACATTCACCAGCCGTGCTGCTATTGCCTCAGTGATTTAACAGTGGTCAAAACAGACTCCTAAAGAAGCCTTCGCCGCTGCCATGGAATCATAGCGTCAGCGTTGTGAAAAATGTGTACGTCTGCAGGGCGATTACGTCGAGAAGTAACGCCAGTTTCATCGATTTCGGGTGAGTAGTTAATTAGAAAAAAAATCGGAGGCCTTAGAACTTGAATGCACCTCGTAATGCGGAATATGTTTCAAATACGACTGTTAAAGCTTCGTATTTATAATCTAAAGGTACATGATGCAAATAATGTTTGGAATACCGATAAACTGTACCTATCAAAGCTTCTGTATATCTGTGCACTAAAAACCCAGGATGTATGTATGCATGTACGGAAATAATGAAGTTTAAAGTTCTGTCTTTAGCCTACTGCAAACGCACATAGCCCAATTTTGTATAGTGTGGATGCGCATCAAGATGCTACCCTCATATGGAACATGGGTAGGTCCATCTCTGGATGATACCCTGGACCTAGTACTGGTGGACCTATGCTGAACAATCCCAGACGAAACGCTGGTGGATCGTACTCTAACAATATGATGGACCTAATGCGTGTGGTTCCACCCTAACCAATATTCCAGATGCAGTGCTGGTGGATCCGTCCCAAACGATGTCTCAGACCTAATGTGTGTGGATCACCTATCCAAGATCTGACTCTGATGAATCCATTTACAAACCCTACTATGACCCATCATGGACTGTGACGACTCCCGTGTGAAATTGACACATGCACATGTACAAAATAGCACAACTGTTCTCGTATATGCATTACAATAGGATGAAATCAGTTTGTCAAATATAATTATTTCCATCTGTTGCATACACACATACATGGTCCAGTCACAGTGATGTGACCTCCACTTGTGTTCAATGTCAATGTACAGTAACCATTCACAGACGTCATGTAGCAGCACTAGCGGTGGAGGGTATGTAAGTTGCCAATATGCATAAAAATTTTGGAAACTTGTAAGAGGTATGTGCTGCCTGCGATATGTAAGCTATAAGAGAATCTGAGACCAAAGAGCAGTGTTGACTGCAGTACGAACTGTGTAGCAGTAGCAGTAAGTTGTTGCTAGCGAGCAGTCGCCTGTCTGCGCTTGTCAGTCCAGTCTGGTGTATCATGTTGGCTGGGCCGGTCGCGGTGCAGCGATGCCGGAGCCTGAGTATTATTGTATAAGGTAAAAAGCAGCCTCGCACATAGCTAGTAATGTTATGTGAAGTCCCATGTAAATCTTTTAAAAATGTCCTAATAATAATCTTCGTGATATAAAGTAATTTCTAACAAACACTCATTTCAATTTAAAGAATTTACTAATTTCTTCAATCCATGATCATTCCTATTGTTGCAAAAGAAAAATCAGTTCCTGCCTTTCATAAAATGACAAATCTATCGGCCAGCATTGCACAGAGCTGTCCCGGAAAAATTTTATATAAGAGCAGATATATTCGCGGTTTTTATTGAGGTAAGAATTTTTCCTTTTTTATTCAGAATGATCTTACAGGACCATGACGCAGCACTGCTGTCGTCCAAATTCTACCAGGTTACTGAATTTATTTTTTATTACGAGGTTTAGGAATTTTTCTGTTTCGAGCTTACATTAAATGGGAAACAAATTTTGTGTGGAGGTTAAATGTGAATGAATTTCTGTAGGGAGGTTATAAATTGGAACCAATTTTGTTCTGAGGTTACACTAAAATTAGAATCGCTATCCGTAATAATTATTAATTACAATCTTTTTGTGGGGAGGTTACACTTGGCGACATCCGGCCAGGATCGTATTTCTTTGTGAATCTCTGAGAAGTAGTCATATATCTGCTCTTATTTACTTAAACGTAGTTTGCATCTGGCGCAACGCATTTACTAATTTGTCACTCTTTCTTTCACAGATCATCGGCAATTTGTTGCTCTTTGTTGTAATTGTGTTTGTTCCATTTTTGCTTCGTCTTTGTTTCATTTGTGCTTAATTTTGATTTGTGAAAAATGCCGCGAAAAACTATTAACAGTACATCGCGATGTGCAATGAGTGAAAAAGCTGACTCGATTAATTTGACCGATAATACTTGCGATACTCAGTGTAATAGCGATAATCCTCCATTTACAGACAATCAGTGCGTACCGACCACTAGTAATGATTTTAATTCTAATGATGAGCAAACTAATTCAATTGTGTCCTCTGTTAATTTAACGACAATTGATGACGCGGCACGTTCCATTACAATGAACGCTGCCCAGTTTGACACACCCGGTTTGCAAAATTTACGTAACGAACAGATAAATTTTTCTAACGAAAATGAACAGTGTAATCAGAATACGTCAGATTTATTTGATTCCGGTGTAGTGACCAACAGTGCGCGTCCGATTGGCAAACCTTTTCAAGAATCACAGAATAACCAAATGGTTACACAAAACGTGACATATGCAGATACACCATCACACAGTACAGAGAATAGAGCCGCTAATTTTGACTGGGATCAAGTTATCGCATTATTACTACAAATGAATGAAAAACTAGATAACCATTGCAAACAACTTAATGAAAGTTTCAAACAGCGGAATGAAAATTTCGAGAACCTTTTCAAACAACTAAATGAAAAAATAGACAATCAGCACAAACAATTTAATGAAAAACACGACAACCATTTCAAACAACTTACTGAATCGTGCAAACAACTCAATGAAAGTTTCAAACTGTCGAATGAAAAACACAACAACCTTAACGAACAGAACAAACAACTTAGTGAACAGATTACAGCCGTTACCGTGCAACGTCATGATACTAAAGAACAATTACGTGACGAAATTGAGGGTTGTGCTAGGAACAGTAGTGAAGAAATTAGATCTGTTGCACAAGAATTAAGTAGTACACGTGTAGCCACAACGAAATTACTTAGAGATGAAATTAATGCAGTCACTGAACAATGTTCAGAAAACGCAACACAGTTACGCGACGAGTTTAAATTAATGTCAGCAGAAGTTTCACGCACTCTGGATGCGGAAGTCGATAAGAAACAGAACAGCCAAATTGACGAACGTTTTAAAGTGACAGAAATGGAAAATGTTTCAATCACTAACACGACACAGCATACGCCACATTCCGAACATTTGTCACACTCACACAGACAGTATAATTTAGGTAATTTACAGAGAGTACGTGAGTTAGATTCCGAACAGTCACAGACAAATAGATTCTCATACACTCCTGAACCTGTTCAGACATACAGAGACGATAATTTTGATTACAAGCATTTTCTATCCGTAAAAAAATTTAAGGTACTTAATAATGACAGAACACAGATTAACGCTTTGGACTGGATACGACAATTTGCTTTTGTATTTTTATCAGCTTGGGCTGTAATGCAGAAACTAGAATTGGACTGGATACAACAATGTGCTTTTGAATTTTCACCGGCATTGCCTGTAACGCAGAAACTAAAATTTATTTGCAGCGCATAATTGACCTCAGGGGATTCATTACACTTCGATGAATATGTGCCGTAGCGTGCACAGGGCCCTGAGCTGTAGTAGTGCTATTTCATCTTTAGTTTTCTGCACTGCTGCCTTCTCTTCTACTACCCTTTATATCTATCAAAACAGCTCTTCAACTATCGACCTATTTAGGATTAGAAACGTGTAAAGAAAACCCGATAAGACAAGTTTTACCGAAAGTGACAGTCTTCTTTAGACACTCCCGAAGCGACGAGAACTACCGGCGTAATTTTAACAACAGACAAAATTGTAATCATCAGTATGAACAACATTTTGAGCAATCGTCAAAATTATCAGCAACAGGAACTACATTTTGGTAACAATAGAGGCTTTTCTCCGCAACAGCAACAAAACCAACCGGTTAGCATACCTAACCAACAATGCAGTCTACAAGGTCAACTAAGCTTTAATGTTTCGCCGCCTACACGCATAGCGTCGGCTCCACCAAATAGTAACGCACCGCAACAAGGAAACCAGTACGTACAGAAAACACATCATTTCAATTCGTATCGCAACGCGCCATATAGCAATGACTATCATGACAGACGTAAAAATAATGAGCACAATTTTCAGCGTACGTTTAATAACAGTCGGTCTTATCAGCAGCAAAATCATCCGCAACAACATAGTATCATGAATGAACCAGACAGTAGATATCATCCCGAACGTAATACGTCAGGAAGAAATAACAAAACAGTACAAATAGTGGAAATCCCACAGCATCCTCCCGAAAATAATAGCACGTCAGATAGAATTTGACTAGATACAGTACAGGTTGCATATTCTAGCAACGCAAGCAATACTTCAGATACGTAGAATCTTAGAAAATGTTATTACTTGTGACGACATCCGAGACACTCTTTTGCAGGAAAAACCAGTTATTCAAAAAAACATTTCACACCCTGTCATTGAAGTAAAGATTGGATCATCTAAATTTTCAGCAGTAATCGATTCTGGATCACCTATGTCAGTTATAAATGAGGAAACTTTCAACGAATGTAACAAAGAGAATACCTATCCTACGTTACCATTAGACAAAACTAAAGTAAAAGGAGCAGTATCTGGTAAAGGAGTAGATGCAAAATTACAGACACATTTATCATTTTGTATTACAGGTCATACATTTCACTCAAATTTTTTTATTGTTCCCTTATTGACAACAGACGTTATTTTAGGTACGAATTTTCTGGTACAACACGACGCAATTATTGACTTTCAAAACTCCTATTTAATGTTAAAGGATGAAAATGTACAACTGGCTTTAGAATTTCAGCACTCTTTATCTGCAGAAGAACAAACAATTAATCGTATAGAGGTTATTTCCGCATCACGTAACATAGACTGTCATTCCACATTGTTCACAGATACGTACGTACACAACTATAATACTCCAGACGAAGCCGACTATGCCGTTACGCAAATGATTTCTGATAAAGTTAAACAGAGCAGTGCAAATACAGACTACGAACGCACACAATTACGCAAAATTCTTTTACAGCAAGCTCCAGTTTTTGACAACGTCCCTGGTACTATGTCCGGTTTTATGTATGACTTTCAAGTTAAACAGCACGACACATTTAAAGCCAAACATTATCCCATTCCGTATATTCACAGAGAACAAGTTAAGAAAGAATTGCAAGCTATGCTTGACCAAGGAATTATTGAACCGGCAGTTAGTCCGTACATAAACCCACTCCATATCGTTAAGAAAAAGGATGGTTCACTTCGCCTCGTACTTGATTCGCGTCACATTAATGACATTATTATTAATGAAACAGATCGCCCACAGACACTAGAAGAACTTCTACAGAAATTTCATGGTACTGCTGTTTATTCCACATTAGATTTGAAGTCGGGATTTTGGCAAATTCAGCTCCATCCGAACTGTAGAAAGCACACAGCTTTTTCTCTGTTTTGGTGACTGTTAACAGTTTTGCAAATTACCGTTCGGTTTAACAATTTCTTCAGCAGCATTTATTCGCGGTTTGATTACTATACTTCCGACAGAACTTAAAGACAGAATCACAACGTATGTAGACGACATTCTTATTGCAGAAGCTAACTGGTGTGAACACAATATGATTCTTGAACAACTGTTACGAACTTTTCGTGCACAAGAACTCACAGTTAATCTCAGTAAATCGCACTTTGGGAAAACTTCTATAAAATTTCTTGGACATGTAATTTCAGCAGAAGGCATTGCGCCTGACCCGGAAAAACTTCAAGCTTTACGTGACATTACTGTTCCTACGACGAAGAAGCAACTACGCAGCTTTCTGGGATTAATTAACTTTTTCGTAAATTTATTCATTACTCTGCTTTAGACACCCCTAGATTATGTCAATTGACGGGTAAAAACACTATTTGGCCCGGGGATAGCCAAGCACATTCTGAATTTGTGAATCTGAAAGAAGATTTGTTGAATGAACCACTCTTATCACATCCAGATCTTACTAGAAATTTTTCCATTGCCACCGACAGTTCCAACACCGCTTTAGGCGTACACATTTTTCAGGAAATTGAAGAAGACGGTACTACAGTAATTAAAAACATCGCCTTTGCGAGTAGCATTCTGTCACCTGCTGAACGTAATTATTCTGTTACAGAACTTGAAACATTATGTGTTGTATGAACATTTACGAGTTTTTGGCATTTTCTTTATGGAAAACATACGACCGTTTACACAGATCATAGAGCGATACAGTTTTTACTTTCAGCAAAATTTACGCACGACGGGTTAAGCAGATGGAAACTTTATTTACAGGAATTTAATTTTACAATTGTTCACATTCCCGGTACACAAAATATTGTCGCAGAAGCATTATCCCGTTCTCTCAGCAACAATCAGCAAAACATCGCAACCAACTTCTGCCAAGCAAATTTCAGCGTCATGTATATTCAACAAGTTGCATTTGAAAATTTCATTTCGTCGTCATTACGAGACATAGCACAAGAGCAGAGTAAAGACAACGTATGGAAAGAAATTAAACACCTTTGGCAAGATAGGAATAATGTTACCATTAGAAACCATTACACTGTACGCAATAACATTCTGTTTCGCAGCTCTCACCCTGACAGCAACAACTGGTTACTATGCATTCCTGACGAACTTGTTAACAAATTAATTTGGTATACTCATTTAAGTTACGCACATTACGGAGCCAGAAAATGTTTTCTTATACTGAGACAGAACTGTTACTTTGCCAACATGGAGAAACGTATTCGACGAGTTTTAGCGTCATGCAAAATCTGCCAGAAAGCTAAGTCAGATACGACTTCACATATTCCTCCATTACATCCCATTGTACCTGTTAAATTGAGACACATGGCCGCTGTAGACATTTTTGGTCCGATTCCCAGAACTAATAGAGGTTTTTGCTACATCTTTGTCGCTGTTGAACTCACTTCGAAATTTGTTACCTTCACTCCGTTACGCAAAGCTACTGCTAAATCTGTTTCGAATGCATTTGTAAAACTTTTTTATTCCATGTAGGGCATATATTGAAAGTAATTTCCGACAATGGATCACAGTTTCGATCTGCTATATGGACACGTATGTTACGAGCTAGAAACATTTCTCCGATCTATACATCCAGTTACCATGCTTCTTCGAATCCTTGTGAACGACTAATGAAAGAAATTGGTAAACTGTGTAGAATATACTGCCATAAAAAACATATTGGTGTGATACACACATACTGTCATTCCAGGATGTAATTAACTCCATACCAAATGAATCTACTATGCTATCTCCGACTGTTATAAAGAAAAATGTTGAACCACCTAACAAAATTAAAGAATTAGTATCCTTTCGTACATATTGTCGACTACGACACCATGAAATAATTGACATTGCGCTGAACAACATCAAACGTGCCGCAGAGCGCCGGAGAAGACAGCAAAAACAGGTTTGTACACGTCGTGACTTTCACATTGGACAGAAGATATTAGTACGCACACACTATCTATCGAACAGAGGAAAGAATAGATGTAGTAAATTTGAGCTTCTATATGCAGGTCCATGTCGAATTCGCAGCATTCCTCACCCCAATGTAGTACACGTCGAAACTCTGAGAACCAGAAAAAGTAAAGGCAATCACCATGTCTCCAATATTAAACCCTTTATTAAATGAACATACTTTATGATTTATCACACTGTAATGCCATTTCCTGATTTTTATATGACCACTTAATGCAATTATATTTATATGAACACTTACTGATGATTATCGTATTTTTTCTTGGCAAGTGTCCGGCAAGGTAAGGTTAGCAGATCGTTTTTCTTGTCGTTACACATCAGACCGTACACATTTTCCATTTTTCATGTATGTATGATTGTTTTCCTGTTTGTTTGTATGCACTACGAAATGTTTAAGATGTAACAAACACCAGTTGACTTTGACATTTTGTTTTATCATATCTCAACATCGTGACTATTATACATTTTTTTTTTTTTTTTGCTACTACATTATGATACTCTGCGTACATTTTTTTGCACTTGAAAACTGCCTATGTTTTTGACATAATACATTTTCTGTCATGCTATGCTGTATGCTTAATTATATCACTAGAAACCAGTTTTTATTTAATGGGTATATGATTTGAATGCAAGACATTAATCATTGTTCATCATTTTCAGAAAGCAATAACGTGTAAAAGAAATAAATTAAACAAACCACAGTGGAATGAACGAAAGAAGATGCAATACCTTGTCATGAAGAGTAAATGGATCAGAATTAACAAACATTAACAAGAATATACTATACACATCGTATGATAGCAGTCTTAACTAATTTTTTCTTTCAGAATACGAGGCGATTGATGCAGGCTGTCAGACAGAACTACACATCTTAGTTTTAGTGATGAAATATGCTAGAAATAAGAAACTCTATACTATGAATAGTTATATGAAGTGAATTGTAATATGAATAATGAATAATGAAGTGTCTTTTTGCAGATGATAATGAATGAATATGCTAATATGAATAATGAGGTTTTTCTTTGCAGGTGATGATAGTAATGAAGTTATGGTAACATGAATAATGAAGTTCTTCTTTGTAGATGAGAATAATGATGAAGTTTATATATTTACTATTAGTTAAGAAATACTATGTAGTTATTTATGTATTTGTTGCATTTCCTTTTGACAGTATGTCTTATGTCGCATGGTATAATGACTGAATGTTTTGGAAAAGACAGCTAGAGTACATACATATTGAGTACACATTTCATTACCTGTTAATTCGAAGTTCACTACTTTTCAGCATAATATGCATTTCTTCTTTCAGCTTAATAATCCATTTTGTATTATTCCAGGAGGAGCTATTCATGAAATTAATGTGGTATAAGCAGTTAGTCATTACACCTGTTCTAGTACTTGCATTTTTTTACCCATTTGTGTGTGTCATTTATGACTGTGATCATATATACTCTACTTGTTTCATAACCTTGCTACAGCTGATTCATGACGAATGACGTTACCTATCCTCATTTGTAGCAATAAGTCAAAAGCAAATATTTTCATGCCCCAGCAGTTAATTATCGATCCCAACGCAATGCATTGCTAGCACAAAAAAAATGTACTACCAGTCCCAAATAATGCTACCAGTTTAAGACAGTTCTGAGTAATACTGAATGATGTATACTAACCACAGAACTTGGGTAATACTTACAGTATGTTACATTTTCAATATGTCCTATGTCACTTGAATGATGAGTTCTGAGTAATGTTTTCTAACCACATACCTTAAGTAATAGTTACAGTATGTTACATTTTCAATATGTCCTATGTCACTTGAATGATGAGTTCTGAGTAATGTTTTCTAACCACAGACCTTGACTAATAGTTACAGTGTGTTATATTTTAAATATGTCCTATGTCACTTGAATGATGAAAAATGTTTTGTAATATTCAATACTTGCTATATGTTTAGTAACTGGCCAAAGAGAGCCAATAATTATTTTATATATGTCGTATGTCACTTGAATGATAAAAAAATGTTTTGTAATATTCAATACTTGCTATATGTTTAGTAACTGGCCAATGAGTGCCAATAATTATTTTAAATACGTCATATGTCACTTGAATGATGAAAAATGTTTTGTAATATTCAATACTTGCTATACATTTAGTAACTGGCCAATGAATGCCACTGTTTCTTATGTTTTAAATTTGTATTATGTCATGTACATGCTATTATATATGAATACCAGTAGCTTGATGCTACACTCGTTAGCTCCTGTTTTGAATGATGGCTTCTGATGGTTTGTAACTGGCCAATGAGTGCCAATGACTACTATAACAAGATGAATTATGTAAATGGTATGTCATTAATTAACTCTTGCTTTGAATAATCACTTTTAAATAATGTATAAAAATTGTTTGTAACTGGCCAATGAGTGCCAATGTTCACTGTAATCAGATGATTTATGAACATTATTCTGTAATACTTCATACATAGTACAGAAGTGTTCAGTAACTAGGCAGTGAGTGCCAACAATTAGTCATATCGGTTGATAGACTAGTGTAATTCTCACTGATGACTAGCATGAGACTTAATGTCCTTCACCTTCTGACCTAATTACCAGAAATAACTGCATTATACGTTTGTCCTGTCTACCCTTATGATCATGGAGCACTATATTTGGTTTCTGCGCTAATTCTGCGTTGGCGAATGAGTGTGGTGTTGACACATCATGGTGTCCACCACCTTGAACAGTGGAGATGTTATTATGGTTCCAGTGTTTGGTGTACCTAATGTACTACCAAAATGATAACATGGAATATTAATACGACATTTCAGTGTCTTGGCTACACTGATTAATACTTCAGGGAAGAGAACTTCAGATTGTCTCACTTGGTGTTGTGCTTCTGTAGAAAGATATGGACTTTCAGTGCAGCTACGTGCAACCTAATGTGCTACAACCATGATGCAATCCTTCCCTTCCCTTTCCTAGTTCTAGTGAAATGATAAAAAAAATACTACAGTGCGTATGCACTTTATGTCATTTGTTAATATGTTTTGTACTCATTGCGTATACATTTTGTCATTGGTTGATATGTTCTGTACTACAGTGCGTATGCACTTTATGTCATTTGTTAATATGTTTTGTACTCGTTGCGTATACATTTTGTCATTGCTTGATATGTTCTGTACTACAGTGTGTATGCACTTTATGTCATTTGTTAATATGATTTGTACTCATTGCGTATACATTTTGTCATTGATTGATATGTTCTGTACTCACTGCATGTGCACTATATTTCATTTCATGTTATGCACTTACATATATGTATATACACTGTGACTGTAAACTTAATTAATTAAGAAAAATGGCGTATATATTTTGTGATTTCTTGATATGTTCTGTACTCAGTGCATGTGCACTCTACTTCATTTTATGTTCTGTACTTATATATATGTATATACTCTGTGACTGTCAACTTAGTAAATTAAGTAGATTTTAGAAAAATTTGTTGCTCATGGCAAGTCCAATTGACTCACCATCGCTGCCAAATTTTTGCCCCCCCCAGTGGAGGGTTATGTAAGAGGTATGTGCTGCCTGCGATATGTAAGTTATAAGAGAATCTGAGACCAAAGAGCAGTGTTGACTGCAGTACGAACTGTGTAGCAGTAGCAGTAAGTTGTTGCTAGCGAGCAGTCGCCTGTCTGCGCTTGTCAGTCCAGTCTGGTGTATCATGTTGGCTGGGCCGGTCGCCGTGCAGCGATGCCGGAGCCTGAGTATTATTGTATAAGGTAAAAAGCAGCCTCGCACATAGCTAGTAATGTTATGTGAAGTCCCATGTAAATCTTTTAAAAATGTCCTAATAATAATCTTCGTGATATAAAGTAATTTCTAACAAACACTCATTTCAATTTAAAGAATTTACTAATTTCTTCAATCCATGATCATTCCTATTGTTGCAAAAGAAAAATCAGTTCCTTCCTTTCATAAAATGACAAATCTATCGGCCAGCATTGCACAGAGCTGTCCCGGAAAAATTTTATATAAGAGCAGATATATTCGCCGTTTTTATTGAGGTAAGAATTTTTCCTTTTTTATTCAGAATGATCTTACAGGGCCATGACGCAGCGCTGCTGTCGTCCAAATTCTACCAGGCTACTGAATTTATTTTTTATTATAAGGTTTAGGAATTTTTCTGTTTCGAGCTTACATTAAATGGGAAACAAATTTTGTGTGGAGGCTAAATGTGAATGAATTTCTGTAGGGAGGTTATAAACGGGAACGAATTTTGTTCTGAGGTTACACTAAAATTAGAATCGCTGTCCATAATAATTATTAATTACAATTTTTTGTGGGGAGGTTACAAACTGTAGGTAAAAATATGAAAAATGGAGAATTATGGAACATATGGGAAAATATGGAAAATATAGAAAATATGGGCAAAAGTGTGGAAAATGTGGAGAAATATGAAAAATATGAGAAAAATGTTGGCAACATGGAAAAATATGAAAAATTCAAAATGATGGAAAATGTGGAAAAATATTTAAATATAGGGATACAAAAGGGAATACAGAATATTTTCTATCTAAACAGAGGGAGCAAACGAAATTTTCTGCATTATCATTAGATATAACGGTAATGAATGACAACACACTTAGAAAAAAAAGAAACATTATAGTTAGGGAGTAATTGGAGTTTGTGATAGGGTTATTAATGTAGCCCCCCGATAGACGCAAGGGGAAAGGGGGGGGGGGGGAGGATAATACCATATATCTTTTAAGAGCGGGCAGACGGGACGTTCTAGAGACATGATGTGAAATTTATCGCCATACTGTAAATGGTCCATCTTGGATCACTAGTAGTTGCCGATTTGATTCTACTGATACTGTAGTTATGTATTTAAGCCTGTGCACGACAGTAAACGGTACCATACGTTCCAAAAAGGAGCGCGCGAAAGTGCGATTTTTCAGGAGCTCGTATCTTGGGTTCTGTTGGTCTCAGAGGTAAGGAGTCAAGTGCTTTGGCTATCCATTGTCCTAGCGACTGTCTGTATACTTATCAGAAGAACAGTCACGCTGTAGCTGTTGTACAGTACAGGGCACAAGTTCCAACATTATATCCTTCCTCCAGCGCACGCAAACTGAGCAAGTCGTTTGGTTCCTTTGCATTAGTTGTCGTTTAGGGTGGATCTTATGCAGCTTGTAGAAGTACGAGTATCAGTCCCATGTGGTCAGTTCCAGAGAAAACCCCGAAAAACCATGGTTTTTGGGTAAGAATACGAATTGCGGTGTTGTTCACTTGTATAATTTCTATTCATGGCAGAGCATCCAATTTTTTACCATACATTCTTTCATGATAAGTAATGGACTGAATGTAAGAAAATACGTAGCTCTTGTTTGATTATAAAACAACTGAGAGGTATAATCACTGCAACATATACCTGCTTCTAGTAGAAATTACATGGGTCACTTTTAGCCCTCCTCCACTCTCGTCCGTATGTGAGATGCTCTTCACAGTGCACGCAAAAATATTGGAAAAATGGAAAGACAACACGAAAACGCGGAGTCTGAATCTTCCCCGTGGAGAGCAGTTCTTTAGCAGATAGTAAACTGAGAACCACAACAGCAATAAAGACAAGACACACATACATCAATATGGGCACTTGCATATCAAGTTTATTTCCAGTGCACCATTGGTAATGGGTGAGAGATTTCTAATCTTTGACGATACCTGCCAATAGCGCTGACACAACGACAGAAAAATCATCAAACCCACTGTCGACTGAAATGTATGGAAATTTGGTTTTGAGAGTATAGATTTTGAAAAGAAAAATATGCGAAAACCTAACAGCTGCATAAAGAAGTAAAGGAAACCGTGCACAACGTTAAAAATGACACGATTATATTTTCTCCTGATTCCACTTCCAAAGTGACGTGTGCAGTGAATATTTAATGTGACGGCATAATCGACCATGAAGCAAGACGTCTGTATTGCACTGTGCTACATGTTCATAGTATATCCTTCATTGTACCCTGAATGATTACTTGATTATTGGTTTCCTTATATGTATATATGTGTATAACAGATTATTATGTATTTGTCTGGTATCTTATAATTTTTACTGCATACGGCCTTGAGGAGTCGAAACTGGTAGTCTAAATGAACAGGTACAAAAATAATGGCTGTTGGAACATTCTTTTTACAGTTCATCGACCAGACCCAGTTCCGCACTGCATAATTGCAAGACGTAGCCACGTTTACTAAATAAAGCACTGTTGTTTTTCTCTTTGGCTGTGGCCCACTGCTGGAAATACTGCCAAATGTTTTACGTAATATTAAAACAAGTCGGTTGAGATATGACGCTTACTAACCGTTACTCACGAAGGTATAGCAGTGAAATTTTGAAGAGTTAATGCTCATGTTTTCAGCGGTCTTGTTGAGACAGGACGGGTTTTTGTAGCTGCGGGTGAAACTACTTGAATCGCTGAAAATGTAATCACACGTTTCTAAAAAAAAAGATAAAGATGAATTATTCGTGTAATCGTGTTATTGGCTGGGTGCACAAGCCGCGTCATCGATTACCGTTAACTCCAGTTAAGAGAGCAGACAATTTCTCTCTCGCCACTCTGACTACCAGACAAGAACAGGAATAAGACTACTCCCCACACCTCACACAATTATGATTTCAATTAATTTAATTTTAAGTACTCAAGACTGTTTGTAGTGATAACGTGTCCACCACCAAACTCTTCTTCACTTGTTCCAAGCTTTAGATCTTTCCGAAGTTGCTACACATTGGCTTTGATAGTCCTAGCACCTATTATACTCACGTCTTCACTTAATTTTCTCTGCCGTTCCGTAAAATACAATTCCTGATTGTAACGTCAGCCACCGAGGCCCATTATTTTCTTTTTTCCTGTTGTTTCTCTTTAGGTTTTCACAACGTTCTCTTCCAATTTCTCTTCATATCACAGATTACGTCTCCGTTTGCTTATTTAACTTATGATTATAACATTTTCTTTGTGAATGAAAACACGCTCGACACTTGAGCAATATTCTACAATATTTATTACTTTACAAATCGGTTTTCGGTTCTTATTCCATCAACAGGTATAAAGATAAATATGTGTGACTATGAAATGATGTAGGATCAAAGATTTTCGACTAGTGCATACAAAGTATGTAACTTGGTTCCAACGAAGACAATATCTGTTTTAGAAGCTCAGAACTGCGAGTTTACCATACAGGGTGGTCGGAAATTCCCGTTACAAACTTCTAGGACATGTAGAGGGTAGTGAGTACAGAACATTTTGAACAGGAACCCACGTCCGGAATCGTATCATTTCCGTTCTACGACAGTTTCAGTTCAGATGTGTACCTCGTCAACGACTGCTTATGACAAGAGAAAAGTCTCAGAGTTCCCTGTCCTGGTATGCAACAGGCTAGACACGATGACGTGTACTACGTCAAACGATCCCCAGATGTCACTTATTCTCCACTTTGCTGTGAGACCGAGTCAATACCTGTGCATCACCGATAGAGGAAACATGGTGCAGTACACGTCTGCAGAGTATACAGACATGCTCCTTGTGTATGGCGAAGCTGGAGGTAACGGAAGAGCTGCTAGTCGGCTGTATCACGAACGTTTTCCACGCCGTCACACTCCATCGCACAAACTGTTTGCCCAAATTACACAACGGCTACGAGAAACGGGTACCTTCACCGTGAGGACGCAGGACTGTGGTGCTCCTCGGGAACGCCACACTCCCAAATTTGAAGAAGGTGCACTGCGTCGCATTGAAGATAGCCCGTCAACGAGTTCGCGAACAATTGCACGTACAATGGCTGTTAGTCACAGTACCGTCTTGGACATCCTGCATGAGCAGCAATTACACCCGTACCACTTACAAAGGGTACACGCTATGGGTCCAGCAGACTTTCCACAACGCGTCTAAGAACTTTCAGCATTGTACTCGATAATGCCGTAAAAGCTAAAATCTAAATTGTACAGAAGAAAATATACAGTAATACACAAATAAATTACGGTGTATTCTTTCAAGATAAATGAACAAATAGCATGTCCGAAGAGTGAGGTGTTGAGACAAAATTGGTACCTCGGGACGAAATCGCTGCCGTACTCAGCGACGAATGAGCGGAGCCGGCTTAGACACACCTACAATCATTTCCGTACGCCACCGCTACTGCACACTTACTATGATCGGAGTGCCGCTCAACTGTCTGCAATAGTCGCCGAACGCGACAGCATCGTCTCTCTACTGAGCCAGTAGCTCGATGGTTGTAGCAGAGAGAAATCTGCACAAATTTTTATCGTCAATTGTACTCTATCAGAAGAGATTGGTGTCTTTTTTTCTATATCAAGTAATACGTCAATGTTCAGTGAATGTAATAAATATCTATGATATTCCTGTGGACGTGGATTGTTACATAGTTAAATATTTAATTTTGTTCAAGCTGTGATAAAGTGACGTAATATTTTATGTGCAGTAGTATATCCTCTAGGAGTAAAGCTGAGAACGCACCACTGTACCAATGAATGTTGATTCGTCCTGTACAATAGCATAGACGAGCGGATGCAATGCTTGCTATAGATCACTTAAATAACTAACAGTAATGTCTGCATATAAACTGACTGATCAGAAGGTTTGTCACTGCGTAGCAATGGAAGACATTGACAATGAGGCAAACAAATTAGAAATGCAGGTAAACTGTTTGTATCCATGTTTAGAGGGTCGCCTAACCGGAAAGAGTTGTAAGGCCATGTACTCTCCTCGTAAAAAGCCAATAAGTAAGCCGAAAAATAATCAAATCTTGCACGTCGATATGTGACTATCACGTCACATCACCCTGTCATCCCTCTTTTTGAAAATAATTAAAACTCCAATTACTGCAATACTCGATAGTCACTTAATACTGGCATTAAAAAAAAATCACCTGCTTCAACAAACCATTGGAAATTGTCATCCATCAGACGAGATTTAAAAACAGCAAAGCATCATTGCCTGTTTGAATACAAATGACATATTTATGTAACAGCAACTGTGGTTCTTATGAACTAATACATACAGCAACAGTCACTTGTTACTAGTATTTTATTAACACGATGCGTTTCGGCACCATGCTGCTATCATCAGATACATATACAGTTATTTCTACATTGTAATTAATATGAAGTGAGGTTAGTTTCCTTTGCTGTACGTGCCACTGAGGTTATCTGCACACATGGCAAAGGAAACTAACCTCACTTCATATTAATTACAACGTAAAAATAACTGTACATGCACCTGATGATGACAGCATGCTTTAGAAATGCTTTGTGCTAGTAAAATATTAGTAAAAAGTGATTGTTGCAGTACCTATTGTTATATAAAAATCTTAAAACACAGTCGCAGGCTTCAGATAATACCCACATTTCTTTTCTCTCTCTCTCTCTCTCTCTCTCTCTCTCTTTTCGTCATCAGTCTTCTGGCTGATTTGATGTGGCCCGCCATGAATTCCTCTCCTGTGCTAATCTCTTCATCTTATAGTAGCAGTTGCAACCTACGTCCTCTATTATTTGCTGGATGTATTCCAATCTCTGTCTTCCAATACAGTTTTCGCCTTTACAGATCCCTCTAGTACCATGGAACTCATTCTCTCATGTCTTAACATATGTCCTACCATCCTGTCTCTTCTCCTTATCATTGTTTTCCATATACTCCTTTCCTCTCCGATTCTGCACAGACCCTTCTCTTTCCTTACCTAATCAGTCCACCTAATTTTCAACATTCATCTGTAGCACCACATCTCAAACGCTTCATTTCTCTTCCGTTCCGGTTTTCCCACAGTCTATGTTTCAGTACGACACAAAGCTGTACTCCACACGTATATTCTCTGAAATTTCGTCCTTGAATTAAGGACGATATTTGATATTAGTAGACTTCTCTTGTCCAGGAATGCCCTTTTTTCAATTGCTAGTCTGCTTTTGATGTCCTCCTTGCTCCGTCTGTCACTCGTTATTTTACGGCCTAGGTAGCAGAATTCCTTAACTTCATCTACTTCGTGACCATCGATCCTCATTTCTGCTACTTCTTATTACCTTCGTCTTTCTTCGATCTACTCTCAGTCCATACTCTGTACTCATTAGACTGTTCATTTCATTCAGCAGATCATGCAATTCTTCTTCACTTTCACTCAGGATAGCAACGTCATCAGCGCATCGTATCATTGATATCCTTTCACCTTGAATTTTAGTTCCACTTCTGAAACTTTCTTGTATTTCCATCATTGCTTCCTCGATGTATAGATTGAACAGTAGGGGCGAAAGGCTACATCCTTGTCTTACACTCTTTTTAATACAAACACTTCGTTCTTGGGTGTCCACTCTTGCTATTCCCTCTCGGTTGTTGTACACATTGTATATGACCCGTCTCTCTCTGAAGCTTAACCTTATTTTTCTCAGAATTTCGAACACCTTACACCCTTTTTTTGTCGAACGCTTTTTCCAGGTTGACAAATCCTATGAACGTGTCTTGATTTTTCTTGAGTTTTGCTTCCATTATTAACTGCAACGTCAGAACTGCCTCTCTCGTGCCTTTACCTTTCCTAAAGTCAAACTAATTGTCATCTAACACATCCTGAAACTGTATCATCTTCTGTATATTGTCAGAAAATTGGATGCATGAGCTATTAAGCTGATTGTGCGATAATTTTCGCACTTGTCAGCTCTTGCAGTCTTCCGAATTTGTGGATGATGCGTTTCCGAAAGTCAGATGGTATGTCGCCAGACTCATATATTTTACGCACCAACGTGAATAGTCATTTTGTTGCCTTTTCTCCCAACAATTTTAGAAATTCTGGTGGAATTTTATCTATCCCTTCTGCCTTATTTGATCTTAAGTCCTCCAAAGCTCTTTTAAATTCTGATTCTAATACCGGGTCCCCTATCTCTTCTAAAAGGACTCCTGTTTCTTCTTCTACAACATCAGACAAATCTTCCCCCTCATAGAGGCTTTAAATGTAATCTTTCCACCTACCCGCTCTCTCCTCTGAATTTAACAGTGGAATTCCCATTGCACTCTTAATGTTATCGCCCTTGCTTTTAATGTCACCGAAGGCTGTTTGACTTTCCTGTATGCTGAGTCAGTCCTACAGACAATCATTTCTTTTTCGATTTCTTCACATTTTTCATGCAGCCATTTCGCCTTAGCTTCCACGCACTTCCTATTTATTTCATTCATCAGTGACGTGTATTGCTGTATTCCTGAGTCGCCCGGAACATTTTTGTACTACCTCCTTTCATCGATCAATTGAAGTATTTCTTCTGTTACCCATGGTTTCTTCACACTTATTTTCTATGTACTTATGTTTTCCTTCCAAACTTCTGTTGTTGACCGTTTTAAGGACGTCCATTACTCATCAGCTGTGCTGCCTACTGAGCTATTCCTTATTACTGTATCTGTAGCGTTAGGGAACTTGGAGCGTATCTCAGCATCTCTTAGTACTTCCGTATCCCACTTCTTTGCGTATTGACTCTTCCTGACTGATTTCTTAAACTTCAGCCTACTCTTCGTCACTACTATGTTGTGATCTGAGTCTATAACTGCTCCTGGGTACGCCTTACAATTCAATATTGATTTTGGAATCTCTCTCTGTCTGAACATGATGCAATCTATTTGAAATATCACCCCGCCAAGTATACCTCCTCCTCTTGTGATTCTTGAACAGGGTATTCGCTATTACTAGCTGAAACTTGCAGAACTCAATTAGTCTTTCTCCTCTCTCATTCCTTGTCCCAAGCCCATATTCTCCTGTAACCTTTTCTTCTACTCCTTCCCCTACAACTACATTCCAGGCGCCCATGACTATTTGATTTTCGTCCACCTTTACATACTGCATTACCCTTTCAATATCCTCATACACTTTTTCTATCTGTTCACCTTCAGCTTGCGACGTCGGCATGTATACCTGAACTATCGTTGTCGGTGTTGGTCTGCTGTCGATTCTGATTAGAACAACCCGGTCACTGAACTGTTCACAGTAACACACCCTCTGCCCTACCTTCCTATTCATAACGAATCCTACACCTGTCATACCATTTTCTGCTGCTATTGATATTACCCGATACTCATCTGACCTGAAATCCTTGTCTTCCTTCCACTTCACTTCACTGCCCCCTACTATATCTAGATTGAGCCTTTGCATTTCCCTTTTCAGATTTTCTAGTTTCCCCACCACGTTCAAGCTTCTGACATTCCACGCCCCGACTCGTAGATGTTATCATTTCGTTGATTATTCAGTTTTTTTCTCATGGTAACCTCCCCCTTGGCAGCCCCCTCCCGAAGATCCGAATGGGAGACTATTCCGGAATCTTTTGTAAAGGATAGATCGTAATGACACTTCTTCAATTACATGCCACATGTCCTGTGGATACACGTTACGTGTCTCTAATGCAGTGGTTTCCATTGTCTTCTGCAGCCTCATGCCATTGGTCTTTGTTGATTCTTTCGCCTTCAGGGACTGTTTTCCATCCCTAGGACAAGATAGTCCCCTGAACTTCTGTCCGCTCCTCCGCCCTTTTTGACAATGCCGTTGGCAGGATGAAGATGACTTCTTATGCCGGAAGTCTTCGGCAGCCAATGTTGATTATACAGGTGAATGAATCTTTATTTAAACTTCTTTTACTTTGATAGCTGATCTCTATAGATTTTTATGAGCTGAATCACCCATAGTTCTCGTGCAATATGCTTTTTACTATATAGTATAAAAATCCTATGCTATACGGTAAATGGGAAAATTAATGAAACGCTTTGTTACAACATAATCATGGTTTGTATTTACAGTAAGCTACTTAAAACAATGATAGGTGTTAATTGAGGTTTCACTTGTCAGCTGGAATTGGTTTGTATTTTCTTTCTTTGTTTTCTTTGAAGCTTCCTGTCTAACTTTTTCTACGATGAGTCACTTGCTGAACTTCCCGGTCCTCCATCATGCTGGTGTTCCAGCGGCCTTGGTAGCGGTTTTCCATCACTTTAATGTCCTGGTGAAAACGCTCTCCTTGTTCCTCACTAACATCTCCCATATTGGCTGGAAAGTAATCAAGGTAACTGTTCAAAAAGTGAACTTTCAGGCTCATTCAACATCCTAAAGTTTTTAACTTCTTTAACATTGTAGCTATAATAGAAACATACTCTGTGTCTTTTTCACATCCTAAGAAATTTGTAACTTGCTTGAATGATATCCATGCTTCTTTCTCATTTAAGGTCATTGTGGATTCAAAGTTAATATCAAACATCAATTTTCCAATGTCAGGTCCGACACAGGCGCCTTCTCTTAGTTTAACTTCTGAAAGATGAGGATACTGTTGCCAGAGATACTTAAAACATGGTTCATCTTTACGCAAAGCCTTTACAAACTGTTTCATTAGGCCTAACTTTATATGTAGAGGTGGTAGGAGTACGTTTTTTGGATCTTCAAGGTTTTTGCGTAGAATGTTCTTCCCACCAGGTTTTAAAGACTCCCTCACAGGCCAGTTCTTTCTGCACCTGTGTTGAACCCTAGCCCTACTGGCCCATTTACACAAGAAAAACGGAAATTTGGTAAAGCCACCTTGCTGACCAAGGAGCATGCATGTCGCTTTTAGATCGCCACATATTATCCAACCGTGAGCAGATTAGCCTATTTCATTTATCACTATTTATAGGTTTTCACATATTTCTTTCATATGTACAGAATTTCCAACAGGTATAGATGCATACATGTTACCATTGTCTTATAAAACAACCTTTAAACTAGTTTTGGATGAATTAAGAGACAGCCTCCAGTCTTCCTTTTTTGTATTCAGTACCAAACTCATTCATCAGACTGGGAATGTCTCAGTAGCACTCTAAATCATCTTCTTGTTGAAAAAACTTGGAAAATAGCCGCTCTCTCTTTCTATATATATACATGCTGGTTCCAACTGCCAATAAGTTTTTTTCTTTTGATCTAGAGCCAAGCAATTCAGCGTTTTCTTCTGTTAAGCCCAGACCCCTAACCAAATCGTTAAGCTCGGTCTGAGTAAACAATTTGGGCTCTACACTTTCTGTATTACCATGGAATTCATCACCATCTGGTTCATCTAAATCACATTGTACATCAGAAAATACTTCTGTTAAAATTTAATTTAAATCATCTGTGGTTCAGGAACCGGCACGTATACACCATGCTCTATTCGAAGAATGGCAGACGGAAGGGTAGGGTAGGTTATTAACTTCTTGGTTTCGAATTATAACCACTAATATCAACACTGCAGTAATATCAACACTGCAAAAGTAGCAATCAGCAGAATGATTTCTTGGCTCCCTCCATATCATAGGAACAGCAAATCTAAAGGCTTTTTTCCCCTTTTTGGACCATGTTCTCAGATCTTCAGCACACATGTAACACACCTTATGAAGCGCCCAAGATTTATCTTGATCACCAAGTTTGGATCCAGAGTATGATAGGCAAACATTTTACACAAATTTTTCACAAATTCACCACAAATATAAAAAAAACTGTCAGCAGAGTGTTTACAACTACGATTAGACATTGTACCGAGCGCATGTACAGGAAATGGGAAAGTGAGGTTAGGTTGAAAGTAAACAAAACACCATCTGTTAACACAAAAATATAATCGACCTTTTTCAGCAGCGCTACCAACGTCATCTACATTCATTATACCTCATTTTTAAATTATTTTAACTATTTAAAAGCTGTTAAATTCTTTAAAAAGTCGCTTAATTTAAAAAATTGAAGAAATGGTGGGTGGTACAGTTTTTTAAGTATCATATTTGAATTTCCCACCCCAAAAAATAAGAATAAGGCATTTTCTCCAAAAACGTTTTTCCATCATTGCCCTATTTTATTAAGCAAAATCTAGGAAGCGGCGCGATTCGAACCTGGGACCGAAAACGTTTTGATTGTGAATCAAAGACGCTAACCCAAGACCACAGGTTTCCTTATAACATGGATAAATTTGTGTAACTGTGGTACATCAAACTAGTACGTGTAAATGTGCCAGGAATATTTAAATATGAAATGGGGCAGTTCTGTTCCAGTTAACACAGATAAAACAACTAAAACGTTTTTTATGGGCTGGGTTAACATTTTAGGCTAGCTTCAAGGAGCATGGTTTTGTATCACAGCAAATTATTGTGCTATTTCCAATTATTTTTCAGATGAATTTTTTGCTTGAAATATAAATGAAGTGTAACTTAAGTATATTAGTCTTTACATATTTTTGTGACTTAAGTAACAACAACATTTAGTAATAGTGCTTAAGATCTGTGTTCAGCTTGCATATATATTTTATGTTAATGTTTTCCCCAAAAAATTTGAATGGGCTTTAACATAATACAAATTTCATTTTCAACATTGAAGTATTATTGTTTCACATGGTAAGTCATATGAAAGACGCTAATCTTCAAAACACTGATTGAACATGGTGATTCATAAGAATCTGTTAAAAAACATCATTAAAACTAAATGAAATTCCACACCAAAAGAAATGATTTCAAAATTTAATTTTTAGGTGCCTCATTTGGCCACATCAGTTAACCAATTATTACATTTTGGTTGGTTGTACTTAGGGGCAATTACTGTTTCACTAAAAGACGTCATTTTTCTTGTCTTAATACTGAAAAGCAATTGACAGCCTGCTATTATTTAGTTCTTGTGGTCGGTAAGGTGATGAAAGAAGATTAATTACGTTGTACATGGAAATAAATTATGCGTTCATATGTTTAGAATGCTAATCCATCACGACACGCAGCTCAGAGGGATTACCTCATTGTACAGCCATTCCATCTATGGAAGGGGCGGTCACTTTTGTAGTGGAGAGTCACCCTTTGAGGCTCAACACGAGGTCGTGGTCGCCAAACTGGGCTGTCCCAGGAGAGTGGAAGAGGAAGTCAGCCCTCCCCTACCAGCTGGGCGAACCTGCCGGCGTCTCATCCCACCTCTCATCTGCTGCTCTGCAATATTTGTAAATTTAATCGCCGAGTTTTGAATTAATACCTTACATCACAATGGTAGATGTAGATCGTAACATTTTTTCCGCTACCATGAGTTTTTTAAGAGAATGTGGAACCATGTACAATACTGACAAACAATTAATTATGGTTCAGATATCGTTACTTTATCTATAGTTCAAATCAAGGCGTAGTAGGAGGAGCGGCCTCCACGCAAAGTTCTAGTGCAAATAAACAAGTAGATTATAATAAAATAAAAACAAACCTCTTTCCCCAAAAACTCTTATATTTAGCACATATCTGATGAACTCACGAATATGTCTGTCCACGTGACCTGTATAATGAGATGTGTGAAGGTGTCACAATCCAAACTGTACAGCACTTACTAAGAAAGAAGGCTGTAGGAGGCAGTGAGGTGACAGATACGAAAGCACAGTCTCTAACATTAAACTCACTCGCCGCTCAGTTTGCTGTAGCTGGCGACTGAAAAATCATTACATCTACACGGCAGGTACCCCAGGTTATAATTCCCAGCTGTTGATAAGCCAAGCGCTTATGAAAACATCTGCAGTACGACTCAAAGCAGACCACAAAAAAAAAGAATCCTCCTCATTCCACTAATGTAAACTCAACCCTCAATGCTCCAGGTCATAGGCTATACCCATTAAAATTGTGAAAAAAGTGATAGAAACAAATGATTTCTCACAAGGAAAAGTTTACCATCTGTGAACAAAAAGCAAATTATACACCACATATTGACCGGACGACAGTGAAAAGATGAGGCACATAAACAAATTATGTCGTTTGAGGAGTGACACATTACAATACAGTTATCTTACGTAGATTTCTTGACATAGCTGACAAAAAATGAAAAACACTTTTCAATAGGATTTGCTGCACATATTTTATATGGAAACACGTATCACACTTACACAAATTAAGGATTCTTATCCCTCATAAACGTGAAATTGTGTGTGCACTCAGACACATTGTAAATGACTGTGAAATGCACACAACATATTTACTAAAGTAGCTTATTAACCAACAAAAGATCCTACATGTACAAAAATAATAACAACCTCAAGAGATGCGAATACAGCACACACACACACACACACACACACATACACACACACACATATCACTCAAAAATTTCTGGTTAAACACTAAAAATATCTTATGAGTAAATCTGTAAGTGATACAGGTTACAGAGAGTAAACAAAGGAACCCTATTTTGTAATCTGTTCCAAATTTGGGAAGTGGTGGGTTTCTTACTTCGTCAGCAATGTCTCCATAGTGGCCACCAAGGCGAAAACCTGGCATTTTATTCGAAAAGGTACAACACGTAGAGATAACAACTGTGCGATTTATTCTTTGTTTACAGGAGAGGTGGTGCTACCTTCCGTGCTGGGTAGAGGAAACGCTGCTTCACATGCTTTTAATTTGTCCTCTTCCGTTTCAGTGCCGCCTTCTCTATGTTGACAATAACTTCTTCAGTCACCTGTCTATGCTATGCTCGCTTCTGCGGCAGAAATGCAGCAGCTTGTCTGATTTTGCCCTCTGGATCCATGTTCAATAAAACTTCAGTCAATGATGTTTTGATTGTTGCCTGAGGAAGGTAATTCCTTATAAACTTGAAGTCCTTGATCCATTTAACCCACGTGTCGTGCCTTTTCTTACGACAGATCCGGGAAAGCTTCCCCAATTCCTGCTTGACTCAGCTGCGTTTGTCTGTGGGTGCTACATGACTGTATAATTCTCCTTAATTTTTCCTCCTTCGTAACATAGCCTCCCACATCTTTGAAAGAAGCAGTTTCCTATTATCAGAATGCACATATTAAACATGTCCAGCCACACCTAGGAAGTCTCTGACAGACACCTTCGAGACAAAGCTACCCGTAGCCTTTTTCAGAAGTTTTAGAGTGACGTATTTTGACACTAATTCGACAAATACAAGGATATTTTGGTAACCATATCTCATCCTCACTCCTGTACCTCACAAGTCGATGGCAGCGTAGTCATCTAATTTCTTGGAAATGATGGGAGAAAAGAGAAAAGCTAGCTCCATAGGATAAGGCTTTTGGCTTTTCCCTTTTCATGCAAACTGTCGGTACTATCCTTACATGACTCTCCACCCTACTGAAGTAAACTGACTCTTCTAGTTTGCCAACGCACTTCCCGCATCAGAATGTCCATAACGTAGGTGAATTACCATATTAACTTATTTGTTAGCTCCTCTAGTACATAGCGCCCATTTTGAATCGTTTTAATTCCTACAGAGGAATAATACATTGTTTCTAAGCAGATAAAACTGCCGCAACTCCGGTAAATCTTTTCTCATTTTCTCAGTAATCTCTCATAGTATTGTATCTTTATTTTGTTTTCATCTCTGTTTTGTAAGACATCATGAGGGAAGTTGTCGTTATGCACGCCCTCTTCAAGTATGGATTACAAACTTGTTTTCATTTATTACTTCCTCGAAATCATGAGTTAGATCAACAGTGTGCCGGCCGTTGTGGCCGAGTGGTTCTAGGCGCTTCAGTTTGGAACCGCGCTGCTGCTACGGTCGCAGGTCGGAATCCTGCCTCGGCATGGATGTGTGTGATGTATTTAGGTTAGTTAGGTTTAAGCAGTTCTAAGTCTAAGGGACTGACGAATTACTCAGATGTTAAGTCCCATAGTGCTTAGAGTCATATGAACCATTTTTTTTAGATCAACAGTGAGCATGACAGTGTACTGGTAATGCTTTATCTTCACCAGGAATACGCTGAATTTAAAACGAGAGTTCCTGAAAGTAAACACACAACAAAATAGCCTGCCGTGAGTGAGTTTCTCTATCATCAGAATTTCTATGTATATACTTGATGGTTTTTCCATACAAATACTAACTAAATTTCTGGGATGTATACATATCATAAAGCATCTAACAGCATCACTGAATACTTTTCACTTTTATCTAACATATGACTGCTAAAATCTATTTTTCTGTGTTTATTACTCCATTCACATCTACTTCCTGGAAAGTCTCCACCACAATTCCAACTCTGTTGCAGTCTGCAGCAACACAAAATGGCAATATTCACCTTTTTGATCTGCAGCTCTTGTCCTTACTTTCCGCACTCGCAGTTAAATTTTAGGTTATGGATTCCGCCTTTTTGCGAACACGTTGTTTTTTCTCTTAACCCAAACATGTTTCAGCACCTCTGTGCCAACATCAGTGGGTTTCTGTTTATTGAAAACTGTAAGATGTGAAAATACTAAAAACGAGGAACCCATATCATGTAACAAAATGGCAAGCTCAAGTGCGGATGAGCTAGGCTGGTGCATTCACTCAGGCTCACTTCAACACCGAGAATTCTTTGTCTGTGTTCTCATCCCACCTGTAGAGCGCATTTTTTCATCTGAGTGTACACATGTAGCCGACGCTAAGGCCTTGTTCCCCAGAAATCTTCGGTAAAAATTTATTAATCCTACGAATCTCCTCAGCTTTTTCCTGATGCCATACAACTATTAATTTTTCTTCATGATGTATTCCGTCACCAGAAATCAGCTGTCCTAGGAACACAGTCTCCTGTTTATTAATTTTCAACTATTTTTGAGATGCCATTAATGAAATAATATGATGACTTGGGATTACTAGAGTCCAATTGAGATTGTTTTCGGAGTCATTGTTGAGGATCCACTCAGGACTTACTTCATGACATACTACAAGCATTCTTTAATAGTTTTTTTCTTATACCTACAGCACCACAAGTATCATAATTCCTACCTTTTATGATGTCTCTGTGCTATCTTCTATGTTGCCTTTTTCTCTTTTCACGAGTTTTTCAAGTAAAGATATAATCATCTGTTAGTGTTTCATTGTTTATCACTTGTGCTATACTTTGCTTTATGTGTCTCTACACTTTTATTTTCTGGTAGTGTTACCTATTTCAGGATTAAGATAATGTTATGGTCTATGCTTTCAGTTAAAGGTTTTGCTTTGTGTGGGCATGCTATTTTTGCTTTATTATCTGAAGTTGACATATTACTTTTTGTTACAGTTACTTCCTGACTTTCTCTGAGTCCTTAGTATTTTTTATTTATGCTAGACTAATTATGGATTTTTAAACAACGTTTTTGCCTTTGTACTTTGTGATGCTAATTATGTAGCCACTTACTTATACATATATTGGTCTATTTATGCACACTTTTGATTTGTCACACTATTATTTTCCAAGACATGACAGTACCTCTCCTTGCCTGAGCTCAGCGTTTGGCCATTCCTATTGTCTGTTCTTTAAGTGTGATAGTATTTTCATTCTACATTAATATAACATTATTTTGTTTTGTTTCTATGACAATTATGTTTTTGGTGTACCATAACTACCATCATTTTCAACTACAGCAATTACTATCCTGTTTATTGTCTCTGTCTATCATTTATTTAAGTAAGTTTGTTTACTCTTTTTCTCAAAAATATTTTCCATTATTTCAACACTTGATAACAGATCATCCTTGTGGTATACATAAAAAATCTAATGGGGTAGAGGGTTGGTTATTCTTTAACTGACACACCACGTGGCACTGGTTCCCCATATCCTTGAACCCTGTAGAACTCATTCTTCCATTCTGAGTTCTCAGTCTACTCTTCCTTCTGTTCTAAATATTTTTCTAACTGTGTAACTGTCCTCTGATAGGTAAACAACTATTTTTAATAGTTGTACTGAATAGAAATAAGATTTATACTGTGAAGTTAAAATACTTATTCAGACTTTATCAAAACTCTTATTTAAGCAGGTAGTATAAAATTTGTTACAGCATTAACTGTCCATACTTAATGTAAAGTTAACACTAAAATGACTACTGTGATTGTGCAGGTTATTGTAATCATTAATATTATATATATCTCTATGAATCACTTCTAAATAGAGTCTTTATGACGGTTTCAATACAGCAGTGTTACTGGGTATGTGAAGTTCTAAAATGACTGCTGCAATTGTGCAGGTTATTCTAATCATTAATATTATATATATGACCAAGGGTGTACCCAGGATCAGAACTGGGGGGGGGGGGGGGGGGGGGTAGGTCATACTAGTCTCAGGAAACAAGGACTCCAGACAACACTTTCAATTAAATAAAACAGTAAACAAGTGAAAAACTGCTTTTAATAAACATTTTAAACAGAAGAATTCACTTGTACAATTCGAGAAAACATGCAGCAATTCTTATTAAATAAAACAGTAATCTTGTGAAAAACTGCGAATATCTTCTGGGGGGGGGGGGGGGGGTGGCAGCTGCCCCACCCCTTGCCCCTCACTTGGTACGCCCATGTATATGACCATGAATAACTTGTAAATAGTGTCTTTATGACGATTTCAATACAGCATTGTTACTGTTGTGAAGTACTAAAATGACTACTGCGATTGTGCAGGTTATTGTAATCATTAATATTATATGTATGTCTATGAATCACTTGTAAATAGTCTTTATGACGATTTCAATACAGCATTGTTATTGACTATGTGAAGTACTAAAATGACTACTACGATTGTGCAGGTTATTGTAATCATTAATATTATATATATGTCTATGAATCACTTGTAAATAGAGTCTTAATGACGATTTCAATACAGCATTGCTACAGACCATATGAGGTTCTATTCACCTTAAATATATACAAACATTTATTTTGGAACAAATGTCCACTGCATAGTGTTATTATTTTGGTATACTACCTTTAGTAGGAAATTTTTTGTACATAGATTCTATAAAACTAAGTACTGCTACAGAGTATGTGACGTTATTGTTACCATCAAGATATATAAAAATTTTGAACAAATGTCCACTGCATACAGTTCATATTAATTTCTTGCACAATGATAATATCAATGTAACTAATATTAAATTTCTGTCACTATGACGAACGATTTTGTAAATGTTTTCAACTTAGCGTCAGACTAACCTGTCACCTGACAGGACATATGTTCTGCATCTGCGAGAATCTCATGATTGTGTGTAAGAGTCAGAGTGGACTACCACCTGACATAACGAGTAGCCTGAGTCTACATAAATATAAGTGAAACTCAGACTGAACTGTCATCTGACATAATAACTGGTCTAAGTCTATGAGAATATAACGAAAGTCAGTGTGAGCTACCTTCTCATGTAAAATGTGTCCTATACAGAATTGACTATCATGACTTTAAGGGTATGTCAGTGTGAGCTACCATCTGACGTAACATGTGTTCTATGACTAATAGAATATCATAATTGTAACTGAATGTCAGTGTGTGTTGTCACCTGACTTGACATATATTTTACAATCGATACCACCATGGCTCAGTGTGTCCCACCACCTGATGCCCATTCTTCTTCAGTCTTATTGTACTACTGATCACTATTAAAGTCAGTGTGTCCTATCACCCGATGGGACATTTATTGCACAATCGACATTATTTGTGACTCAGTGTGTTTCATCACCTGAGGCCCCATATTTTACTACAGTTTACAAGTAGAATTTGTGCAAACGGTCACCTGACGTGATATTGGTTGTACAATCTGTAAGTAGGCTGTTTAGGTTTTTGTATTGGTAACGCCACCTCTGTATGAAAATCACTGGCTGTGCTGTGTGCAGTCTGTGGCTGGTTGACATTGTTGTAATACTCGCGATTGTAGCATTGGGCAGTTGGCTGTTAACAGCGTGTAGCTTTGCGCAGTTGGAGGTGAGCCGCCAGCAGTGGTCGATGTGGGGAGAGAAATGGCGGAGTTTTGATATTTGTAAGAATGGATGTTATGAACTCCTATATATATTATGACTTTTGATGACTGTTACGGTAAATACATTGTTTGTTCTCTATCAAAATCTTTCATTTGCTAACTATGCCTATCAGTAGTTGGTGCCTTCCGTAGTTTGAATCTTTTATTTAGCTGGTAGTAGTGGCGCTCGCTGTATTGCAGTAGTTCGAGTAACGAAGATTTTTGTGAGGTAAGTGATTTGCGAAAGGTATAGATTAATGTTAGTCAGGGCCATTCTTTTGTAGGGATTATTGAAAGTCAGATTGCGTTGCGCTAAAAATATTGTGTGTTAGGATAAGCACAGTCGTATATAATTTTTCAAAAGGGGACGTTTCAAATCGACACTAGTTGTGGCTCAGTGTGTTTCTTCACCCGAGGCCCCACATTTTACTGCAGTTTACAATTACACTCAATGTAAACTGTCACCTAACATGACATATCTTCTTAATTTACTATTGTCAATGAAACTTGGCATGTACTCTAGGTCTACTACAAGATAATGATTGTAACTGAAAGTCAATTAATCCTGTCACCTGATGTGACACATCTTTTTTATTTAATTCTACTATTACTTAAAGTATCTTATTGCATTATTTCACTGGCATCAAGAATTGTTTTCCTCCGTTTTGTACATTTTGACTGTATTAGATACACTTCTCTTAATAATCTAAATGTCTGATGTCTTTGCCCTAGATTTATGTGTTTCTGTTTTGTACATTTTGATGTTCTTCGATTCACAGCACTTTGACAATCTAATGATATCATGCATTTTACTTCACATTCTATGTTTCGATTGGTGAATTTCATTGCTGTGTAATACTCTTTTAATTGTAATACTATGTATGTTTTGTATTGTATCTTACATCGTATTTTTTTCGAATTTCGTGGGGAAATCTGTGCTAACTGCACGACCCCCCCGCCCCCCCCCACCCAAAAAAAAATCTGGTCCAGCGGACCAGGGGGTTATGAAAGGTATGTGCTAAGGTCTGATCAGGGTAGCTCCAGAAAATAAAGTTGGTAGTTGCCAACCGCAAGGTGGACCGAGTATAATATCTTTGAGTAAGAGAAATGTTGGAACACGTGAGGCAATACTGGCCCTACGACTTATCTTACAAGAAAGATTAAGGAAAGGCAAACCTACGTTTCTGCCATTTGTAGACTTAGAGAAAGCTTTTGACAATGTTGACTGGAATACTCTCTTTCAAATTCTGAAAGTGGTAGGGGTAAAATACAGGGAGAGAAAGGCTATTTACAATTTGTAGAGAAATCAGATGGCAGTTATAAGAGTCGAGGGACATGAAAGGGGATCAGTGGTTGCGAAGGGAGTGAGACAGGGTTGTAACCTCTCCCTGATGCTATTCAGTCTGTATATTCAGCAAGCAGTGAAGGAAACAAAAGAAAAATTCGGAGTCGGTATTAAAATCCATGGAGAAGAAATTAAAACTTTGAGGTTCGCCGATGACATTGTTATTCTGTCAGAGACAGCAAAGGACATGGAAGAGCAGTTGAACGGAATGGACAGAGTCTTGAAAGGAGGGTATAAGATGAACATCAACAAAAGCAAAACAAGGATAATGGAATGTAGTCAGGTGATGCTGAGGGAATCAGATTAGGAAATGAGACATTTAAATTAATAATGGAGTTTTGCTATTTGGGGAGCTAAATAACTGATGGTGGTCGAAGTAGAGAGGATATAAAATGTAGACTGGCAATGGCAAGGAAAGCGTTTCTGAAGAAGTGAAATTTGTTAACATCGAGTATAGATTTAAGTGTCAGGAAGTCGTTTCTCAAAGTATTTGTATGGAGTGTAGCCATGTATGGAAGTGAAACATGGACGATAAATAGTTTGGACAGGAAGAGAATAGACGCTTTCGAAATGTGGTGCTACAGAAGAATTCTGAAGATTAGATGGGTAGATCACATAACTAATGAGGAGGTATTGAATAGAATTGGGGAGAAGAGGAGTTTGTGGCACAACGTGACCAGAAGAAGGGATCGGTTGGTAGGACATGTTCTGAGGCATCAAGGGATCACCAATTTAGTACTGGAGGGCAGGGTGGAGGGTAAAAATCGTAGAGGGAGACCAAGAGCTGAATACACTAAGTAGATTCAGAAGGATGTAGGCTGCAGTAGGTACTGGGAGATGAAGAAGCTTGCACACGATAGAGTAGCATGGAGAGCTGCATCAAACCAGTCTCAGGACTGAAGACCACAACAACAACAGCAACAACAACAAGAGGATTTTTGATGTTTAAGAGAGCCAGGCACGCACAGTAAATAACCGGGGAGTCGCAGTTAGGTGCCCGGAGGAAGCAGACGTTTGGTGACAGCTTTAAGGTAGGTCGCGCTCGCTGCCCCAGACCAAACTTACGCATGTAAATGAGAGAAGATATATAATGATTTCAAAATGGTTTCTATTAGATAATGTTCAGAGTTAGGATTTGTATGTCCAAGGTCAACACGGTAAGCGTTTTGTAGAAATTTTTGTAAGAGTTATTCGCGCTACAAAAATGTTGGAAATGGTGGGTTTTGTATATGACTTAAAATTTTAACAGTATATATATTGAGATCAACATTGTGTTTAAATCTAACAGCCTGAATCATCATCCACATCCTTTGCTTGTATTGAATATGAAAATGAGTAGTAAAGTAAAGTTACCTACCAATGTAAGAACGAAAAGAAAATGAGGCCTCTATGCAATACATATGTGCAGTTCATAATTCGAAATCGATTTGGGCATACCCAACGTTATCAGAGCAAAGTTATTTCAAATAACTAATATTATGCCATTGCACAACTAGCATTATTCAAGTCGAGATATAATTTCATTAAGTAAACATCAGGGCCAAAAGTTAATTTTCCACTACCATCTTAATGCAGATGCAGGTTTGTTGAATAATTAATTTAGAACAATCTTATCAATGGTACTTTCACAAAAAAAGGAAACAATTTTGGTTAGATACTTTGATCATGCAAGAGTAATCTCGCAATAATATAAAAATTGTCATGATAACTCAATGAAAAATGAATAGCTCAAAAGATAAATACACACAGAATACATAACATGCTTTATGATGATATGATAGCTGGTCGGTCATGGCCTTGATGAAGTAAACATCACAGAATTTGCATGAAGTGATTTAGAAAAACCGCAGAAAACCTATATCGGTATAGCTGCACAGGGCGAACTCTGTCCTGCCCAATGCGAGGTCAGTATCAGCTGCACCACCTCATTCAGTTGGTATCTACTGCAGAATGTTCTTTGATTTACACACAATTTGCTTCAGATAACATAGTTTCTGCCGTCACCGCCGCACACGCTAAAGCAGCTCGCTGCTGACTTCTTGATCTCGAAAAAGCTTCTCTGAAAACTGACTCGAAGCCCGAAAACGTTCACCTATGCTCGATTTATGTCTTCCTGCCCTTCCCCATGCCCACCTGAAAAGCCGAGTCAGCATTCCTCGACATCAAGTGAGATGCTGACCTCAGGAAAATAACCTGATGTGACTCTCATCCACTTAAGATCTTGAAATACACACATCAAAAAACGTTTTGCATCAGCTCGGTTCCGACAGTTCTGGAACCTGCACGGAAAATTGGAATAGCGATCAACATAAACATCATTTCCGCTCCTTTTATTGCTCATGAAAACCACTCATTTCATGTTGAACCACCATACAGCGAGACCTTCAGAGGCGTTGGTCCAGACTGCTGAAAACACCAGTACCTCTGATACCCAGTAGCACGTCCTCTTGCATTGATGCAGGCCTGTACTCGGCGTGGCATGCTTTCCACAAGTTCATCAAGGCACTGGTGGACCAGATTGCCCCACTTCTCAATGGCGATTCGGCGTAGATCCCTCAGAGTGGTTGGTGGGTCACGTCGTCCATAAAAAGCCCTTTTCAATCTATCCCAGGAATGTTCGATAGGGTTCATGTCTGGAGAAGGTGCTGGTGGCTCTAGTCGACCGATGTCATTATCCTGAAGGAGGTCATTCACAAGATGTGCACCAAGGGGGCGCGAATTGCCGTCAATGAAGACGAATGCCTCGCCAATACGTTGCCGGTATGGTTGCAATATCGGTCGGCATTCACGTATCGTACAGCCGTTACGGCGCCTTCCATGACCACCAGCGGCGTACGTCGGCCCCACATAATGTCACCCCAAAACAGCAGGGAACCTCCACCTTGCTGCACTCGCTGGACAGTGTGCCTAAGGTTTTCAGTCTGACCGGGTTGCCTCGAAACACTTCTCCGACGATTGTCTGGTTGAAGGCATATGCGACGCTCATCGGTGAAGAGAACGTGATGCCAATTCTGAGCTGTCCACTCGGCATCTTATTGGGACCGTCTTTACCGCGCTTAATGGTGTCGTGGTTGTAAAGATGGACCTTACCATGGACGTCGGGGGTGAAGTTGCACATCACGGAGCTTATTGCACACAGTTTGAGTCGTAACACGACGTCCCGTGACTGTACGAGAAGCATTATTCAACACGGTGGCGTTGCTGTCAGGATTCCTCCGAGGTATAACCCGTAGGTGTCGGTCATCCACTGCAGTAGTACCCCTTGGGCGGCCTGAGCGAGGAATGTCATCGACAGTTCCTGTCTGTATCTCCTCCATAACCGAACAACATTGCTTTGGTTAAATCCGAGACACCTGGACACTTCCCTTGTTGAGAGCCTTTCCTGACACAAAGTAACAGTGCGGCCACGATCGAACCGCTGTATTGACCGTCTAGGTATGGTTGAACTGCAGACAACACGTGCTGTGTACCTCCTTCCTGTTGGAATGACTGGAACTGATCGGCGGTCGGACCCCTCCGTCTAATAGGCGCTGTTCATGCATGGTTGTTTACATCTTTGGGCAGGTTTAGTGACATCTCTGAAGAGTCAAAGGGACTGTGTCTGTGACACAATATCCACGTCAATGTCTATCTTCGGGATTTCTGGAAACCGGGGTGACGCAAAACATTTTTTGATGTGTGTACAGTTTACTTGTAACAGCAGTAAACTGTGATCATGTTTTGCAGCAAATTGTAGTTATCCCCTTTCATTATTAACCACTGTTCCTAGCCCACAAAGTAATGGTTGTGTATCACGCATTATACTGGGTGTCCCAGCTATCTTGTCCACCCAAAATATCTCTGGAACAATATCAGCTATTGGTAAACGACTTTCACCGGTATCAATGTAGGGCTGGGGCACATGAACGTACATATTTGGAAACATTCTAAAACGAAAGCATATGTGTTTATCAACACAAACACGTTTTTTTAAATGGACCTCCTACATTTTTTCTTCAGCAATTCATAGCATGACAAAGCACATACACAATGGCGTTGATTACATCGCAATATTCCCATTGCATCCCGAGATATTAAGACGCGAAGTTGACGCTTGAAACACCCGAAATGCGCTGCTAGCGCACATCCTGAGGCTCAGGCGTGAACCCCATGCTGCCCGTAATCGCGATGTCATTGACATGCGTAACCACACTTCCATACTTATCAAGAGGTGGGAAACGAATAATACGGTTTGCTGCCATCCTGCATTAACGTCGTACATTCCAGCAGTTATTTATCCCATAGGCTAGGGGTGATGCGGTTCTGTAACATATCTGTGTACCGCAACGTTAGTCACAAAGTTAACTTCGCTTATCGTTAATCCGTTACTAAAAAGGTAATGCCGTTCAACGTTAAAACTTTACTTTACTGTAGATCTAGCGCAAGTGACAGTTAATCATTCACTCGTAATAGTAAAATTCATGTTGATGGTTTTAGTGAAACGAGCAAGTGGACTAAACGTTTTACCGTTGTTTAGGTAAAAATGTTTTGATTTGGGAAGTTCAGGTAGGACATAGAAGATGAATGTAAACATGTTTAACCAATTAGTTTTATTATCACATAATTATCAATGTTATGTTTATCTAATGCGTTAAATTTCAAATTCTTGCAAACAAATGTTTCTTAACATCACTTGGTAAAATGGCCCTTTGTAGAAACTTCCACTGTGATACCAGCACTATATACTAAACATAGCGTTCACATCTCATGCTCAAAGTGATGCCCATTGGCTTGCATACATAGGGTCACTCTGCGGATGAAGGATGCTCTACTTCGTGCTCCTGTTTCCTCTTTGATGGCTGTACAAGCATCAATAATGCGTTGCTTTATGTCCTCTGGTGTTGTTGGTTCATGTTGGTAAACAGCATCCTTCACTGCTCCCAAAAGAAAATAATCCAGCGGTGTAAGGTCCGGAGATCGGGCAGGCCACCTAACTGGGCCACCTCGTCCAATCCACCTACCAGGGAACTTACGGTTCAGAAGTCGTCGTGCTCGTAAGGCGTTATGTGCAGGGCATCCGTCATGCTGATACCACATGACCATTCTCCGGTTCAGAGGTACGGTGTCCAAGAGAACAGGAAGATTGTGTCGTATAAATCTGGAGTATTGTCTGCCATTTTGGATGCCATTTATAAAGAAAGGTCTCAACATGGCGGCGACTGAGTGACGTGCGTTAGCTTGGCTCGCAAGTTTACGTGAAATCTGGAGGTGTTTTAAGCAGTTAGGCTAGTATACATATACTAAAGCCGTATATCTCCCGCCGAGTGTCGTATTTTACATCACATACTGAGCACCAATTACACGGAATCGCACTTAAAATGGAAAATCGCCGAACAACGCGCAGTGCAGCCAACGGCCAGGCCGGCGACAGCGCAGGCGTGGAGTCTACACCGGGAGCTGCGGCCGCTCCGCCCGGCACCGCTGACATCGCCGCACTCGTGAAGGCTGAGGTGAGGTGAGTGCCGCGCTGCAGGCTACGGAGACGCTCGGGCTCGTTGTTCAAACCATCACTGATGCCGTCACTGCGGCAGTGACGGACAAAATACAGAAAACTCTGGAGGCGAATGCGAGCGAGATCCGTGCACTGGACACATCTTTAAAAGCAAGTGAGGAGAAAGCACGACTGCTCGAACAGAAATTGATCGAGAAGACGGACGAGCTCGAACAATATCAGAGACGCAATAATCTCAGACTGTTCGGCATTCCAGAGAGCAGCAGGGAGAACACAAATGAACTTGTGATAAACCTTGTCCAAGAAAAGCTAGGCGTGCAGGTGACTCTGAGTGACATTGACAGAAGTCATAGAGTGGGTCGTAAGTCGCCAGGTTCTACAAAACCAAGACCTATAATAGTGAAATTTATGTCGTATAGGAAGAGATCTGAAATCTTCAGAGCAAAGAAGAATCTCGCCAAGTCGGGTCTGACAGTACGCGAGGATCTGACCTCTGAAAGACTAAACATTTTGAAGAGCGCGATTTCGAAATTTGGGCTACATAACGTATGGACAAATGACGGCAGGATAATGGTTAAGACCGAAAACGGAAAGAAAACAATTTGCAGTGTTAATGAACTCGAAAGCCTGTGCTTTAGAAGCTAAATCATGTCTAATCTTGCTGCCACTAACCTGTATGTTTATATTGTTTACACTGTCAACCATATCGTAACTAATGTATTATCAAATTGTTCGTTTCTCTAAATAGCTATTTTTTTATCTCTAATTATTTTTTCTCGTGTAATATTTGTTATTATTTGTATTATCAACTTTTCGTTTCTCCACATAACTATTTTCATTTTTAATTGTTTTTCTCATGTAATTTTGTTAATTATTGCATAAGGTAGTCTCACTTCCATCCTTAATTAGCAACCCACCATCATACTTTAGTTGTTATCCTCATAAGTGCAATTAATATCACACTCTGTCATAACGTGCAGATTACTCCCGTTGTATTTAGCGGAATTCCTTCCCCTGCCAGCCCACGGCTACTTCCATAACCGTTGCAGACCTCGCTGACCTTGGCCGCAGATCCCGTTGCCTCCCCGGGGACCTACCCCCTCCCCTACCCGGCCGCTTTCACTGCACAGAACTGGGAGGACACTCCCTCACCCCCCCCTCCTTCACACGCTTTCCGCATTCCTCATGCCAGACCCTCTTGTCACCGCCAACCACGACCCGCAAACATCGGTCGGCAGCCTCCTCGGGCAATCAACACCCGAACGCACCAAGCTGCATATTGTACATGCAAATGTCCAGTCTCTGCCAGCTCACTTCGACGAGTTCAAATATATATTTCAAACTGCTGATGTACACGTAATACTTTTGTCAGAGACTTGGCTCAAACCAAGTATTCCTACAACTTCCGTAAACCTAGATGGCTATATCTTTCTCAGGCACGACAGATGCAACAGACGAGGGGGCGGAGTAGGGGCGTACATACGCTCTGATTTGTCACCTACAGTACTACACACATCCGACAACAATGTAGATAAACAAGTGGAATATATGTTCATAGAGATCAAATCACTTAACAGAAAATGCTTAATATGTGTCCTTTACAAACCTTCTAAAGTAGGTGGGTTCGCCTGCTTCGAAACTGCCCTCTCTAGTCTCGAATCGTCATAAGAACATGTAATTATAGCTGGTGACACCAACATTAGTTTTCTGTGCAATAGTCCTTCCACTGGGAAATTTAAGAGGATGCTTTCTTCCTCAAATATGACGCTACTTCAGCTGGCACCTACTCATCACACGACTACCAGTCACACTTTCATAGATATATTCACAACGAAATCCCCGAACAGAATAATCCGCACCTCTCAAATATCTCCGCCTGGCATGTCTGCCCATGACATCATTTCCATGACGTATTCACTAGAATGCCCTAGAAAGAAACAAAAACTGTCTACATATCGAGACCTCAAACGCATAAATTTGCCTGAACTCGAAACTGAGGCACAAGAAATAGTTTGGGGGATGACCTCTACTCCCCTCATGGACATAAACGACAAACTCCACGATTTCACTAACAAAATTACTCAACTATATGACAAATATGCTCCAAAAAGACCAGAAAAGCAAAAAGGCAACCTGCACCTTGGCTGACTGATGAACTAAAACAGCTCATGAATCGCAGAGATGCTGCACATCGAGCATACAAGATACACCCTACACCTGAAAATCACGCTGTATACAAGCAGAAACGAAACAAAGTCAGTCAAGTGGTGAGAAACGCTAAGCTCAGACATGCCCGTACATTAGCTGACAATAGATGTAGACCAGCTATCCTGTGGAAAAATCTCCGTAGTCTCGGTTTAGGCAAAATAAAAGTTGCAGAAAATCCCATGGTCCCAGCTGAAGAACTAAACCGATTCTTCACATTACCTGCAACCAAAATTGATCCGCAAAAAAAAACAGAGAATCATTGATTACTTCATTGGGATGAACGACTGTAGCAAAGAAAAATTCTATCTACAGCACGTCACTTGCAGTACTGTCAAGAAAGCCATAATGCGGATTAGATCAGCATCTACTGGACATGATGATATCACTATCCAGATGGTAAAACTTATTATTGACCAACTACTGCCCTCTATAACAGACATTTTCAACGATTCATTAATCACAAGTGTTTTCCCTGAGGCCTGGAAACTGGGACAAATTAAGCCACTGCCTAAAAAGGACATCGCCACAGCAGGCTCTGACTACTGTCCCATCTGCCTTCTTCCTGCACTATCAAAGGCCTTAGAATATATAGTTCATGACCAGCTCACCAACTACCTAACTACTAACAACCTATTAGACGAATACCAATCAGGTTTCCGTAAACATCGAAGCACAACATCCGCTCTGATAAAAGTGACAGATGACCTGAAACTTGCCATGGACAGACAAGAAGCGACTATCATTTGCTTCTTAGATTTCAGCAAAGCATTTGATACTGTCGACTTCGACATCTTACTAGCCAAACTTAGCGGTCTAAATTTCTCACCAAGCGCAGTGCAATGGTTTCGCTCATACATGACGTCTCGTCAGCAAGGCGTCCTGTCTGGGGATATAAAATCACAATGGCGGCAGGTAGTGTCAGGCGTTCCCCAAGGCTCAGTATTAGGTCCTATACTCTTCTCTCTTTATGTCAATGATGTGTCATCGGTCCTGACCTATTGCAAATACCATATGTATGCTGATGACCTCGACGCACTGTCAAAATGGGCACAGGACATAGGTCTAAAACTAAACCCATCTAAAACCCAAGCGGTACTTGTTGGTCACTCTAAGCTCATTAGCCCAAAACATCGGGAATCCGTACCACCTCTTATCCTAAATGGAACAATTATTAACTTCTCGCCCTCAGCAAAGAGTTTGGGAGTAATAATAGATGAAAATCTAAATTGGACAGAGCACGTAACTGCAGTGTGCAAAAAAGCATCAGCATCCCTTCATGTCCTACAAAAATATAAAAAACTCTTCCCTTTCGATCTGAAAAAGAAATTAGTACAAACGCTTATACTCTCAATCATTGACTACAGCGATATTATCCTACAAGGCCTCTCTCAGGAAAATTCCCGACGTCTAGAACTGGTCACGAATGCCTGCGTCCGATATATCTGTGATGTTCGGCTTTTTGATCACATTTCACCAGCATATGCAAAATTGTCCTGGCTGCGTGCAGACAAACGCAGAGATTTCCATACACTCTGTCTCATCTACTGCCTTATAAATGTACACTGTCCCTCATATCTCTCCTCGTCCCTAACACTCATGTCGGAACAACATGACAGAAACACACGTTCCCATCATAATAAAATCCTCTCCGTTCCACTGCATCGCTCAGTCACCTTCTCCAAGTCCTTTACAGTAGCGGGAACCCGACTCTGGAATAACCTCCCTCGTTATGTTAGAGAACTTAAAAACATGACCGGCTTCAAAAAACAGTTAATGACGTATCTACTTAAGCAACAGTAATGCCTTCCTCTGTACATGAGTGCACTTCACCTCATTACTTCCCTCTCTCCCCCTCCTTAAACCTCCCTTACCCAAAACTCGCTATACTAGTAAACATCTACTTTACACACAAAAATATTAATGTACATCTGCACAAACCTTCATTACTATTGCGAATCTTTCTCATGTTTGTCATTATTATTTGATTTTTTTACTGTTATTATTATTGCTTTCACCATAATCTGTATGTATAGCACCTGATGTAAAAATACTGCCAGCATTTACTTTATTAGGTCTTAGTCATGTTTATCATTATTATTTGATTTTTTGTTTTACTGTTATTATTATTGCTTTTATCATAATCTGTATGTATAGCAACTGTTGTAAAAATACTTCCGCATTTACTTTATTAGGTCTTAGTCACTAGTCTTTATTCATATTATCACTAGAGTAAGCTAATTTTCTCATTTAAACTATGTTCATGATGTTACTCTGATGTGTGAAATGCTGCATGTGTGGAACACTGGTCCGATGTAAGAGAGGGCCTGATGGCCCTAATCTGATCAGGTTAAATAAATAAATAAATAATCCCACACCAAACATTAACTTTCCACGGATGTTGATGCTCTACCTGACGGAGACATTTTCGATTGTCCGCGGACCAATAATGCATATTCCTCATATTGACAATTCCTTTGTTGGAGAATGATGCCTCGTCGGTAAAGAGAACATCTGCAAAAAAATTTGGATTAGTCAGAAGCTTTTGCTGAGCCCACCGACAAAATGTTACCCTATTGCGGAAGTCATTTCCATGAAGATCCTGATGTAAATGAACATGGTAAGGATGAAATTTATGACGTTTAAGAATACGCTGTGCACTTGATTTCGACACACCAACTTCGCGTTCAATTTGACGTGTGCTGATTTGAGGATTCACATCTATGGTATCGAGCACAGCAATTTCAGCACGTTCATCTGTGCGTGTTCTAGGACGATGTCGAGGTCTTGGATTTAAGCTTCCCGTTTCACGTAGACGAGATGTGAGACGACCAAACATCCGACGCGAAGGCGATGGCATGTCAGGGAATCGTCTTCTGTACAGTCGTTCTGCCTAAACAGCATTTCGTCCACCTACAACAGGGTACAGTACAGGTATGTAGAGTAGGGTAGAAACAGACATATTAACTTAATAATCATAATGTTCGCTAACAGTACTATGAACAAACAAGCAATCCCATAACGTATTTCCCGTCAACGTACATTCTCCATAGATCAGCAACATTTCTACCATATCTTCATGTGTGTACATTATACTGTACAGTATAAGTTCCACAACACAACGTTTGTTCACAATGTGTACTACCTCCGTGCCGTCACTAGATTACTCTGATGCACGACTACACTGGCAAGTGGTGTAGTGCACGCCGAAGCAACAACAAATGAGATGCTCGGAGGGTGGTGGGGTACAGGAGTTTGCATGGGTCGCAAATCATAAACAAGGCGACGTGGTAACTGTGGCAGTAGTGGGAACTACGTTGGACACTTGACTAGGTAGAGCCAGGCCCTGCGCGACAGGCACAATGGGTCATATAATGCGTTAGATAAACCTTATTTTGGGTGTGCAGGATAAATAAGACAACCAGACGGGTGTACACCGATCGATACTGGTTCATATTGTGTACGTAGATACGTAAAACGTGCAAGAGGGAAACCATTATGTGTTGATGGCAGCAGACCGTATTATTCGTTTCGGACCTCTTGATAAGTATGGAGGTGTGATTACACATGTCAATCACATCGCGATTACGGGCAGCATAGGGATGACGCCTGAGCCTCAGGACGTGCGCTGGCAGCGCATGTCGGGTGTTTCAAGCGTCAACTTCGCGTCTCAATATCTCGGGATGTAATGGGAATATTGCGATGCAATCAACGCCATTGTGTATGTGCTTTGTCATGCTATGGATTGCTGAAGAAAAAATATAGGAGGTCAATTAAAGAAAATATAAATTTGTATTAAAAAACACATATGCTTTCGTTTTAGAATGTTTCCAAATATGTACATTCATGGGCCCCAGCCCTACATTGATACCGGTGAAAGTCGTTTTCCAATAGCTGTTATTGTTCCAGAGATATTTTGGGTGGACAAGATGGCTGGGACACCCTGTATATGAAGAATGTTTTCGATGTCATTTTGGGCAGACTTATATTAGTAACCTCACTACCTTGGCTGATTTATACACAGTTTTATTCCCTGATAGTAAATGCTGTTTTGAGTTCTTGTTTGTTTTTCCTTGGTAAATGTAAGTCCAAACTCACTTTTATTCCATGATAATGTACAGACCTGTAAGTGAAATACTGGGCTGGTGCATGAGTTCCTAGAGTTTTTCCACAAGTTTAATAAATACAACAGCTACACGTAACAGAGACTTAAGTCATCAGTAATATATTATCCTTCACTGTTTACTACAGGTAGCCAATGCTGGAATAGCTTTTCCATTTCGCGAAGCGTGATTTTAACCTGAAGAACTCGTCAAGCCAAATTCGGAGGACATTCTCATCCGGATAGGAATTTCCTTGAGGTTTTTAGACAGAGTGCAGAAAAGGGTGAAAATCTGAGGGTACAAGATGAGGTGACTAAGGTGTATGCGGAATGACTTCACAACCAAACACCTGTATAGCGCTTTTTGTCAGTCTAGCAGAATGCGGGCGGCCGTTATCGTGGAGTAGCGTCAGCTCCTGGTCCTTGTTCTTGGACTGCGTCCCTAACATGTCTCAGTTGCTGACAACAAATATCAGCAGTGATGATTACACCGCGGGAAAGCACTTCGTGGTGCAGTATACCACCGCTGTTCCAACTGATGCACAACATTACCTTTTGTGGATGCGCCGGTCGTCGTAATGGGTGTTGCTGCTTTGTTTAGGCTCAACCATTCCTCTTTTCCTTATGTTAGCATAAAAACAACATTTCTCGTCACCAGTAACAACACAGGGTCTGAACGGTCGGAACTGTTCACGAGCCAATTGACGACGGGCAAACACAGATGCATGTATGGCCAACCATTAATTTTTGTGATTTTTAGCTTAGAGCATAAAGTACATGTACACCCAATTTTTCAGCCTTCCCCATGGTATGCAAATGTCATACTATGGTGCAATGATCACAGTTCATCACATCTGCCAGTTCTGGAATACAATGACGTCGATCAATGTGGATTAATGCTTTTAAACGAGCTTCATAAAACCCCGAAGGTCTTTCTGAACGCGGAGAGTTACTGAAGTCCAAACTATCCTCTTTGAAACGAGATAACTATTTTCTTGCCGTGTTCTGTCCATTAACATTACTCCCATACACAACCGCAAATGTTTATGGCTGTCTTCTTTGCTGTCATCCCTCTGTTGAACTCAAAGAGAAGAATATTTTAGAAATGTTCCTATTACTTCACTTGGCACGCCATTTTCTAGCGTGCACAGCTCCACTCACAGTCTCCAAACGATAATATGCAAATTCAAAAAGCAACAGTGATCTACAAATAAAAAATGACAATCGATAAATAAACCCATAGCAACCGGAATACCAAGATGCAACAAAGAAAAAGAAAGCTACTAACTATTGCACCAATCTATTGCTTAATAATGTCTGTTTTCCTGATATTCACCTCAGATTGATAGATGTACTGACTTATTGCAGTAAGGATTGCTATTTACGAGTGTCACTCCGAAAGAAATGCTCACATTTTTTTTTAAATCCAACTTTTATTCTACATGTTTGAAAGTTTTACAATGTGTAAATACTTCCCTTAGGATCAATATTTTCATTTTTCAACATACTTTCCATCCCTCTCAACTGCCTTACGCCATCTTGGAACCAGCGCCTGTATACCTGCGCGGCAAAATTCTGGACCAACCTGTTGGAGCCACTGTTTGGCAGCGTGCACATGGGAGTCATCGACTTCAAACCTTGTTCCACGGAAAGAGTCTTCCAGTTTCCAAAAGAGATAATAGTCACATGGAGCCAGGTCAGTACTGTAAGGCGGGTGTTTCAGTGTTGTCCATCCGAGTTTTTTGATCGCTTCCATGGTTTTTTGACTGACATGTGGCCGTGCATTGTCGTGCAACAGCAAAACATCCTGCTTTTGCCGATGTGGCCGAACACGACTCAGTCGAGCTTGAAGTTTCCTCAGTGTCGTCTCATATGCATCAGAATTTATGGTGGTTCCACTTGGCATGATGTCCACAAGCAAGAGTCCTTCGGAATCGAAAAACACCGTAGCCATAACATTTCCAGCAGAAGGTGTGGTTTTCACATTTTTTTTCTTGAGTGAATTTGCGTGATGCCACTCCATTGATTGCCTCTTCGACTCTGGTGAAAAATGTTTCATCACCTGTCACAGTTCTTCCAAGAAATTCATCTCCACCATTCTCGGACAGTTAAAAGTTCGCTGCATACCGTTTTTCTTGTTTGTTGTGAGCCACTGTCAAACCTTTTTTAACCCCAACACTTTCAGTATTCTGTAAACACTTCGTTCCCCTATCCCAACATAGCGTGACAATTCGTTCACTGTGATGCGTCTGTTAGCACTCACCAATTCGTTAAGTCTCTGCACATTGTCTGGAGTGTGTTCAGTACGAGGCCTGCCGCTGCGAGGACAATCCTCAATATTGCCGTGCACGTTTTCATCACGTAACCTGCTTGCCCACCCACTAACTGTACAGCGATCGACAGCAGCATCTCCATACACCTTTTTCAACCTCTTCTGGGTGTTTCCAACTGTCTCGTTTTCACAGCACAGGAATTCTATGACAGCACACGACGCACACGAAGGTCAAGTGTAGCATCCATGTTGAAGACATGCTGTGACGGCGCCACTCACGGGAACAGGTTGAACTAAGTTTGAAAACAAGCGGGAAGGATGTATCTACACACTGTAAAACTTTCACACATGCAGAATGAGAACTGTATTTTTACAAAAACAGTGTGAATTTCTTTTGGAGTGACCCTCGTATAATGACCCAGACTACCACTTCTAGTTATTATTCTTACGGCCCTTTTCCGCAGTTTAAAAAGGGTGTTCATGTTTTGTACCTTCGAACACCAGAGAAGAATCCGATAACTAAGAATTAAGTGCATGCAGGATTAGTATTTCACCACAAGACATTTTTTGTTACAGAGTGATGCTGAAACCCTAAGAGCATAACATGCTGATGACATTCTTTTCGCCTGTATCGTCCCTGTTAACGACAATCAATATTCATCCCTAAAAATTTTGTGTTTGTTACACAATGGTAAATTGTTTGCCCTATTTGCCTTCTTTGCCCTCTTTATGCTGAAGTCCATACTGTGTGTTTTCTCCATTTTGAATGTTAATTTATGATATACTGCCCTGTCGTTTTCTTTCTCTAAGAAGAGTTCTATTATTTCATCAGTGACTATGTTGTTGCTGCCAGCAGCAAAGAAAAGTTTTCTCCATGTATTATACCATCCGGAAAGCCATTGATATATATTAAGAAGAGAACTGGATCTAATTCATTGCCCTGAGGAACACATGTGGCTATATGATTCTTATATGATATTTGTTTCACAAAAAAGTTGTCGTCAGCAGACTGTTTCTACCTTCTGCACTCTGTTTTCCGGATAAGGTGTGAACCAATTTTTCGCTGTTCGAAATATACCAAGTGTTTCTAGGTTGTTTAGTGGTATTTTATGAGCAACACGTCAAAAGCCATAGACAAGTATAACAACAACAGCTTGTCAACAGCTCCAAGTAGCACTTTCGCAATTTTTTTATTGCCAGTATTGTCCTTCTCCCACTTCGAAACTCAAACAGTGCTCCATTAGAAAGGTTATGTTTATTCAAGTAGCTCATAAGACATCTCTTATTAGTGATTCATGATTTTTTTGGTAATGGAGACAGGAGTGAAACTGATCTGTACTTTTCAATACTTTCCGCGTTACCTTTCTGTAGTAAGGGCGTAGCATGTGCATCCTTTAGGTACTCTCGTAAGATTCCTCAACAAAAGGACTCAATTATTATGTTTGTTAATGGGATTCAAGATCTTTTTTTTGTTCTTGTCATTGTGGGTTCTACAAGAGTTTTAGAAAGATTCTGAAACTTCTCCGGAATACCAGAAAAACAGTCGTTTACAAAATTTGCCAATAACCAAGGCTTTTATATTACTCTACCCCATCTTATATTTGTATGTTGTTATACTTGTCTACTTTTTCTTCTTGCCCTATAACATTCAACACAACTTTGCTTTTATTTGGTGCATTACATATTATTTTGTTATTATAAATTCCTCCAAACATTTATCGGTAGCGATGTTAGAAGCAATGAGAATCGCGATTCGATTATCACTGGGAAGCTGCCTGAAACACTGAGCTCAGTACTCTGCTGCTGGTCTAGGTATCTCCATTACTGCCATGGCCATAACAGTTTTAAAGGATCAGCATTCCACATGCATCATGTGTGTTTCTACCAAAGTTCCACTTTTTCCAGATACATCAATACATGGAGCAGGTAAATGAGACCGACGTGCCGTCCATAAATACTCGTCGCTGCATCAAACAAGATTCAGCGCAGTAATATAATTTCGAGTGAGCTACGGCAGCGACTTCGCCGTAAAACTAAGAAGCGAGAGTCACGTGGACTGTCTTTACGAGACAGGAGCGGGCCAGCCGTGCCTTAATGGCCCCAGTAAATTAGGGGAACGCACTGGTCCCCTTTGCGGCTTCAAAACAGGTGCTGCCTTTCGGCCGTGCGTACCTTCACCTGTCCAAATATGGTTACATTCTAGAGTCAGCTGGCGCTTTATGAGACTGCAATCTGTGCTAATCGCGAGCCCAGGCAGGGGTTCACCCATTTTTCCCACCGTGTAGTCTGGCTTGTAAGTGAAGAATGTGTGAGAAATTTAGTTATCTTCCTAAAACTAGCAGTGCGTCAACCATCTTTTGACAAGAATGGCTCTTCTTTATGGGTACCCAAACGTAAACACCAACAAGGTTTTCGTAACACGCAAAGTACAGTAAATCCAAAGAAAAGAACAGGTTTAAAAATTCCCACTCGAACACTAATTAACAAACAATTCTCTTGCAGTACAAAATGTAACATTCACGAGGGGACATTTCATCCAAAACTTTAACTGTGTAAGGATTGTGTTAGAACTCTCCATTAGATTGAGAACAATATAGTCAACGTAGCGCTATTCTTCGTATTGTGTAAGCATTCAGATATCGATAACAACAATCTGAGGGTGAAACATGGGGGCGCGATTCAAAGTATTGTTCTGAAAGGAGATCTGTCTGTGAGAGTGGAAGTGGTAGTGACGGTCTAGAGCTCGGAGACAGAAGACGTGTCATGCTGCCCTCACGTCGGTGATGGCAGATCTTGCCACACTCAAGGCCTGACTTCATTTATATAGCCAGGAGAGATTTTCATGGCTTAACTACGCTTGAAGATGGAATTCAGGGTAAAATTCGCAAGCATAACGCAAAAGCAATGGCATGGTTAGGCTCGTGACTGTTAGTCAGAGTTTGCAATAATCCCATTTCTTGTTGTGAATCTTCAGGTTTTGATGGCGCAAAGACTATTCCATTAGGTTTCGGGTGTGCAGCCGCAAGAAATCTTCCTCCTCCTCTTCTTCTTCTTCTTCTTCTTCTTCTAATATTTCGGTTGTATACCGTCCAGCCGTCTTCAGAGTGAGTCGCAAGACTGCCGCTCCAGTTTTTTTTTTTTTTCCTTTATTGTAATTTTAAACACCTATACAGGCGGGCTGTCAGCAGCATAGTACGCTGCTCTTCAGCCTTAAGTGGAACAATAAACATGACAGAGAGGCGATATATACAATACAAAAAACGGCGGGCAAAAAATGGAGATACAAAAAAAAAAAAAAAAACAAGAAGCCGTTCACGTCGGACGAAAAGAAACACTAACACTTGGAGACACGGCGCACAAAACACGGAGAATGGCGACGGCACATGTGAACAGTTGAGTTGTAACTGCACGAAACACAAAACGATGCACACACACTAAACACTGATGGCGATGATCTCCGGCGCACGAATGTTCACTGAGTGTGTACGAGTCCGGGGACCTGCCAAGAGAGGAGGTGGAGGAGGAGGAAGGGGAAATGGGAGAGGGGAGAGCAGAGATGCCATGGGCAAAGGAGGGAGGGGGAGGGAGGAAGGGGGAGTGGAAGCCCGGGGGAGAGGGGAGGAGGGAGGGGGGAAAGGAAAGAGAAGGGAAGGGAAAGAGGGAGGAGGGAGGGTGCCTAAAGGAAAGGACACAGGAGGTGGGGGGGGAGGATCAAAGTTGATAGGAGGGGTAGATAAAGGGGAGGAGGACATCATCAGGGAGGGGGAGCTGGCGGAAGCCACCGTGGGAGAGGGTAAGGAGGGTGGAGAGATGGAGACCGGATGGGACATGGGAATACAGGCGCGGCAGCGGGCGGGGGTGGGTGAAGATCAGCTGCTCCAGTGCTCGCTTCGTCCCTTTATACTCGTGTACCACGCGACTGCGCATGCGGCCACAGATGCAAATGCGCCAGAGACGTTGGTCGACGGCAGAGACGTGCGTAATGCGCGAGTTGTGTCTATGACTCCGCAATCGTTCTGTGTTGGCATATCGATATATCATTGTGAGCTGCGCTGTGACGACGTCTTTGTGAGTTTATTACAGCAAGTGCCGGATTCCATGATTTATCAAGATTGAAACCACTATCTCTATTAATTAAATTCGTCGCCAAGCGAATTTCAATTGCCTCCTTCACTATCGCCTCCCAAAAGGATGATGTAGTTGCCAAAATTTCGATGTTGTCATACAACATACTGTGACTATTATCAGTACAGTGCTCTGCCACTGCCGACTTGTTAGGTTGTAAAAGTCGTGTGTACCTCCGGTTTTCTGTACATCTTTCTTGGACAGTACGAGTTGTTTGTCCGATGTAAGAAAGGCCACATTCACATGGAATTTTGTAAACTCCAGATTTTCTGAGCAGCAAATCATCTTTGACGGAGCCCACGAGTGAAGCTGTCTTGGGTGGAGGACGAAAAGTCACTTTTACTTTGTGTCTGCCGAGAATCCGTTCTATTTTTGATGAGAGGCTACCCACCTATGGCAGGAAGGCCATTGATTTAAATGTTGTTTCATCTTCTTCTGCTTTCTTTGTGGCCTCTTTCGGTTTCATTTTCAGCGCCCTCTGTATTTGTTGTGAAGAGTACCCATTGTCTTCAAACACTCTTTGTAAGTGGGAAAGTTCATCTTGCAGACTGCTTTCGTCAGAAATAATATGCGCTCTGTGGGTGTTCGGAGAACACTCATTGTCTGGGCAGGATGGTGGCAGCTATTTGCACGTAAATACAGATCGGTGTGCGTCGGCTTCCTATACACTTCTCTGCGCCGAACCAAAACATCCTAGAATGGAAGGCATCCCTCCTTTTCAATTTCCATTGTGAAATTTATTTGATTGTGGAGGGAGTTCAGATGTCTGAAGAAGTCTTGCAAGTTGTTTTTACCATGGGGCGAAACTACAAAGGTGTCATCAACATACCTCCAGAATACCGCGGGTTTCAAGTCAGCAGATTCAAGCGCCTTCTCCTCGAAGTCCTCCACCAGAGGGGATAAGGGACTACCCACGGCGACTCCGTCCGTCTGTTCAAAAAATTCGTGGTTAAATAAGAAATATGTGGAAGTCAGAACATGTTTGAATAAAGCTGAAATCTCTTTGTCAAAACTTCTTTCAATAAGTTGTAGAGATTCTGGAAGGAAGTTTTGATGTGGTGGCTTTATTTACAAAGGTTCCCCCTTCCAGAACATCCCATTTCTTGTTTGTCAGAAGCCCCCTTATCTTCCAGATAATAATTATTATTCTCCACATCTAATTAATAAATAAGTGCTGTGGTTATTAAATGTTAATGTAACTTTGAAATTTAAATAATCTGTTAATCTGGCACTCAGCCATTATTGATACTTATGTCATTGTAATTGTCGTTGTCTGTTATTGGTTATGGGTTATGATGATTCTGAAGTTTTAAATAGACTTAATTTATGTAAATCCTTCTCACAAGCTATTACGTGGTTAACACGTCCCAAACAAACTCCTTTTTGAAACTTCCTGGCAGATTAAAACTGTGTGCCCGACCGAGACTCGAACTCGGGACCTTTGCCTTTCGCGGGCAAGTGCTCTACCATCTGAGCTACCGAAGCACGGCTCACGACCGGTACTCACAGCTTGACTTCTGCCAGTATCTCGTCTCCCACCTTCCAAACTTTACAGAAGCTCTCATTCTGGAAACTCCTTTTTAATAAATTCATCCTTAGTAACAATAAGCTTTAGTCGCTTCTGCCGTATGCTGCTGCGAATTGCTGTAAACCATATGGAAAAAGTCATCTAAAGAGGCGGGTGCAAAACTTGGGGCCAAAGAAGAGACACTGACTCACCACAACATGTCATGTACTCTAATCCAAAACATTCCATTGCACAAGCCAGATTCTGTATCACTTGTAAATGATTATTCAAATACGCTGTCAGATAGCCTATCCAAATGTTAGTTTTAAGTTTTTCATGTAGCGATGTTTTGAGGACTTAAATGACAGTGAAACTGACACTCATACAAAACGCACACAGTGTTACGCCGGTTACACGACGTTTACTGATAGCTGAGCCGTGCGTTGCTCGTGTTCGTGCCATATCTCATATGACATCCTGTTTTTAATGCACTACCACCTCGTTATGTTTATTTCAATTACTGGTGTCACTGAGTTGCCGCCTAGCATGCCCGTGAGCGGCAGCAGCGGCGCTATAAGCCCTGGCGTATTATCTTTGCTGACTGCTATTATCTACATCTACATCTGCAGGCATTCTCCGCAATCCACCATACGGTGCGTGACGGAGGGTACCTCGTACAAAACTATCGTCTTCTCTTCCTGTTCCACTCCCAAACAGAACGAGGGAAAAATGACAGCCTATATGCCTCTGTACGAGCCCTAAACTCTCTTATCTTATCTTCGTGGTCTTTCCGCGAAATGTAAGTTGGCGGCAGTAAAATTGTACTGCAGTCAGCCTCAAATGGTGGTTCTCTAAATTTTATCAGTAGCGATTCACGAAAAGAACGCCTCCTTTCCTCTAGAGACTCCCACCCGAGCCGGCCGGTGGGGCCGTGCGGTTCTAGGCACTTCAGTCTGGAACCGCGCGACCCCTACGGTCGCAGGTTCGAATCCTGCCTCGGGCGTGGATGTGTGTGATGTCCTTAGGTTAGTTAGGTTTAATTAGTTCTAAGTTATAGGTGACTGATGACCTCAGAAGTTAAGTCGCATAGTGCTCAGAGCCATTTGAACCATTTTTTTGAACTCCCACCCGAGTTCCTGAAGCATCTCCGTAACACTCGCGTGATGATCAAACCCACCAGTAACAAATCTAGCAGCCCGCCTCTGAATTGCTTCTATGTCCTCCCTCAATCCGATCGGATAGGGATCCCAAACGCTCGAGCAGTACTCAAGAATAGGTCGTATTAGTGTTTTATAAGCGGTCTCCTTTACAGATGAACCACATCTTCCCAAAATTCTACCAACGACTATCCGCCTTCCCCACAACTGCCATTACATGCTTGTCCCACTTCATATCGCTCTGCAATGTTTCGCCCAAATATTTAATCGACGTGAGTGCGTCAAGCGCTACACTACTAATGGAGTATTCAAACATTACGGGATTCTTTTTCCTATTCATCTGCATTTATTTACATTTATCTATATTTAGAGTTAGCTGCCATTCTTTACACCAATCACAAATCCTGTCCAAGTCATCTTGTATCCTCCTACAGTCACTCAACGACGACGCCTTCCCGTGCACCACAGCATCATCAGCAAACAGCCGCACATTGCTATCCACCCTATCCAAAAGATCATTTATGTAGATAGAAAACAACAGTGGACCTACCACACTTACCTGGGGCACTCCAGATGATACCCTCACCTCCGATGAACACTCACCATCGAGGACAACGTACTGGGTTCTATTACTTAAGAAGTCTTCGAGCCATTCACATATTTGGAAACCAATCCCATATGCTCGTACCTTAGTTAGAAGTCTGCAGTGGGGCACCGAATCAAACGCTTTCCAGAAGTCAAGGAATATGGCATCCGTCTGATACCCTTCATGTATGGTTCGTAAGATATGTGAAAAAAGGGCGAGTTGCGTTTCGCAGGGGCGTTGCTTTCTAAAGTCGTGCTGATGCATGGACAGCAACTTCTCTGTCTCAAGGAAATTCATTATATTCGAACTGAGAACATGTTCGAGAATCCTGCAACAAACTGATGTTAAGGATATTGGTGTAATTTTGAGGATCTGTCCTTCTACCCTTCTTATATACAGACGTCACCTGCGCTTTTTTCCAGTCGCTCGGGACTTTACTTTGGGCAAGAGATTCGCGATAAATTACTTCCCGGTTGTCGTGTGTTCGGAGTTAGTTGGGATCTGCCAGTCAGAGAGATGGAACGTGCCTGCAGTGCAGTTCGGACCTGGCAGTCACAGAGTTGGAACGCGGCGGAAGTCGGTCGCGTTTGAGCATTGGTGAGGCTTGGATAGCCATGACTCGCCCGACCGTCGCCGGCACATATGAGTTGAACCGGGGACAGTCTTGGTTGGTCGTCGGTTGGTCGTCTTATAGGACGACGAATGTTTGCTCGCCAGTCGCTTATGGGTTAGCGGTGAGTGTCTCAACTCGAGGTCCGGCCGTGTCATTGCTCGGTCACTGCTTTTAGCGTTGGTTGCGTTTGTCGTCCTAGTGTTTGTGAAATTGTGTGTAGCTTGCGATGTCGACTGCTCAGTTATTTTAGTGCTGTCTCTGTGCTGGTGTGCGAGGAGTCGGTCGGTTGGTGTGGATCAGCCGGGAAATCTCCGCGGGGCGCTGTTAGCGGGGCCCGTTGGCGGTCTCTACGCAGTGTCGGAGTGTATGGGAGCTGTTCCGATTGCTACGAGGTTCGTGGCTCACCGACTCGGGACATCGAAGTTGAGTGGTGGTTTAATTACCGAAGCCAGTCTGTTCACATCGAGCCGTTGGTTTTCATGGTTGGCTGTTGGGGGTATTCCCGTGAGCAACAGCGAGTGTTCGAGTTGGCGAAAGTTTGGCGACTGTATTTTGGTTATTTGAAGTCCAAGTGCACCAGCGGAATTTTGTGCCGTGTGGCCGTTAGCGTTCCAGTTACCTGCCCTGGCCGCTGACGTAAAATTCAGGCAATGTCCTTTCCTCAGCGTGTTGTCGCTGTCCAACACGTGTGTGTAGTTTTGACAGCTTATGCATACTTGGTTGTGGGTGGCTAAGCGTTTCACGTTTTGGCTTTGGAGTTCCTTGCGTACAGGTCATGTGGAAAGCAAGTCGTCGGTGGGTCCGTTGACTGTCTCTTGGTTGAGTTGCTGGCGGATCGGATATAGTTGGGCCGACTACCTGTCTCCACTAAGCGAACGTTAATATTTCAAGTGCAGACCGAACCCCGGAAACTTCTGAGTGCCGTTGGCTGTACTGCCTTTTCTTATTGGTGTCTGACTGTGTATTTTAATGGTTCATAACCGATGGTTTGAATTTGTATGCTTTTACCTGGGTTTTAAATAATGGGCCTTCAGCCGTTTTAAAATTGAAAGTTCCTTACTTGTCAATTCATAGATTGTTTGGGCCTTCAGCCTCATTTAAAAAAAAAATTAAGAATAAAGCATTGAGCTTTCTGCCTTGTAAAAATTTATTGTAGTTCTGTTTTGAATCACGGGCCTTCAGCCGTTTTAAAAGTGAAAGTTCCTTGCTTGTTAAGTCTTAGATTGTTTGGGCCTTCTGCCTTCTGAAAATTTATTGTAGTTGTTTCTTTTTAATCATAGGCCTTCAGCCAATTTGAAAATTAAAGAGGTTGTGCCCTTAAGGCATAAGATAGTGTGACATATTCAGTCGATAGTTAAGCTTGGAAATTTGCGCTGTAATGTTTGGCCAACTAAATAAAGTTATGTGTTCGAGTGTTACTGACAGCCGCTCATTTTTGGCTTCTTTCCCCAATTCCAACTACCTGTTCTGTTCTGCAGGTTTAGCAGGGCGTCTCAATAACTCAGGTTACTTATAGAGCCATTTTCACGGACGAACATAGATATATTGCTTGTACATACGTTACAATAGTGACTATCTTATATGATGTTAATTGCTGTAGCTGAGGTTTCGAATTGAAGCAGATCTCTTGCATGCTCGAAACTGTGCTGACGTCAGTGTGAGGGCGCTCCTACGCTGAGAGGGAGATGTCTTCTGGAGCGCCTCCCATACACCGTTGCGGATTGCAGCGAGCTCTCTCTAACGTCTGTCATATCGATATGCTTTGCCGACTTTCGTGTGGCGCCGCCATCTGTGGAAGATACCACAATAATTGAGTTTCTAATTGATGAGTTCATCCACACATGGGGCACATTCTCCTTCAGCATGGGAATACCCAACAACACACGAGTGCTGCGACATCTGCAACAATCCAACGCCTTGAGTTCACTGTCATCGTTTATCCTCTATACAAACCCGACTTGGTTCTACATCAAACTCTAGCCAAAAGTTTACATACTGAATCTCCTTTCGTTCCACAATCAAATAGTAACTAACACCAAAAGCTAACTGTAAGGTAAGATTTATAAGTAGCATTTTTATCCAGCCCATCAGATTTCCCGACACTAACAACAAATCGAACTAAAAGTAGCCTTTTGCAAAGAGCTTTGATGCTGTTATGTTTGTTTCGCAGCAAGCTTAATGTTTTTCGTGTTTTCAGTTCCAAACTTGAGATGTTTAATCTTTTTTTGTATACATGTGCTTGTTCAGTCTGCGGCGTTTGTGAATTAACACAACGATACTGTTGTTTTCATGACGTCACGAGTCCACGTTGTGACTGACTGACAGAAGAAAAATGAGCAACCACCACGTTACTTTAAGTGTTCATGAATGTAACTGCGTATTTGTTGGTTTTCGTACGTATGTTTGCTTATTATGAAAACATGCAGATTGAGTGATACAGCACATTAAATATCTGTTCAAAACGTGGCATTTTTAATACGATCTGTTATGCTAAAGCGCTTTAAAATTCGACGTATGCGGCTAAAAATGTGACCACCCTTTATACGATACGCATTTCATTCAGTATACGGAATAAGTAGTTGCAACAAAGGAATTTCAGTGATGTCATATTTGATTTAAGCTGTTACTGTTTTCATTTTACTATTAGAATTTCAGAATTGGTGCTAATATCAAGTACCTACAGTGTCTAATACAACGTTTCAAAGTAGTGTGAGATTAACAGTACGTACAATCAATTTTGCAGTTTGTTAACATTCATATACTTACAAGATTTTTGACTTTCAGGTTGACGGTAGGCAGAGATAATAACTTACTAAGTGTGCACATCAAAGATCAAGGAGTCAACAGTACATTATCTATCATGACACTGTTTTATGCACTCGAATTTTGAGTGGATTTTGTATCTCACGATAAGCTTACACATGTAAAGTGTGTACTAATAAGATATTAAATGGATACAGCAATCAAGACAATTTTTATTTCTGAGGTCTGTTTGTACAGTGAGTATATATTGTGGTTGTTCGTTGAAAGCGCTACAAATCTGATTCTTCTAGAGTGTCCATTGACAGTATCGTTTTCTTCAACAGTAATATCTTCAGAGATTCGTCGATGCTGCTGGTTTTTTATGGCAGTAACGTAGATATCCACTAAATGAAAATATACAGTTCGCACTTTTGTTTGTGCGCCCTCTGAATCTGGTCGGAAAACATCTATTTGTTCGGTGCGCATGGCATAATCGATAGGCCTAATGTACTGCTGACTGGTTCATCTTTGATACGCATACATGTTACGTTGTTATCTCTGCCCAAAGTCAACCTGCATGTCAAGAAGCTTTTAAGTACATGTATGTTACAAACTGCAAAATTGGTTGTACGTACTGTTAATCTCGCACTACATTCTTCTCAATACATCGTATTACGCTTTGTAGATGCTTGTAAACAGTACAAATGCTGAAATTACAATACCTGTAGCAAAATAAAAACAATAACGGCTAAAAACAAATATGATATCATGTAAAAATTTATAGAAGATGTAGACACATATTGTAAGAAAGTAATGACCAAAGAACTTGCTTCTCATCACAGATTAATATACGTTTTGCTTACCTTAATTCATTTTTGTATAGATAAAATTTGCTCGTATGCCTTTCTGCACTGCAAAATGGTCTACGACGATCCCATTGAAATTTGGACGATAATGGCGTTCTTTTTCAAGAGAGCACATTGCAAATGCTTACAGTCTTTCCTCACTCATATTATTTAACACGAATATTTTCACCCGCTTCAGCGTTGAGAAGCACATTCTGCGTCTCCGGTCGTCGCTGAGATGGTCACTATTATCTGCAGAAATTTAACACTTTAAGGAAAAGCTTTTGCCGAATTGTTTTCATAAGGTAATTTCAGTTAGGTCTAAGCGCCTGATACTTTCATGAAATTCTTTTGGCTGTACAACACACTCAGTTCATGAGGTAAACCTGAAAACAGTAATTTCAACAAACTAACAGCTACTTTCGTTTCTTTTTCTGAGAAATGTAACGAGACGTATTTGGTGCGCTTTTTCCTCTAATCATTCATGAAACTCGTACTAAATGGTGATACTTGCTCTACAGTTACCTTATTCTCTTGCACTATCATGAGACATTTACAAACTTATTCGTACAGAGTACAAATCTGCGAACACCAGAAACAAAAACCTACACAAAATTCTACCAAACATGAATACTAATTTTCGATTAATGACGCAGCAAAGCATAATACAGATAATGAGACAGGGATACGATAGCGAAGTTTCAGCCATTCTGTTCATTCCCTCTTCGATGTAAACAGTGGAACGCGAAAATTGTCTGTAGATTGGCAGTGTGAAGAAAACGGTTCTCAGAGATCTACTTTGCGTAATTTTGACCCCGAATTTAGATTATTCAAACTCAAACGGTATCCGTTTTACTTCCCAAACTTAACTAAAGTAACCATGTCAGTGTCTGGTAACAAACTTCAAACGAACATATAACACGAAAACTCCTGTGAACAATTAAGGAAACGAATATCATTTTTTTAGTTACGTCTGTAAAAGACAAATAAACTCCCACTTGGTACTGAGAATGCCGTAATATGACTTCTTATTTTATGTAAACACCGTTTACGTGGCTGACAGCTGTCAGATTCAAAGATCCACCTACAGCGTGCCTTGCACCAATTGCACAAAAGTCTTGTCTGTGATTGTTCGGCGCTCAAAATTCAATGGCTGACGCAACAACTTACGCGGAATAATACATACGACAATAACATGTAAATGCACACGATACAAACACTACACACATGTATGAAAACACATGTAACAACAATAAAATAGGAAAGACAGAGGTAGAAGATTACAATAACTACTGTTTGATAGGTCAATAATGTTGAAACATCCCCTTTGAAAAATTATAAAATGACTGCTTAAACTGACACACGATATTTTTTGCGCAACGCAATCTGACTTTCAATAATCCCTACAAAAGAATGGCCCTAACTAACAATAACCTATACCTTTCATGAATCACTTACCTCACAAAAATCGTTACTCAAACTACTGCAAAACAGCGAGTGCCAATACTGCCAGCTAAATAAACGATTCTAACTACTGAAGGCACTAACTACTGAAGGCACTAACTACTGAAGGCACTAACTACTGATAGGCATACAAGCAAATGAGAGATTTTGATAGAGAACAAACAATGTATTTACCTTAATAGTGTTCAAAAGTCATTATATCTATATATATAAATATATATCAATCCATGATATCCAGTATTACAAATTTACTCTTTCTGGTGGACACACGTCCAGATCGTCCGCTCTCTCCCCACATCCATCACTGCTGGCAGCTAACCTCCAACCGCGCAACGCTACGCGCTGTTAACAGCCAACTGCCCAACACTACAATGGCGAATATTCCAACAAAGCCAATCAGCCACAGACTGCACACAGCACAGACACTGTTTTTCATACAGATCGCTAGGTGACGTTACCAACATAAAAACCTAAACAGCCTATTTACATAACCCCCATGCTCCCCATAAAAAAATTTACAAATATTTTTGGGCAGTGGCCAATACAGATCTGAAAAATGTTTTCCTAAATACAATAACAAAGAAATCAAATGCACACACTTATTGACACACTGTTGGTCAAAAACAAAGATTTTCTCACAGTCCATAAAAATAGTCCTGACCATTCATCACAGTATTAATTACAATTTTATGCACATAAAGACTGAGCATAAAAAGAAAATGCACTGCTGGCGGCTCACCTCCAACTGCTCAACGCTACGCGCTATTAACAGCCAACTGCCCAACACTACAATGGCGAATATTCCAACAATGCCAACCAGCCACAGACTGCACACAGCACAGCCAGTGATTTTCATACAGAGTGCTAGGTGACGTTACCAACATAAAAACCTAAACAGCCTACTTACAATGTCAACACGGACTGGAATATAGGTCACTGAAATTACATTAATTTCTAAACAAAACATCTATGAGGAAAAGTTTGTAACAAAAGAAAAAGAAATTACGTTCAAAACTACACGAAATTGAGTCTGTACAAAGAGAGCGCGCTTGGCATCATTGCTTACCTCCTTGCTGACGATGCGTCGTGACAGCGCCAGCTCGATGGTACTGGCAGCGTAGTAATTACGGCTCCTTTAGTTAATAAATTTGCCATGAATACATCTTGCTTATTATAAGATTCTTCATGCAATAATATTGTCCCTCTTGGCATATCTTTGGTCACAGTCTGCTTGGATATATCTCGTTGTTGAGTAGATCCAGTAGCATACACACACGTTTCTGTCTCTAGCGTTCCGCATACTGTTTTAAAACAGTATATAGTTCACTTCCACCCGCTCATTGCGACATTACAGATTTTCTCGCTCTCAGCAATCGCTACTGCGAATTTGCAGTTCTGGCGAGAAGAGTGCCACACATCATAACCAGCTTCCAATTCTCCACGACGACACTTAATATTTTATAGCGCGCGTCAGATCTGCAAACGAGATAATAAAGTAATTTCCAACCATCGATGCACATCGAAGTTGCAGACCCATTTCAATGTATATCGAGCCGTCGACTCTAGGGATGTTGACAAGGGACACGACAAAAGACGAACGCATTGAAAACAGAGAGATACTATTGGTATTGAACATCACGACTAGTATGGAGACCAGTTACTACATAGGCGTAACAGTTTTATTTATTTAATGGAAGCGGATTGGGAAAGATACAATTTACATGTCCTACGAATGAGTCATAATATATGAGTATGTGGTTATATTGGAAACTAAGAGCTCAGGTTGAATTACTGCCACTGAAACGATCAGTAATAATATTTATAACGGCTTTCAAAAGCATTTGTCGCGATAGCCTCAACCGATGTACGTACCTCCATCACGTAACGTTTAGCTCCCTCAGCCGACGTTCCGCTGTCAGAATATGAAACAATATCCGTATTTCCCGCTTCGAGACTCGACAGAGTCAAACGTTCAATGTACATCGCTCGCAGTGGGCCTGCAACGTCGATGTACACCGATTCTTGGAAATTACCGATATTAAATTCAAAGTACATCAATTCGTGCAACTCAGACACGTACGAAACAGTTCGGTATTATCCATGACAATCACAGTCCATTCAAGTAAGCATTGCTGTTTACAGTACTGAATAAATATCATGGTATTTGTAGTTTGACACTTCGGTTCGTACCGTTCACGCCAAAATTTAGTTCACACCGTGATCGAACCATAAGAATGCTGCCATTAATACTTGTCTGTTTTTATCTATCACGATTATATTAGATAAACCACTCGAAAGCGTGCTACACACACATACAATGTCACTGTTCCACTGCATCCATCGATATCGCTCTCTCGTCACATATCATACAACAGTCCTGCTTATTACGTTTGGTTTCACACAGTGCGTTTCGCAAAAGTATTACAAAGAAGAGCAAACAAACATTGAAATTTAGCATACTCAGTTACAAGAGAATTTTTTAACAGTGCAAATAAAGCAAAACAGTAACTTTTTATACTATAGAACAAAATAATAACTAATTGTAAACCATAAACGATATGTGAAAAAAGTAAATGAAGCAGTGGAAATGAGCAGTATCTTCACAGTAGGAAAATCTTAAGGGTGAGTGTATAGAGGCACATAAGAGCTGAACGCATTGTCAGTAAATCACTCAGTCATTGCGACAACACACTTTTCGAGGTGCAGCCTTAAGAGTAGCTACTATCTCTTCGAAAAACATTACTTGATATCAAAAGTTCCGAAAACGTTGACTGTCATTACTTAAATCTCTGTGGGAAATACGCGAAATGCGTTCTGATATTTAAAACCAATAACTTACTGAGAAACATGTTTTAATGTATATTTTGGATGGCTCCGCCTCAGAACCTTTAACTGTGAACCATGGCTAATCAGGAAAAACATACTTCTAGGATAAGGCAATCTTGCAGCCGTACGGTTCGGGTAGAAGTATGAACAGAGCAACATATAAAAAAACATTTATTAGTGTAGAATACCTAGTTTCGATGTTGCTGGGACGACTGTTGACTATCACCTAACGCCTAAGTGTGTGAGTGATTGTATGATAGGAAGACGTACAATCCATAACTGTGGAACACTCCGAGCAATTTAAGAGAAATGTGATACATAAATGACTTTCGATCGGGGAAAGAAATACTGAGGAGCTACGAACCCCTACCACTCCTGGGGATGTAGATGATACGGTAGGGAAGGAAAAGACGTAAGCGTAACTCTGGAACTCGTGGAGAATTTTCGACCAGATTTAAGTTACATATAGCTTACTGCGTCGGAAAAGGTAATGCGGTGCTAAGAAAGAAGAGCATGGGTCGGCTTGAAAAAGGTGATATGTAAAAATAATTTAAGCGATCGATTTGAGTGTCGATTACATAGATTTTGACATAGCTAGGCCGTTTGGTGACAGCTGTGATGACACCTCACCCCCATGTGTTTGGTTCGGGTGAAGTGGCAAGATGTGTATAAAAGGATCGAAAACGAAAAGTGATAGTGTCGAATCCATGTTATTTGAAGTTCCTAATCTAATTGGTGACAGTCCTGATTACATTTTACGCCTAACGGCCGTTCACGTTGTAAAAATGATCGAAACTGAATGAAATTGCTTTTTAGACGTCGCTACTGCGGCACCAATAGGGACGTTTCTCCTGCAGCGATGTTGGTGGCGTGCGAAAGAGGTATTTGTAAAAATAGTAATAATAAATCAGCTAGTGATCAACAAAATATTACTGAAACTAGTCCTGCATGCAACAGCTGGACACCAAGAGGACTTAATTCACACAGATGACATACGAAAAAAGAGCAACGCGTTAGAAGAGCCGTGCCCTTAAAGTGGGAAGTTGATGAAATTGACCAAACAATGTCAATTTTTCGATTTATTTTTTATTTGTTAGTACAACTCGTGGACAATAAGATAGCAAAGTTTCAATGTTGAAATCGCATCATACGAACCTGAAAATTAATTAAAAGCGTAACGCGGCCTCGTTGCCATGCCCACGTTTTGAAGCAGCACTTCAATACCAGCTCAGTGAACAACAATTCTGTCTTTCACTTTCAACTAAACGTGTGCGGGATACATCTAGAAGCCCGTGATACATACTCACTGGTTTTATATATCATCTTTGACTGTGTTCCGTATCTTATAAACAAGAACAAACTACCTGCATCGTTTATGACGAAGCAATTCTTCGTTTGCCTTGTGATACTGACGGAGATTTATACAAGTGTTCGATTCTTTCTTCACTGCGTTTGAATAATTTAGTGAATGGAAGACGTGAGAAACAACGACAAACCAACGATGAGGCTACGTCTGAAGTAGGAACATCTGCTGAAAATGTGAACTCGGCTCCTAGCAGCTCCAAGCGAAAAATTGGTGAGATGAATGGTGCATGCTATAGTCATGATTCTCGGTACATTGGATTTAGATTAATTGACCTTGAGTTATTGACTGCAGTAGTGAAATTTTCTTGTGTTTGTAAGACATGTGGTAGTGATAACATTCAGCTTATAGATGATGGTAAGGGAGTAGGATTGGTAGCCATTCTGCATATTGTGTGCAAAAAATGAGATGCTCATAGCTCATTCGAAACTTCTAAATGTAAAAACTGGTACTATGAAGCTAATTTGAGGTTTACCTATGGAGTGAGGTGCTTTGGGATTGGGAGAGAAGGGGGAAATTTATTGAGTGAAATAATGAATATGCCAGCGCCATGTCTGAAATTTACACAAATAAACTGTGTACTGGAAAATATAATTTCTGACGTGTATGAGGACAGCATGATAGCAGCTACAGTAGAAGCTATTGCAGACAATGACCCGTTACATGACAACGATTCTGGTCATGTTAGAACAGATCTTGTTGTATCATGTGATGGTACATTCATGAAGAGAGGGCATACGTCTTTACATGGTATGTCAAGTATCATAAGTATTGACACAGGTAAGGTACTAGATGCTCGAGTTATGAGCAAATTCTGCCATAACTGTGCACTTAGTGGAGAATGTGAAGAAGATGTAAAAGGACATAACTGCAGCAAAACATTTTCTGGTTGTGGTGGTGGAATCAAAGGAGCTGGTGTGCAAATAGTTTTCAAAAGATCTGTCAAGGAACGTCGTGTCAGATATGTGAAATATCTTGGGGATGGTGACTCCAGTGCACTCAAGTCTTTTATGAGAGCAAACCTTATGGAGTACTCTCAATTGAGAAACTTGAATGCATAGGTCACATCCAAAACAGAAAGGGCTCAAGATTGAGGAAATTTGTCAGTGCCATTAAGGGCAAAAAGTTGGAAGTTGGAAGATGCAAAAGGCATAGGAGGACACATCATACTCACAAACAAGATGATAGATTCTCCTCAAGTGTATGATGGCAAGGCTATCAGACAGAAACTATTCAGTGTAAATAAAAAGAAAAGTGCAGTATGGGCTACATAATTCCACATGTTGTCAACATATGAACACCCTATTCATCATCTGTGCCACATTAGCTGGTGTAAATATCTACGAGCTCAGAGGGATAACAACCCCTAGATTCACAAGGAGAGGCTTCCAAATTGTATCTTGTATCTTGTCAAGCACACTTACAGGTTTCTGGCCGATCCTGCACTTGTCAAAAAGTGTGTCCATGGCAAAACCTAAAATCCAAATTAGTCTCTAAATTTACTCACATGGAAACGATGCTCCAAAAACACATTTTCATCTGCTAGAGTTGTCATAATTGCAATTTATGATGCAGTTATTTCATTTAATGATGTGAACGTCGTGAGAACGAAGGTATTAAAAAGAATTGGGTTCAAGATAGGAAATTTTACTCAAGACTTCCTGAAAAAAATACATTTACAGCACGTCTCTGCAGCTGAAAAGTCAGTTGAAGACCTGGTAAAGGAAAGAAGAGAGACAACAAGAAACCAGAAGAGGAGCCTTGAAGAGAGAAACGACCCAGAGTACATATGTGGTGCCTTAAAGAAGTCACATAAAGGAAAAAGCTAGGTTCAACTTTAAATTACCTTTCCAGAAAAGTTTCTTTTATAAATTTTATGTACCTTTTCCTCAGATTCTATGAATGCTAGACTTATGAAATTTTGTACACATATTTCTGTAAAGCTAACAAACGTTGTCTCAAGAGAAAATTTTAAAATTCTGATTGCAAGCTGAGATATGGAGCAAAGGGCTTGGAATTTTGCATGAATTTAAAAATGTACTTGTGGAATTATAATTAAAAAATTATGAAAATTCTTCTATTTCACTTATTCCAAAAAACCTCACGCGGGAAGCTTACAACATATAAAGAGAAGAAATAGAGAATTTTTTGTAGAAATCTCTTGAATACTTTCTGGGAAAAAGCGACATTATTATTTGAAAATATAACTTCAAATTTCATTTAAAAAAGTTGAATATATACAATCAAAGGATTTTATATGTAAATGTGATAGTTGCATGTAAAGCGTGGTACAAAATTTAATTTTCATAGCTCAAAAACTGTCGATTTGGTGCATTTTTGAAATAGTGTGTGTTTTTCATCAACGTTCCCCCTTAAGGTGAAAGTTATAGCTGATTGTTGTTAGTTATTTGCATGTAAGTGCGGATGCTCCCATCCCTTGTTACCTGCTTGTATGCGATGTATAACATGGCGAATGTCAAAGCCTTCCTCGTCTGGGTTAAATCGAATAAAGTGACATCCTAATTCGGCCTCTATGTCTGCTTTTCGTTGGTTTTCCTTTTGTGCATCCCGATCTCTATGGCCGTTTCCATCACATTCAACAGCAATTCGATGTGTTGTAAAATATAGGTCGATTCTGTATCGCCCAAGAACCGGATATTGGAGTAGTACTCGTTGATTTGGAAGGTGCTCAATGATTGCGCCAATGGTTTTTTGTTCTTTAGTTCTTTCAGGTAGGTGTACATCCAAGTGGAATTCATGTATTATGTTACGTACTACCGTTTCTGGAGACACTGTCCTATGTTTCCGTAATAAGGCGATGGGCCACTTTCATTGATGAAGAGTCTCTGACGGATGCGTTTCTTTAACGCTCATTTTGTGTGGAATACGGAGTTGTTTGAATGGCCTGATGTCGTTTTTGTCGACATTCTTCGTAATTGCTTTTCTCGGTTGCCTATAACGCAGTATTTTGGCGATGTCGGTTCCTTGAAACCACATGTTCTGTTGTACATCGCAAAACGTCAACAGCCGTTTACCATCGTAGACGTGCTCCCCCATCTTCCTTACTATATGCAGCTGCAGTTGTAGTTTTTACTTGCTTTCTTGCGTTTTCCGTTCCACATGTAACATTGAGCAGCGTTTCCCTTTCGAAATGTGCAATTGGGCCGCATTTTCCTTAACAAATGGCCACATTTTAGCAATACAGAGTAACTGCTGAACACACGCTTTCTCAATGCCTAGCGGGACATGTTGTCAACAGATGAACACCCTATTCATCATCTGCGCCACATTAGATCGTGTAAATACCTACAAGATCAGAGGGATAACAACCCCTACATTAACAAGGAGAGGTTTCCTAATTGTATCCTCGATTTTTTCACGCTCCCTTACAGGTTTCTGGCCGATCCTGCACTTTTCAAAAAGTGTGTCCATGGCAAAACCTAAAATACAAATTAGTCTCTAAACTCACTCATGTTGAAACGATGCCCTAAAAACACATTTGCATCTGCTGCAGTTGTCAGAATTGCAACTTTGTAAGGTGTCAGGCAAATCCAACATCTTCCATGAAAACCCTGACATGATAAGCAAATCCAGTAGCATGTCACATAGCTCCGAATAAATCGTGACATTAAATTAACCAAAGTAATACGAATAACGAGTGAGCAAATGGAATACCACAGACTAACACAAGAATGCCTAAATGCATGTCATACCTTCCCACCGTGAGACAGACGCAGTTCCGAGGGGAGAAACGAGAACAGAAGACGAGAGCAGAACCGTGTTAAGCTGGAAGGCCCTACGGTAAGGGACGGACGGACACCCATATCGCCTGCTAACTGCTAGGACCACACAACCCGAAAGTTTTTAGCGTGAGACTTTTTCGCGTCTCTTACGTTAGGACCACCCCCCAGCACATGTTAAAAGCTAGAGCCCTCCAGAAGAACGGTATAGATCTTACGATAACACAAATAGGGCTACACCACCCGCAAGTTTTAGCGTGAGACTTTTTCGCGTCTCTGTTACGTTAGGACCACCCCCCAGCCCATGTTAAAAGATAGAGCCCTCCAGAAGAACAGTGTAGATCTTACGGTAACGCTAAAGGACCACACCAGCTGCAAGTTTTAGCGTGAGACTTTTTCGCTTCTCTGTTACGTTGCAAACTTTAAAAACATTGCCCCACCACGAAAAGTATAACGTTTCTCATTGGATAGACAGAATTTCTGTAGGTGGAGCTTAAGGTTAACATTGAGACCCTGATTGGTCAGATGAAAACACAGCCAGATAGTTTTTTTTAAACCAACTTCGGTAAAATGTAGTAAGGAGAAGTTAGGGGAGAGTTGCTTCCGAGAGGGCGAGCTGGACAGAGCTGCGCCGGCCGCCGCCCCCTGACGAACACCGACAAGGTAATGAACGCACGCGATGCCGCATAACAGTGCATAAAGCATCACTCATAACTGCAGAAGTCTCATCTGTTACATCCCCTTTTTACGTAATACTAGTGTCCATCGTCAATTAAAGCTCATGGTGTTCACATTTGCCACTTGAAGTAAAAATCTGAAACGCGATGATTTTTCTGTTATATAGTTATTGAGAAGCCACATTAGCAACTGTAATTTACAACAAGTTAGATACGTAATTAAAGATAATTGAGGGATACTATAGACCATTTTGATCATTTTCTCTCTTGTGAAACTTAATTTAAACCTAGATTATAGATGTGATATGGCATAGGTCATCCTTCGATCCATTGCAGAACTTGGAAACCCACTCAGGGAATACTCGTTCACATTTTTGTTGAACGTAGTTGGTTTTTACCATCTTGTATTAAAACATTTCCTTTTATCAATAGTGCAATTTATAAACGATGTTTTGTGAGTAGAATAAAAATTCCAGTGGTAAACTTAACTGATTTTTCGACGTTATTTTACCAGCTAACTAAAAATAGGAAAGCTTTGAAACACTTCCACTAAATTTAGTTAGTATTAAGATTCTTTTACAGGGAGTGCAGTGGAGCTGACGCTGAAATCATTAAGTATTTGGTTATATCATCGCTAGTCTCACTGAACTCTTCTGAATTCTACATGTCATGTGTGGTCTGACGTCTCCTTACCAGCAACAGGTCCCAGGTTCAAACTAGTCAATTCCCTAAAAAAACACGCTCAGAGCGTCGTTGCGCGAAAGTGATAGGGAGACACGATATAGAACAAACAGACACCACGCAGAATGTTTAGAACTTATGATGCAGATATTATATTTAATGATTGGAACGTAGGTAGGATGAAGGTATTAGAAAGAATGGGCTTCAAGAGAGGGAATTATACTGTAGACATACTGAAAAAAATACGTTTACAGCACGCGTCTGCAGCTGTCTGTATCAGCTCCTGAGTACCCCTTACCATCCAGTGCCTTATTTCGGAATCTCTGTCTGACCATGAAGTAGTGTAACTGAAATCATTCCGTATCACCCAACCTATTCCAAGTACACCTCCTCCTCTTGTGATTCTTGAACTGAGTATTCACTATTACTAGCTGATATTTATTACAGAATTCAGTTAATCTTCTCCTCTCTCATTCATTGTCCCAAGCCCGCAACCTTTCCTTTTACTACAGGCCCTACAGCTACATTTCAGTCCCCACGACTATCAAATCAAATTTTCATCTCCCTTTACGTACTGTATTACCGTTTCAATATCTTCACATACTTTCTCTATCTCTTCACCTTCCGGTTGCGTCGTTGTCGATGTTGGTTTGCTGTCGATTCTGATAAGAACAACCCTGTCACTGAACTGTTCACAGTAACACACTCTCTGCCTTACCTTCCTCTTCATAACGAATCCTATTCCCGTTGTAACATTTTCTGTTGCTGTTGATATAACCCTGTACTCATCTGTCCAGAAATCTTTGTCTTCTTTCCACTTCACCTGACTGCCCCCCACCATGTCTAGATTCGGGCCTTTGCATTTCCCTTTTCAGATTTTCTAGCTTCCCTATCACGTTCAAGCTTCTTACACTCCCCTCCCCGACTCACAGAAAGTTCTCCTTCCGATGGTTATTCAATCTTTTTTCATGATCACCTTCCACTTAGCAGTCCCCTCCCGGAGATCCGAACGGGGGACTATCCCGGAATCTTTTGCCAATGGAGAGATCATCACCACACAATCACAGGGCACATGTCCTGTGGATACTCGTTATGTGTCTTTAATTCAGTGGTTTCCATTGTCTTCTGCATCCTAATGCCGTTGATCATTGCTGATTTTTCCGCCTTTAGTGCAGTTTTCCACTGCAAGAATAACATAGTGCCCTGAACCGCTCTCCGCTCCTCCGTCATCTTTGACAACGCCATAGGCGGAATTAGGGTGACTTCTTATGCCGTAAGTCTTCGGCCGCGACGCTGATTATTAATCAAAATTTAAGAGGTGGCGGGTTTCGAATCCGATATCGATGACGTTGTGACTAGTAATCAAAGACACTACCCCTCTTTTTTTTTTTTTTTTTGAAGGTTTGTTTTTCTGCTTTTTATTTTTATTTTATTTCATTTTTATACAAATGGATAAAAGGAAAGGCGTTCCTCTTCGGCTACATAAACAGAATAATAGGAAGTCGTCCCGTTACGACAAAGGATGCTCCATACTACAGCCCGCTGCCAATTTTTCGATGACTGTCGTCTCGTTGTTGTGTTGTTTCCGTTGTCTGTTCAATCTCATAAAAAAAGGAACTGGGAAGAGGTGCTATGGTTATCTTCTCATGTCATCGATAATCCAGCTACGAGGGAGATTATGGAATGCGCTGCAAAGAAAATTAGAAAAATATTGCCTATATTCAGGGTTCTTGATGATCGCACAATGTCGTTCGTTGAGGTAATACCAAAAATCGGGTACTGTCTTTTCGCCATTACCGAATAGGTAGTGAACAGTGTGGCCGCTAATCCACGTCACATAGTTCGTTTTTGCCCTTGGGAAATACATCTCATCGGGGAAAAGAAGTGATCGGGTAGTTATCCTGCCGGGAGTATTGCCTGTGGGAAAAGCCAATATCTGACGCACCAAATACCAAACGCCTTTTGCGGACGCGCATTCGATGCAATGTTCATCCGCGTCAATCACTTGGCATGTGGCACACAAGGGTGAGTCGGCGAGGTGGATATGATGTAGGCGGGACTGGCACAACTGTTTCCCCCATTAACAGTTACGTATTATGAAGACTGCACGTCAGTATCAAGTGTGGTGGCATTCACTGCCTGCAACACAGCGCGCCACTTTGAAGTGGGGTGTTTGCTTTCACTCACACTCGGCGTCCTGTTTATTTGCATGGTAGCACATATCGCCCTCGTCATCATCAAGCGTGTGGGTAGTAGTGCGGTGCGGATGTAGCTTAATTCAAGGAAGACTTGGCTAATGTAGAAGAAAGGTGCTGGGATAGCCCCTAGACAATGGGTAGTGTATTATTAGTGTAAAATAAATGTATTAAAACTGAATGCATGATGTGGCATTTGTTTTTTCATGCATCACAGTGTTTATGACGTTATATCTCCTAAAGTATGTGTGATACCAAGATAGAATCTTGTAGATGTCGTTAGTGGCATATGTTGATAAGGTCTGCGAAATTCATTGCGAATGAAAGTAGTAGTACGGAAGTAAAAAATTTAAACGTGATGAACGATGCGACTGTTTTCCACGCATCTCTATTTCATCAACTCGTATCTCCTGAACTATGATAGCTAGGTGGGTCTTACCCCGACAACGATAGTTGCCTGACAGTAAGGGACATGCTACTAAGTTTGGCTTAAATCGGTCCAGTGGTTTAATACGCCTCTACGTTCGGCGTGAGGGTTGGTTTGGGGGGGGGGGGGGGGGTATTCTCGCTGCGGCTTGTGCTCCGAGTGGTCTCAGGCTATTTTCTCCTTCCTCAGTGTCGTGCCTGTGTAAACTTTGAATTACGTATTTTATATATTTGTTTAATGTAGTTGTTCTCTAGCCTGCACAGTCTGCATTTCTTTATCCAGTTTTAGTTACTCGCCCCTTTCAGTTCTACTGACTATGATGACACTTCTTGTCGTGCCCTTCAGTGGTTCAACTGCCTGGGTTTTTATCTCACTTTCAGCTATCTGGGTTAAGCTAATGTCAGGTAAATTTTCAACCACGAGCGGCTTGTTCATATGCCCTAGAGCTGACAATTCTCCTTTTCTCGTTTTCATATGATTTTTCTGAAAATCGTGTGATTCATAAGTCTCCTCAATCTCATCATCTTCATCGACATGGACGATTTACTTTCCCGTCTTTGCCCCTCTCAAGTTTTCACTCCGTCTCTAACGACTTCTTAGTCAATGGCACGTTAAACACTGGAAAATAGTACTGTCGATCAGTAACGCTGCCCTTTTCGTACATGAGACTGATCTGCCCTCTTTTCCAATCGCAACGGACAGTTCCATACTGAAGATCTCTTCTGTGCAGAGTGGAGCTAATTCACTCGTACATTCCTTGCAGTATGTTGGACCTGAGGTACTGTTAAGTTTTAACGACGTCAGCTACTTTTTCACATCACAGTGCAATGCCCCTCGTCGTGCGATTTTCTTTTGTGAAAACTGGATTAAAATTTCATCTTCGTCTTCCTGTTACATTTCTTGTCACTCCTGCAAGTACGAGGCGTGTTTTTTAAGTAAGTACCGTTTTGAAATTTAAAAAAGACGTGCTAAGGTATCTCAATAATTTTATTTTTATATGAAAGCCTGCATCTTAATCTAGTTTTCTACATAATCTCCGTCAATAATGGAGCACTTGTCATAACGTCGTGCCAGTTTTTGAATACCCTCCTCATAGAAGTCTGCCGCCTGACTTGTTAACCACTGCATCACTACCGTTTTGACTTCGTCATCGTCTTGAAGACGCTGACCGCCCATGTGTTTCTTCAAGTGCAGGAACAAATGGTAGTCACTGGGCGCAAGATCGGGGCTGTACAGAGGGTGATCTAGAGTTTCCCGTCGAAAAGATGTGATGAGATATTTGGTCTGATTCGCCACATGCGGACGGGCATTGTCTTGCAGCAAAACGATGCCCTTGTTCAACTTCAACGGACTGTTTCTTTGATTCTGGTGTGACGTGGGGCACCCATGTTTTATCGCCCGTAACAATTTGGCTTAAGAAATCATCACCGTCGTTGTGGTACCGCTCAAGGGAAGTCAATGCACTGTCTAAGCTTTGTGCACATCCGTCAACATTTTCGGTACCCAAAGTGCGCACAATTTTCGGTAATTCAAGTCACAATGCCATACAAAACACTACGAGAAACATTAGGAAAGTCATCCCACATGGAGGAAATCGGAAAGCGTCTGTTTTCTCTCACCTTATTGTCCATCTCCTGCGCCAAACTTTCATTAACGACTGAAGGACGTCCACTCCGTTGTTCATCAGGCACATTTGTGCGGTCATCTTTAAATGCTCTCACCCACTTTCTTACCATCCCATCATTCATAACGTTTCCTCCGTAAACTGCACAGATCTCACGATGAATATCGATCGCTTTTAGGCCTTTAGCACTAAGAAATCTTATAAGAGCCCGTACTTCACTGTCGGCGGGACTCACGATTATCGGTACACAACGTAAACAATGAAGAATCAGACTGTAGTGGCGTCAGTGCATGGATTAAAGTACAGGCTTTCATGTAAAAATAAAATTATTTAGATATCTTAGCACGTCTTTTTTTAATTTCAAAACGGTACTAACTTAAAAAACACGCCTCGTGTCTGACGACATTGACATACACTCGTGTGCCACAACATTATGACCACTGACCTACTATCGACAAAAAGGCGATGGGAGCGTCACCTGGCGAGTAGTCACTGCTGGTCAAATACACGCACGGTGCATGTGGCACCAGTGAACATGCTGTCTGTGTAGAGAATGGGGAAGACGCGGAATCTATCTGAGTCTGACCAAGGGCACATTTCGATGTACCGGAGGCTCGGCACAAGCATTTCGGAAACTGCACGGCTTGTCGGCTGTTCGAGGGGGGCTCTGGTGAGTTCAACACGTGACGAAACCAAGGTGAAACCATTTGCACAAGTTGTGGGATTGGGCGGCCTCCCGTCATTACAGATACCGGACGTCATAGGCTGGACAGACTGGTAAAACAAGACAGGCGCGAACTGTGATGGAACTTTAATGCTGGGCAGAGTACAAGTGCGTACAGAGTACATACTTCTGCCAGCATGAACACCACGACATAGGCAACTACGACTGAAATGGACATGTGACATGCAGTGAATCAGAGCGTTGCATGGTCTGATCAATCCCGATGCCTTCTTCACCATGCCGGTGACGGGTGCGAATCCTTCGTCTTCAGCTCCTTGAAACCTGTATTGCCGGACGAAGACAAGCTATCGGTGGCTCCATTTATGCTCAGGGGAACATTCGCGTGGGCATCCATTGGCCCAGTGGAGCTGGTACAATGCACCATGGCGCCAAGGAGTATCGTACAAACAGCATGATACAAGGCCACTAGTGTGTGTCTGTTCTAGGAACGCAATGGCGAATTTCTGTTGATTTGCTGGCCACCCCAATTCGCCAGATCTGAACCCAATAGAACACATCTGGGATGTGATTAAATGTGGCGTCAGAGAGCATCGCCTCCTGCCCCGGAATTTATTCCCGTAAGATGACTTGTGTGTTCAGATGTGGTGGCAGCTCCCTCCCGAGACCTACCAAGGCCTCATTGCTTCCATGCCATGACACGTTGCTGATGTTATCCGTGCCAAGGTGAACATACCTGCTATTAGTTAGGTGGTCATAATGTTCTGCCTGATCAGTGTCAGACTAGAAATTCTTCATATTATGAGCAAGGTTGTAACAGACATCCGTAACCCGGAGTTATTCATTGGGTTGTTTGAGAGAAGAGACCAAACAGCTAGGTCATCGGTCTCATCGGATTATGGAAGGACGGGAAAGAAAGTCGGCCGTGCTCTTTCAAAGGAGCCATCCCAGCATTTTCCTGCAGCGATGTAGGGACATCACGGAAAACCTAAATCAGGATGGCCGGACGCGGGATTCAACCGTCGTCCTCCCGAATGCCCGGAGTTATTCATCTGCAGATTGCGTCCTCATGAAGGATGTTGAATCTTGCAACTCCATATCACAAGAGTCCGATCTCAGAAAGCATTCATTATGTAGAAATCTAAAAATCAGTGACAGTTTGAACTTAGCTCGTTGTTCCTAGGATTAACTATCATAATTTTACAAATGTAGCTCCAGTATTACGTGCGTAGTCCTGAGCGAAGTCATCAGTAGATTTATTATTACAATAAAACTTGCAGATGTCTTCTGCTCAGGCTGTGTTCGCCTACACTCATCCACATCCGGTCTGCCTAGTTTTTACCATACTGCTTAATACACTAATGACCATTAAAATTGCTACACCACCAATATGACGTGCTACAAACGCGAAATTTAACCGACAGGAAGAGTACGCTGTTGTGATATGCAAATGTTTAGCTTTTCAGAGCATTCACACAAGGTTGGCGCCGGTGGCGACACCTACAATGTGCTGACATGAGGAAAGTTTCCAACCGATTTCTCATAAACAGACAGCAGTTGACCGGCGTTGCCTGGTGAAAAGTTGTTGTGATGCCTCGTGTAAGGAGTAGAAATGCGTACCATCACGTTTCCGACTTTGATAAAAGTCGGATTGTAGCCTATCGCGATTGCGGTTTATCATATCGCGACATTGCTGCTCGCGTTGGTTGAGATCCAATGACTGTTAGCAGAATATGGAATCGGTGGGTTCAGGAGAGTAATACGGAACGCCGTGCTGGATCCCAACGGCCTCGTATCACTACCAGTCGAGATGATAGGCACCTTATCCGCATGGCTGTAACGGATGGTGCAGTCACGTCTCGATCCCTGATTCAACAGATGGGGACGTTTGCAAGACAACGACCATCTGCACGAACAGTTCGACGACGTTAGCAGCAGAATGGTCTATCAGCTCGGAGACCATGGCTGCGGTTACCCTTGACGGAGACAGGAGCGCATGAGATGGTGTACTCAACAACGAACCTGGGTGCACGAATGGCAAAACGTCACTTTTTCGAATGAATCCAGGTTCTGGTTACAGCATCATCATGGTCACAGGACCTGCAACGTGCGGTCGTGCATTATCCTGCTGAAATGTAGGGTTTCGCAGGGATCGAATGAAGGATAGAGACACGGGTCGTAACACATCTGAAATGTAACGTCCACTGTTCAAAGTGCCGTCAATGCGAACAAGAGGTGACCGAGACGTGTAACCAATGGCACCCCACACCATCACGCCCGGTGATACGCCAGTATGGCGATGACGAATACACGCTTCCAATGTGAGTTCATCGCGATGCGCCAAACACGGATGCAACCATCATGATGCTGTACACAGCACCTGGATTCATCCGAAAAAATGACGTTTTGCCATTCGTTCACCCAGGTTTGTCGTTGAGTACACCATCGCAGGCGCTCCTGTCTGTGATGCAGCGTCAAGGGTAACCGCAGCCATGGTCTTCGAGCTGATAGTCCATGCTGCTGCAAACGTCGTCGAGCAGTTCGTGCAGATGGTCGTTGTCTTGCAAACGTCCCCATCTGTTGACTCAGGGTTCGAGACGTGGCTGCACGATCCGTTACAGCCATGAGGATAACATGCGTGTCATCTCGACTGCTAGTGATACGAGGCCGTTGGGATCCAGCACGGAGCTCCGTATTACCCTCCTGAACCCACCGATTCCATATTCTGCTAACAGTCATTGGATCTCGACCAACGCGAGCAGCAATGTCGCGATACGATAAACAGCAATCGCGATGGGCTACAATCCGACCTTTATCAAAGTCGGAAACGTGATGGTACGCATTTCTGCTCCTTACACGAGACATCACAATAACTTTTCACCAGGCAACGGCGGTCAACTGCTGTTTGTGTATGAGAAATCGGTTAGAAACTTTTCTCATGTCAGCACGTTGTAGGTGTCACCACCGGCGCCAACCTTGTGTGAATGCTCTGAAAAGCTAATCATTTGCATATCACAGTATCTTCTTCCTGTCAGTTAAATTTCGAGTCTGTAGCACGTCATCTTCGTGGTGTCGCAATTTTAATGGCTAGTAGTGGACATTGAGAGCATTACGAGAATAGCAGCAAAATTCCTAAACTAAATAGTCATCAAAGATAGTAAAAAATAAGTCCATTTCGTAATTACAATACGCGAAATATTAACCAGCGCAAAACAGTTCAGAGTTCAAAATGATGATTTACAAATTAGGATACATGAAACGAAAAATAGTAACTCATAGTTTGTTTATCCCCAGTTCTGCAATACAAGGGGAAACTGTTAAAATACTATTCTGGGACACATTCAGACCTCTCGAAACTTGAAGTCCCTTCAGAAGATAAGGTATGCTAGCAGGCGTTCACTACCAGGAATCAATCATCTACACGATCGAATACCACTCATTACCACAGCCGAGCTTGCTTATAACAGTACAAACATGAAAGTGCTCCCTTCAGCTCTTCACTTGTAAAAGTACCAGTCCCCACTTGACTCGAATAGTGTTACTCTGTTGTCTGCTTTTCCTTTGGCTAAAGGGCATCCCTGCCAAAATTACACCGTTCTTACGTTACACAGACATGATCAGACTCATCTTGACTACTTCTTCGCCTAAACGAACATATTACAACAATATTTAAGTAAAGAAATGTTGTAAACATTCAGTCATGTTAAGACCTTTCTCAATGAATACAAACAAATGCTCTTTCATAAATAAACAAGCTAGCATTCTTGTGCAAGTGCAGTCACATTAGACAACAAATTGTCGTTAGTATTGTTTAAACAGTTATTTGCACCTTCTTGATAGCTCTGTCTTTTGGTTCTCTTTTCAACTACAGTGTCCGCTAACAAATATGATTGACTACTTTTAAAATAAGACAGCGTTTTAATAGCACTTGCAGTCAACATTTGAATAAATTTACTGGAAAAATGGTAAACTGTACTTATTTTCTGTGTGACTGTGGAGAATAAGATGTTCTGACAAACATTTGTGTAATAAAAATGATATAAAAGACGTCATAAGTCGATATATAAAATGGCGTTCAGGGATGATAGCTGTCATGCAATGTTATCATCTGAAGTATCGCTAGTTAAAATCGCAAGAAGCGTTTAAAAGTTGTTAATTCAGAGGTTCACTGTGAAAATATTTAGTCACTGTAAACTATTAACCTTCTTTGTTTAAAGATATTGAAAATATTGTTGTCACTGGAAGTGTCTCAGTTTGCTGAGATTGCAGAATTATTGACATTTGCTTTTATACTTATCTGTAAATTATTATAGATTCTTGAATAGCTGTAAGAATCAACTTTTCCACTTGTCTGACACTGCGCCATTTCTTGGAGCATTGTCTGTTCTCTCGATCATTGAAATTCCCCGTACTGTGATTTATCCATTACGGGCCACACACTCATTGTCTCTACTCGTGAGCTCATCTGGAATGCTGGAGAGGTCGGGTGACGTCCTCGTCCCGTCGACTCATATCCAACCATGCAAGCAAGTTCAGTTCTCCTCCTCAACGGACGAATAACTCTCCTACATACGTGTAACCTTACAACTTACAGCGGATGTTGGCGAGATTGTCTCACGAGGGGATAAAATGGCTTTATCACAACCTGTCGCATCCCAAACGTGACTATAGCCTGAGACTGGATGACAGGATTCATGAGAAGGGAATCAGCCTGCTGGCCTATGTGAGAAGGTGTCTCGATCTAGACGTAATACTAAATCCTTTATTACAAAAGGTAGGGATTGGAAGGGACTTGAACCAACATCAACTATAAATGTTTTGCAACTTATAAATTTATTCAGAAGACTGTTTCAGTTCTTTCACTACTTCCGTGAAGGAGTTGTCCCGCAAAGAGGCAAAGTCTTAGTATAGAGACGGTGACTGGCTAGCACCGTCCCTTCTGATTTGAAATGGGATTGTCAATATTAACTGAGGCCGCACCCACTAAATGACACACAGAATTCACCAGCTATTCGCCTATGATTTCATCAACTGCACTGACGCTTCTGCAGCTACTTTTGCGTAGCCCTGCCTCGCTATAGATCTCTGATGTACAGTTTCAATAAGAGCATTTCATTAGTTAATGCACCAAGGTATTCCAGCCATTTCTAGCTGCTTGGCTTCCTGTTATCATAGATTTAACCGTACACTACTGACTTTAATACTTCTGTTTTCTAAGCATGTCCATTTTGATCCGCCACTGGCTTATCAGATTTCTAATTGTTCACATGTTGTTTTCTTGGTTTCAGTAGAAGATAAACCCAATAATTTGCAGTTGTACATTGCAAATGCTCTGGTTCCATATAGATGCCTATGGAAGATCCACTATGTTATAAAGCAACGGGGAGACCACTGCATTTTACGCTTTTCCTACTGTTCGTTAGACTGCATCTTTGCTAGTCTATTGGATACTACTTCCTTAATCAGCTTCGAAATGAGATACAGTGGGCCATGTGTTACATTGAGTAATTAATTGTTCTAATAAACTTCGTGAAAGACCGCTTCAGTGGCCCAATTCTCTGTCAACATATATTTCCTTCGGTTTCCTTGTTCAGGAATGATGCTGATTCACAGTAGGCATATAGTGCCGAGGTATTTCAGCCAAAACTCTCTTGCTCGTTCGCTGGAACGTGGAAAGATTCTTGTACCAAGAACGCTATGAGCTGAAAAAATCACGTCTTGCGTAGACTGTGGAGCGTACTTCGTAAAATTTCTGATAAAATTGAGTTTCCTTCAAGATGATCATGCTGCAATGCTAGACATCAGGGCTCAAATAGCAGTGGAAACATGATTTAGCATCTCAGTTCCACAGTCGGTTTCGTACTTGGGTCTCGGATGGGAGCGTAGTTGTCTCCTTCTGCTAGACCATATTCAAATCTGAATGATATTCTCGTCAATATTAAGAATTTCACGTCTCGTCGAAGGAACATTGAACACTTTCAGATAAAATAACAGGTTACGAAAACGCACTCTGTAGTAATTGGAACGCTCCGCAGCACAGTGGAAATGCAAACACTTCCCACTTACGAGCAATTTGTACTTTCGTTCCATTCCCTAGTTCTCTTGCGAGCAACGGACAAGAACTAATTGGCCTAAGGTTGCTAACCAGAGCAAGCTTAACGTTTTAGGTAAGTCGGTTACGTAAACGGAGTTTTTGCTTTCTATATAAAGGAGTTTAGATAACAACTAATTCGTCTGCATCGTTGCTGAAACTTTTAGCATCGTACATACAACCGGCTTCTTTAAAAGAAAGTGAATGTGACTCAGTAACTAGATATATTCGCAATAAGCACGACTACTACAGCATCTCCGAAGCCAACCGGCCGCATATCGCCGTGGCTGCGACGATGGATTCCCATTCTGGTGGAGTATGGTGCAAATCCCAATCGGCCCACCCTGCTTTCAGAATTTCACAATTACCTTACATCGTTTCGGACGAATGCTGGTTTATTCTTTCACAAAAGGCCATAGGTGGCATCCTGCCTCCTTAGAAATGGTAACATAGGCCTATATACACCTACTAATAATTTCAAGCTACTGTTACATTCCTATTGCAAATACAATAGACTGGCAATCTTAGTAATTCATCCTAGGAACTCACGACGTACTTACGAATTGCATCCTAGTCGTTCAAGCTGATGTTCCACGATGTATTGAGTGGCCCTGCCTCTGTCCAGCACTCAAGATAATAGTCTGTTTGCTTTACACGTTACGCATACTGCTCACTTTTGATGAATTACTACTTTGTGTACTTTAGCTTCGTTGTCCTAGAAGATACGTACCTGAGTCAACAAGGCGTAAAAGGATGCAAAACAAGTAGGCGCGCTGTCCCAGTCAACGCAATGAAAGATAGTTACTGTTTTCTTTTCTATCAGTGTGTGTTGACACGATATCATCCTGCAGTCCAGCTGTAAATCAAGGAATGATAGTGATTCAGTTACTGTGTCATTAAGAATGTGTCGTTCTGACTTTGGCTCACTGACGGTCTCCTACCTCAAGTGCGAAACTTGTGTCTAACGTATACCTGTGTGTAGATTAGAGTCTTTTACTTAATGGATAGTGTACCTAGGAAGATAGATGTTTCTTGGTCGGTGCGTCACTCTAGTAACAGATTTTTTAATCACATGAAGAAATGCGCTCAAGAGACCGTCATTCTTTACTATTTTTGTTGTTGTTAGACAGGTTGCGTTTTAAAAAATGGTTCAAATGGCTCTGAGAACTATGGGACTTAACATCTGAGGTCATCAATCCCCTAGAATTTAGAACTACGGTCGCGCGGTTCCAGACTGCAGCACCTAGAACCGCTCGGCCATATTGGCCGGCTGGTTGCGTTTTGCGCGGCATATGCAAATGTTTCACATTATTTACACTGCTGGGCATTAAAATTGCTACACCACGAAGATGACGTGCTACAGACGCGAAATTTAACCGACAGGAAGAAGATGCTGCGATATGCAAATGATTAGCTTTTCAGAGTATTCACACAAGGTTAGCGCCGGTGGCGACACCTACAACGTGCTGACATGAGAAAAGTTTCCAACCGATTTCTCATACACGAACAGCAGTTGACCGGCGTTGCCTTGTGAAACGTTGTTGTGATGCCTCGTGTAAGGAGCAGAAATGCGTGCCATCACGTTTGGGACTTTGATAAAGGTCGGATTGTAGCCTATCGGCATTGCGGCTTATCGTATAGCGACACTGCTGCTCGCGTTGGTTGAGATCCAATGACTGTTAGCAGAATATGGAATCGGTGGGTTCAGGAGGGTAATACGGAACGCCTTGCTGGATCCCAACGGCCTCGTATCACTAGCAGTCAAGGGGACAGGCATCTTATCCGCATGGCTGTAACGGATCGTGCAGTCACGTCTCGATCCCTGAGTCAACAGATGGGGGCGTTTGCAAGACAACGACCATCTGCACGAACAGTTCGACGACGTTAGCAGCAGAATGGTCTATCAGTTCGGAGACCATGGCTTCGGTTACCCTTGACGGAGACAGGAGCGCCTGAGGTGGTGTACTCAACAACGAACCTGGGTGCACGAATGGCAAAACGTCATTTTTTCGGATGAATCCAGGTGCTGTGTACAGCATCATGATGGTCGCATCCGTGTTTGGCGACATCGCGATGAACGCACATTGGTAGCGTGTATTCGTCATCGCCATACTGGTGTATCACCGGACGTGATGGTATGGGGTGCCATTGGTTACACGTCTCGGTCACCTCTTTTTCGCACTGACGGCACTTTGAACAGTGGACATTACATTTCAGATGTGTTACGACCCGTGGCTCTACCCTTCATTCATCTCTGCGAAACCCTATATTTCAGCAGTATGATGCACGACCGCATGTTGCAGGTCCTGTACGGGTCCTTCTGGATACAGAAAATGTTAAACTGCTGCCCTGGCCAGCATTTTCTCCAGATCTCTCACCAATTGAAAACGTCTCGTCAATGGTGGCCAAGCAACTGGGTCGTCACAATACGCCTGTTACTGCTCTTGATGAACTGTGGTATCGTGTTGAAGCTGCATGTGCAGCTGTACCTGTGCACGCCATCCAAGCTCTGTTTGACTCAATGCCCAGGCGAATCAAGGCCGTTATTACGGCCAGAGGTGGTTGTTCTGGGTACTGATTTCTCAGGATCTATGCACCCAAATTGCGTGATAATGTAATCACATGTCAGTTCTAGTATAATATATTTGTCCAAAGAATACCCTTGCATTTCATCTTGGTGTAGCAATTTTAATGGCCAGTAGTGTACATTTAAGTGCTGTATAATACTTTAGATACAGATTATGGTCCGGCCGTTGTGGCCGAGCGATTCTAGGTGCTTCAGTCCGGAGCCGCGCTGCTGCTATGGTCGCAGGTTCGAATCCTGCCTCGGGCATAATTGTTGTGATGTCCTTAGGTTAGTTAGGATTAAGGTGTTCTACGTCTAGGGGACTGATGACCTCAGATGTTAAGTCCCATAGTGCTCAGAGCCATTAGAACCATTTGAACAGATTATGGCGAGTAGAATGCTATATATCTCGTCCGACGTAGTGCAGCGGCTTGACGTGGCATGGACCCAACAAGTCACTGGAAGTCCTCTGAAGAAATATTGAGCCGTGCTGCCTCTATAGCTTTCCATAATTGCGAAAGTGCTGCCTGTGCAGGCTTTTGTGCACGACCTCACCTCTTGAGTATGCCCCACAAATGTTCGACAGGACTCACGTCGGGCGATCAGAATGACCAAATCACTCGCTGGAATTGACCAGAACCTTGTTCAAACCAATCGCAAACAACTGTGGCCCCGTGACATGACATCGCTGTTTGGGAACATGAAGTTATGACTAGCTGCATATGGGCTCCAAGTAGCCGAACATAACCATTTCCAGTCAATGATCGATTCAGTTGAATCACAATCCATTTCATGTAAACCCACCCCACACCATTATGGAGCCACCACCAGCCTGTACAGTGCCTTGTTTACAACTTCGGTCCATGGGCTCGTGGGGTATGCGCCACACTCTAACACTACCATCAGCTCTTACCAACTGAAATCTGGACTCATCTGACCATTCCACGGTTTTCCAGGCTTCTAGGTCCAACCGATATTGTCACAAGTCCAGGAGGGGCGCTTCAGGTGATGTAGTGCTGTTAGCAAAGGCACTCGCTTAGGGTCGTCTGCTGCCGTAGCCCATTAACGTTAAATTTCACTGCACTGTCCTGAAAGATACATTCGTCATACGTCCCGCATTGATTTCTTCAGTTATTCCAAGCAGTGTTACTGGTCTGTTAGGACTGACAACTCTACACATACACGTCTGCTCTCTGTCGTTAAGTGAAGGCCGTTGGCCAAAGCGTTGTCCCTGCTGAGAGGTGATACCTGAAATTTGGTATTTTCGGCACACTCTTGACGCTGTGGATCTAGGAATATTGAATTCCTTCAGATTTCCGAAATGGATTTTCCCGTACTTCCAGCTCCAACTATCATTCTGTGTTCAAAGTTTAATTCCGATCGGCGGCCATAATCACTCCAGAAACATGAATCACCTGAACAGAGATGGTAGCTCGGCCAATGCATGTGGAAAGCGTAGTATATCGTTAGCAAGGCCTGTTCTGTTGATGGTGCGAATGGAGCAGTCTACTCCCTGTAGAATCTCTGGAACAGTTCAGAAGCAAATGCCACGAAGTTGTTCCTTCATCTTCGGAATCAAATCAAAGTCACAAGGACGTAAGTCCGGGGAGTATGGTGGATGGTACAGTACTTCCCAGTCCCATCGACCGAACAGAGTGGCCACAGCCTGCGCTGTATGCGCCCGCGCGTTATCGTGCAAAATGATGGATGGGTTGCGCAGAAAGTGTCGCCGCTTCTTTCGCAAAGCTGGTTGCAGGTGAGGCTCCAAAAACGAACAGTAATACTGTGCATTGATGGTCTGCCGTGGAGGAACGTAATGCGTTAGGATAACACCATCACAGTCGTACACGAGAATCACCATAACTTTAGACCGCTCCATTCGCATCATCAACAGAACAGGCTCTGGTAGCGGTAAACTACGCCTTCCACGTCGGTGGCAACGGGTTCTACTCAACGTTGGTGACTACTTTGAAGGACAGTAACACATGCAAACATGTAACTCTTTTGTATCGGCTGTGTATAAATAGTTGCCACTATTTAAGTTCCAACCCTCGTATTAAAATGGTGTTTGTGTCAGATGGCATTATGTCACAACCACACTTATAGAGCTACATGACACTGAAACTGATATGGGCTATAGCACTCCGGAAGATCCATAGTACCTTTATGCACTCAAATGTGAAGAAAGACGGATAAATATTTTATTTTTTAGTGATAGCTACGTAGGGAAATTTGAGTCTGTGTTACACTGTAATTCAGAGCATCTGATTAAGTACAAAGAACGCAGTTAACAGTGTAAGCTAAAGCACGTGTTAAGCTGTGTCAACATAATACAGAACAAGCACAAAATTGTTACGTTACAATCACCCTGGATAAAAACAGTTTCAAAGGGCTTACATTAAGTACTTGGAAAAAGCGTCACTGACTTCTACATTTCTCCAATGCTCACTTGTCAGTACTGCTACACGTATTGACTATTGACTCGTATGTACACTACGTTATCAAAAGTATCCGGACACCCCAAAAACATACATTTTTCATATTAGGTGCATTGCGCTGCCACCTACTGCCAGGTACTCCCTATCAGCGACCTCAGTAGTCATTCGACATCGCGAGAGTGCAGAGTGGGACGCTCCGCGCAACTCACGCAGTTTGACCGCGGTCAGGTGATTGAGTGGCACTTGTGACATACGTCTGTACGCGAAATTTCGACACTCCTAAACATCCCTCGGTCTACTGTTTCCGATGTGATAGTGAAGTGGAAACTTGAAGGGACACATACAGCTCAAAAGCGTACAGGCCGACCTCGCCTGTTGACTGACAGAGACCGCCGACAGTAGAAGAGGATCGTAATGTGTAATAGGCAGACATCTATCCATACCATCACACAATAATTCAAAACTGCATCAGGATCCACTGCAAGTTCTATGACAGTTAGACGTGAGGTGAGAAAACTTGGATTTCATGGTCGAGCGGCAGCTCATAAGTCACACATCACGCCGGTAAACGCCAAACGAGGCCTTCCTTGGCGTAAGGAGCGTAAACATTGGACGATTGAACAGTAGAAAAACGTTGTGTGGAGTGACAAATCACGGCACACAATGTGACGATCCGATGGCAGGGTGTGGGTATGGCGAATGTCCGGTGAACGTAGTGTAGCGTGCGTAGTGCCAACAGTAAAATTCGGAGGCGGTGGTGTTATGGTGTGGTCGTGTTTCTCATGCAGTGGGTTTATTTTGCATGACACTATCACAGCAAAGGCCTACATTGATTTTTAAGCACCTTCTTGCGTCCCGCTGTTGAAGAGCAATTCGGCGATGGCGATTGCATCTTTCAACACAATCGAGTACCTCTTCATAATGCACGCCCTGTGGCGGAGTGTTTACACGACAATAACATCCCTGTAATGGACTGGCCTTCACAGAGTCCTGAACTGAATTCTAGCAACTGATTGAACGTATGGCTGCGAGAGTGGAAGCTGTCACCAAGGCCACGAGTGGGCTGAATTCCAGCATTACCGACGGAGGTCGCCACGAACTTATTAGTCATTTTCAGCCAGATTTCTGGATACTTTCGATCACATAGTGTATATTGTATTGCTGTGGGCTTTAAAGAAGCAGAAAAATTCATCTATTGTTCCAGATATAAATGAGAAGTAAGAGTTATTTGACGCAGAATATTCCGTTCATTAGAGCCTGAAGAAAGCGAGTTTAATAATTAATGAACTAGTAAAGGGTCTTCTACTACATCTTAAGGATATCGGTTGGATTTACCAGAATCACAGGAAGCGAAACCGTACGATAAACTCAGTTTCGGTGCGGGAAATAATGGGCTGAGACCACTGTCGTATATATCTGCCTGCATTAACCAAATGAAATCAAGAATGATACAGTCGGCAAGTGAGGAAAATGAACATTTATAGTCTTGTTTATTTTGCCTACTATTGAATACGAACATATAGGCAGCAATAAATAGGAATATTTGGAAAACTCTACGGTATTACTTAAACATCTGGAATGTATAACCCTTTCAGTGATACATACAGCTAGGATATAAGGGTTCAACTGCGGAAACCCACTGGGCCGCTCTCGTTAAATAACATTAAACAATAAATTTCATTTACTAACAACAATTCTAAGTACGACACACTTTGGTACCTTAAAGGGAGATGGTGGCAGTCTTGCACTGATATTTTTGTAAATCCATATCTTTGCCATTTTTTGTTCAGTCTCATCGAAATTTTGCTCACTTATGTATAGAGATCTAATATGATTTTAAAAAATTCATAATTTTTAATAACAATGTAATGCAGTGAGATAATTTTGAATTTTTTATTGCATTATTATTTTAAGGTACACTTTTTCATAATTTCGAGGCAAATTTGGCAAATTTTTTTAATGGTAAAATAATCTGCACTAATAGGTGTACAATTAAGTACAGTAACTTTTTGGTAAATTAATGCTATTATTTTCTGTGATATTTTGGATTCGAACTTCCTTTACAAGCAAACTTTTCAATATTTTATCAACCACAAAACCATGTATAATATCTCGATTAAAATTTTGTTCCACTTCAATATTACTTCAAAGTAAAAGAACAGGTGTGCCAAATTTCATTGCAATCCTTCCAGTAGTTTCTGATATATGTGTTCCTGAAAGCAGAAAACCTTAAGTTGCAGAAAAATCATTTTAAAATTTGGATGAAATGTAAAAAAAAAAAAAAAAAATCTATCATACCTTAACTAAAACTGCCCATATTCATATTCAATTTCTTCCTCATCATCCTCTACAGCTCTTTTAGCTTCTCTGCTCCTTTGCCTAGCAATTTTTTGTATGTTCTGGACTGATGTCTCCGCCTTCGCAATTCTTTGCTTATCGATGATCTGTAGTATCTGCTCAGTGAAGACTTCAGGTTGAGGATGTGAAGTCTTGCCACATTCCCATCATTAAACACTGCCGCAGCTTCCAAAGCAGAAATCTTCACCACAAACTGGAAACAAACACAGTCTTCGGACATGTTTTCCAAATAAGAGCATTTAAACTTTCATTTGGGTTCTGTGTTTTCCCATGCAGACATTTTTCTAGCAGTTCTGGTGAAGCCAGTGCTCTAAAAGTTGGTTTAATGGCCATTGAAACCTCATAAGGAAGGTTATTTTTATGGGTATAAGCTTCCCCACTTCCCTTACTTTTAAAAAATTTGCACCATTCATTAGAACAGAGGCCATGTTGAGGTGTAGTGTCAGTCGACAAGTAATGAAACCATATGGCCCATACTGCTTTCCTCATACTGTACAAGCTTGTGAGGTTACGTCTAATTGTAGCACCATAATAGACTTGTAAGCTGTCAATTCTCTTCTTTGATATCTGTTTTTACCTCCCAGTGGCTTCCCATCCTCTACTAGCTTGCCTTTATTGTGTGCAACAAGTCTTTGGAGTCGTCCACCCATCGTCTTCTGAATATGACCTAAGCACTCCAGTTTCTCAATAGTGCAATCTTTTCCATATGGCTGACTTTCAACTACATTCTTGAATGCACTAGAGTCTCCATCTCCTAAATACTGTACGTATCTTACTCCATAATTTTGCAAAGATCTATGGAAAATTAATTTCATACCTGCAGGTTCCATCCCACCACTGGAGCCTGCATAATTTGTGCTACAAACAGTTTTATGGGCTTCTTGCCATTCTGTTTCTTTACCTGCTTCAATATATTTCTTGTGCAAGGAACATGCAGAACAATAATTAGACATCACCTCTAAGTCTAATACTTTTCCAGTGTCGACACTAATGATTGTTGAAATTCCATTCAGTGAAGTATGCCCCCTCTTCATCCAGGAACTGTCACAGGAAACTGCTATATCGTTGCTATTAGTTGCTTCACAATTTTCTTGAATTGCCCCCAGGACTGTCATTTTCATGCTCTCTTCACTTACTTCTGCAACTGCATTGAGGAGAGCATTATTCATTGCAGAAAATTTTAGGGGAGGACCAGGCATGTTCATAATACCACATAAAAGGTTTCCACCATCTCTTCCAATCCCTATACATCTTAGTCAATAAGCAAATCTCATATTGGCTTCATAGATTCTATTACTGACCTTTGATGTCTTGAATGGTCTGTCAGCATCACAGTTTTGACAGAAAATGTGCAATGTGCAAACCAAACCTTCTCTCTTTCCATCATCAACCAAATCCACATTTCCTCCACAAATGGAGCACTTGCAGGCTTTTCTAAATGCTTCTGCCACCATTTCCAGATCCACAATTCTGAAACCTGTATTTCTGTCATGATTTGTTTCTTCCAACACAATCCCTGTCCCAAGTTTTATTTTAGATGCAATTGGAGACAAGCTAATGTTTGCATAAGCAGGCCCCACCCTAACCTCAATGTCAGTTTTTCGCTTTATATTGGAAATATGGTACTTACTATATTTTTAAATGCTTTACCAGGCCTAGGCATTGTAAAAAGGGATCAACAGATTCAACCTTGCACAAAGAATGGCATAATAAATCAAGCGTCACTCGAATTCCACTGAACAGCACAAAACTTGTTTACAACACTCCACAGCCTTCTATACCACACTGATTGAACCAGAAAATGGCTCCACAGCCTTCTTTACAACACTGCTATTATGTATACAAAAAATCACAGCCTTGTAAAGCTATATTTTCTAGGTTCACAGGCCAAATTCTGCAATAAAATTTTTCCTCCATTTGGTACATTGAAAAGCGGCCTTGGCGCATTACACTGCTTAGGGTTTTAATTTTTTTTTGCCATTTGTAGTTAGAAATTCAAGGAAAAAATTTGGTATAATAATCTCAATTATATCGGGGTGTGGGTACGTTACAATACACTGGGTGGTCGGAAACAGTTTGGAAAGCTTGTAAGGATGCTGCAAGGGGCGACTGTGCTGACGAATAACTGTTAAGAAAAATTTCGATACTTTGCATGTTATTCAGCACTGAAGAGAGACAATCACATCGCCGCGCCCGCAAATTCGGACAGTCTGACAGAGACAGTCGCTAAAATTGTTCTTCGTTTGGTTTCCTCAAACCGGACAAAAGTAGCTTTTGCACATTTAGCTCAAATTGACCACTTCAGAAAACGGCACATTTTAACTAGTAATGAACATTTGAACGAATGGTATTTCACGCACCCAATGTCTGTGCACCACTGCTGCACATTAGCGCGTAAAAGTGCTTGAATTCGCGCCAGCAGCGCCCTGACTGACTAATTTCAACGCTAAATAATTTGTAAACTGCGCAACCTATTGAATTTTTTCCTTAACAACTGTTTCTCGGCACAACTTCCTCTGCAACACCGTTGCAAGCTTCACAGACCGTTCTGACCGATGTCATTATCTCATGTGTTGTGTCGTGATTAAGGAGTAAAACGTATGCATATCTGCCTTCGTAGCCTATCATCGATGCTGATACGTTTGGATGTTGATTCGTTCGTATAGATACGGCGCCACCCAACATCGCCGACGCGGCAGTTGCGCATCCTACATGTGTCAGCGAGAGGACACGTGCAAGGAAAGAGACGGTTTGAAGGCTGTTGCGAAAGGGGGATTTGGCAGTAGTCGCTTTGGAGGACGTCGGGCAAGGAAGTCTGTGAGCAGTAGTGGCCACGTGTACGCTGCCACGCCCATGTTGACGTTAACGAGTATAGACAGGGAGGCTAACAGTCTGGAAGCGGTGAGAGGTGGGCAGTACTTAACACGGGAGGACGCGGCATGTTGTTGCTGGCGTGGAAGGTCGCGGTGCGGAGCAAGTGCCGCACCGTGCTGCGAATCCGTGGTGGCAGCCTTCATAACCTCAGTCTGTTCGGATAAATGGCGAGCTTCCCTTTCTAGCTAACTGAGCTTTGTTATGGTGTGCTCAAAGGGGACGCATTGATTGTGCATTTGCTTTGTAGCAACTGACGTAGTTACTGATTCTGTAACTGATCAACAGAATTGTACTGTCTGATCCTTTGTATTAGCGAGCGGAATTACATCTTAATATCTTCCCTGTTTATGTACCAATGTGTGCGTTTAAATGCAGGGTGAACATTAATAAAGCAGACAGAACTACAGGGACGAGTTCATAACTGGAAATGGAGGAAAAATTTCCGGAAATGCCTGGTTGCACAGTAGATGGCGTTCAAGAATAAAAGTCCCTCTGTCAACGTGCTCTGTGTTCCTTGCGCGTTGCAGGCTGTATCGCTGACGCAGCAACGGAATGGTCTGGCAGTCATGTCCGGAACAAGCCGAAATGGTTTTTGTGTACGGGCATGTACAAGAAAACGGTCGGGAGGCAGCATTTCCTGTAGAACCCGGTTCTCCAAATCAGGTGTACATACAGCCCACCTCCTCCCTGGACGTTCGTCTGTTGAAAGGACTCATCATAACACAAACGCCCAAGAAGGATTTGAAACGTTGTGTGATGTTGTTGGTATCTGTGAGGGTACTTGTTTTGGTATAGCTGTGCAGCCTATTGATAGTTTCCATCTGCCTGGCAGTACACAAACACCGTCTCGGCTTGCTACCGACATTACCGGACCACTCTGCTGCTTACAGCAAGCTGCGTTTGTCACAACCTGAAAAACACAAGGAACACCGGCACGTGGACAGAGAACCTACCGTGGCAACGACGCCGTTTTTCTTCCGTTTACAGCCAGGAATCCGTCCTTGCACGTGGTCGGCTTTTTTAATGTCCACCCGGTATATGTACTGTGATGAACTATAGACGTACGTCCTGTCACGTTCGGTCTTTAGTGCGAGTAGGCTATTCCGCAATCAGTTGTGTGGAGTCTATTAACAAGTCAGTTACTTGCCAATTCATGCTTTCATGACTGCCTTTCCATGCGACGGCGTGTGTCTTTATACTTGTTTCTTTTGTTATAGAGATCTGAGCTGTGGGTACTAAGTCAAGCCGGCCGGAGTGTCCGAGCGGTTCTAGGCGCTACAGTCTGGAACCGCGCGACCGCTACGGTCGCAGGTTCGAATCCTGCTTCGGGCATGGATGTGTGTGATATCCTTAGGTCAGTTAGGTTTAAGTAGTTCTAAGTTCTAGGGCACTGATGACCTCAGATGTTAAGTCTCATTGTACTCAGAGCCATTTGAATCATTTTATTAAGTCAAGCTGGCAATGGAACTGTGCGAACCTGCGGATTTTGTACCAACTGCTGTTCCTGAATGTGTTGTATCCGTCAGGGGCCGCTAGTCAGGTACTGGCACTGTAAAAAAGTTGGAGCCGAGAAATAATTTACCTGTGGCAGTTATTAAAAGTTTGCTAGTATAAGAAATGATTTTAAATTAAAATTATTATGTTCAGGTTATGTTTTCATTGTAATGTTTCAGTAACAGTCTTCTGTGAGATTCTTTTTAATACATAGGATGTGTTTTAACTGTGCAAGTGTTGTAGATTTTAACTTAGGTTATTGGCCGTGCCTATTGTTCTTGAATATTACGTAGGGTGATACGAAGCGGTGCTGAAGTAAATTCAAATAACTCAGTAATACGTGACGATCTCTTGTTTGCTCTAGATACTCATGGGTCTTTTGCCGTATTCAAGTTGTTTAATTAAATGGAGTTGAAATCTGGTTGCGCATGACAGAGTGGACCAGGTTGTGGAAAGGGGCCAAGAACACACAACTTTATTCCTCGAAAACACAATGCACAGTTTTCTCTTTAAAACAACAAGGAGAGGCTGAGGGCCGAAGTAACTACTCAATAATAGGGTTTAAATAATTCCTTTTAAAAGACAAGGACTTAGACATACCACTGAAGGCTTTAGTAAAATTAAAATATCCTTAAATATGTCCTTTTAAGGCACATGAATTTAGACAAACTGCTGAAGGCCCAAACAATTATTCAAACTAGTTAAAGACAAACCTTAAGAAAAGCATTCACACAGTACAGCTGAAGAATTCAAGATAGTTAAAGAGAAACCTTACAGACAGGAAGTTACACATTACGGCGGAAAGCCACAAACTTTAAAACAAACGCGGCTGAAGGCCTAAATACAGAGCACACAATAATTTTAAATAAAATACCGCTGAAGGCCTAATCTTAAAATACTTCACGTAAGGTTCGGCTGAAAGCCGTATACTGAACATAGAACAGATGAAACTAATACACGGCTGAAGGCCGGGCACAGTACTTGCGACAAAGGAAAATCACAATCACAAACAACAGAATAGTTGTGCTTATAAGTGTTCCAAGGGTCGGCCTGGGGAGGAAACTCTAACAACAGGTTAGGTGAGACAGGCAGCCAAACGTAAGACTAAATAATCGGGTGGCAGCACGGCCTAGGCACGGCTGTCGAACCAACCAACAACCTAATCAATTCCCTTCAACCGAAACCGAAAATATCAGCGACAACGAAGATCCTAGCAGCACTACGTCTTGAGAATTGCCGTCTAAACACAGTCGAGGTACAATAACCACTCAAAAAATGAAAAACACCAGCGGAGATTTCCTCGCTGCTCTGTCGCAACCGACCCACTGGCTACTCCAGTACGCAGACAGCATTCATCTGCTCAGTCGAAATCACAGAAGCTATTCACAGTTCCATGTAAACACTTGCACCAAGAACTTCGGCAATCCTAAAACCAATCACCGTGGGACAACAAGGAGAAATGATAAGTCACACACACACAGAGTTTCCATAAGCGGTCGCCGACCGAATACAAGTCTCCCGGTGAGACGACCGACCGAACGACCAACCAACGGTCGTTCCCGCTCCAGTCTCCTTCCGTCGGACAGTACATACGTGTCGCCAGCGGTCGGCGAGTACTGGCTGCCCGCACCTCACTGGCGCTCCGTCTCCGACTGAACTCCCTACGGACGACGACCCGGAAATACTAACGGTCGCTCCAGAGATAGTACGGTAGTGCGCTTACCGATAAGGGCTACTTCAGCCACTCATGGGCAAGGAAATCAGCAACTTAGTGACGTCAAACAATTGAATGAGAAAGAGGCGACAGAACCATAAAAACAAGATGACGAGCAATAAACGGCATGATAGCGAGCCGCGCACAGCTCAGTAGCATCCTTCCTTCTAAACACCTATAGCCACCACTCGTGTTCAAGTTGCTTGGGTAAGTAGTGTTTCTTTTCCCTTTGGGTAAATAAGATTTTACGAGGTTTGGCTGACATTAATAATTCTTTGTGTTATAGCTCAGTGGGTATGTAAAAGCTCTCAGTCGTTATCATCCCATGTAGGCTTTCACGGCCGGCGTCTTCCTCAGCAAACACTTCCGGGCTAAGTTGCCGTGGTCGATCTGTAGAACTTCTTCTCCCTGACGTTTCGTTCTCAACTACGGAGAACATCTTCCGAGGTGAGTCGACGACTGGCTGCTAGGAGCTGGGTCCGCCGCTTATATGGAGATCGTAGAGGACGCCACCGCAGGTCACGTGGCGTCGATGTGTAGCTATCTCTGGCTATCGTCTGTTCTCTCGATTGCAGGCAATCGATTGTCACGTGATTGATGCAACGTCGACCTCCATATGTTGTCCAATTTTAATCCTTCTTCTTTACGATTAAAATTGTATTGATGTTTGTGGATTTCAATTGCCTATCTATACATACGTGTATAATAATGCGACGTCCTCGCTAGCACGCTTCTCTCATCAAATTTTATTTCGTGATCTCCATCCTTAAAAACATGTTCCGCTACTGCTGATTTGTCGATATGTCCCCAGCGACAGTTTATTTGTGCTCCGTCAACCGTGTATTGATGCTTCTTTTTGTAGTTTATATGTAAACCCTGCCACAACTACACGGAATTTTATATACCCCTGGAGTGGCTAGGGGGTGACGAGCATCTTTTGTTGATCTTAGGCATTCACTAATTTCTTAGTAGGTCTGAAGATAGTCTCCACCTGAAACTTGGCTAGTACTTTCCCAATGCGATCCGTGATGTTATGGATGAACGGAAGAAATACTTTTCCAGCTGATGGTTGTTGCTGTCTCCTATTTTTAGGCATTTTTCTACTTGGGTAAAGTGCTCGGTTAATCTCGTTTTTCGTGTAACCATTTTTCGCAAAAGCCATTCGTAAATGATTTAGTTCTTCTTGTAAATAGCCTGGTTCACAAATATTATTGGCCCTATCCATTAGTGTTTTTATGACCCCCCCTCTTTTGCCTAAGGTGGTGGTTTGAGTTCTTATGGAGGTAGCGATCAGTCCTGTAGACCTTATGGCCTAAGGTCCCATCCGCCCGTTTGATAACTGATACATCCAAAAAGTTAAGTTGTCCATTCTTCTCTTTCTCCATGGTAAATTTGATCTTTGGGTTGATGCTATTTAAGTGTACCAGGAAATCATTCAAGTCTTCTTCCTCATGATTCCATATTACAAAGGTATCATCCACATACCGATACCACTTCGAGGGGCTTTCTTTGGCCGACTGCAGTGCTTGATGTTCAAAATATTCCATGAATAAATTCGCAATTGTGGGGCTTAGGGGGCTTCCCATGGCTACCCCATCAATCTGTTCATAAAATTCACCATTGTACCGAAAATAGGTCGAGGATAGACAGTGTTGGAACAAGGGCACTATATCAGTAGGGAACATATCGGCTATATGAGAGAGAGCTTCATCAACTGGAACCACAGTGAATAAAGACACTATATCAAAACTGACAAGGACGTCATTAGAACCGACAGTAATTTCCCTCAATTTCTCAATGAAGTGTAGACACACACGTGACAATCGATTGCCTGCAATCGAGAGAACAGACGATAGCCAGAGATAGCTACACATCGACGCCACGTGACGTGCGGTGGCGCCCTCTACGATCTCCATATAAGCGGCAGCTCCAGCTCCTAGCAGCCAGTCGTCGACTCACCTCGGAAGATGTTCTCCGTAGTTGAGAACGAAACGTCAGGGAGAAGTTCTACAGATCGACCACGGTAACTTAGCCCGGAAGTATTTACTGATGGCTCTCAGTCGTTGATCAAATTACATCTTTGTACCTGGGTTTTTATTTGCGATAAAATTTTAGAGGCCAGTGGCCGTTCTGTCTTGAGTATTTTAATTATAAAGTATCAATTTAGATTGTTTGATCCTGTGACCTTGCCGGTGGCAGAAATAATGAAAAATTTACAAATTATTTTTATTTGCTGACCCCATGTGGCCGAGTGATCGTGTAACTGAGGATTACGGAAGCGAGGCTGTCGATTCTAAATATTGCCGAAATAGAGAAACATACAGCTCACGTCGGGAGTAGCAATTACAATTCACTAAACTACAGTATTTTGATATGCAGTCATTAGTGAATCTTAAGTCCGGAACCGCACTGCGGCTACGGTCGCAGGTTCGAATCCTGCCTCGGGCATGGATATGTGTGATGTCCTTAGGTTAGTTAGGTTTAAGTAGTTCTAAATTCTAGTGGACTGATGACCACAGATGTTAAGTCCCATAGTGCTCAGAGCCATTTGAACTATTTTTTTTTTTTTTTTTTTTTTTTTGTACTCAGTGCATCTCTCGAACCCGTACCTCTTAACTCGATACCCACAAATGCACGTGGACGCAGTCTGCCGTTTACGAGGCCAGCCCTCGACTCATAACTGCTGCTTGCTGCTAACGATACGGCTGGCAGGCGAATCCCTTCTCTGCAAGCAACTCAAGTACCCGTGCACGCCGAATTCCGACATCATTTACAGCAACCATTCTCCAATCGTATCCCAGTGAGTGCTATAGTTACAAATTAAAATTAAAAGCATTGAATTTTTGATTGAAGTGTGCTTCATCCAAAATGCACCGCAAGCGATGAATCTCTCCATATTATTTTATATCTGAGTAAAAAATATGCCTAACGTACATCTCGTTAGATCTTACAATATATTACACGGGGTAAAATATTTTTGATATTGTCTTGGACTTCGATATCCCAAAATTTAATGGGAAGACATTCGGTGATAAGGTTTTTCTCCTGTTGCCTGCTGCTGGAGTTTATTGAGCATTGTTGTGGTGCTCTCGCGTTCTCGTTAGTGCAGTTCTTGACTGAATCGTTTCTATCTTTTTTGTTACTCCAACTCGATAATGATTCCGCACTGATGCATCATAATAAAAACTGTTTAGTAAGCGTTCTCGTTTCTACATAAATTACAGCTAGTAAGGATTCTTTCAGGGACATTGTAAGCTTTTCCACATACTGACTCGTCTGTGAGATAGATTAAATGCAATACATATGATTTCACATATTAATGGTACGATAAGAGGAACATTAAAGGCTAAAACAAGAAGAGAAACCCGAAACAAATGTTATAAAATTTTCGCACTAGCCGCAGTACTATATGGAGCAGAAAGATCAGAAGACCAAAGATAACTTGAAAGGCATTGCTATAGTTCAATTCATTTATCTTGGCGGCTCGCGCATGCCCGCCCAGACGCGGGAGATTGCAGCGTTGCCAGTTGTACGCGCCAAGAGAAGCAGCGCCGTAGCAGTGTAGTTCCCAAACTTACGTTTAGGGGGGAGCGCGCAGTTTATGAAGCAAAGCCACCACGGCCACATTAAACCTTTCGCTGCTACAGAGACGTGCTCCCCGCATTCCACGCCGTGCGCGATTTTGTAACCACTGCACTGCTCGCCTGTGCAGACACATTGTGTTCCGACTGCTTTGACACACTTATCATTCGATTTCACAAAAACTATTTGGCCCAAAAATTTGATTTTGACACATCTTCTTGACTGATACCTTCCCCCCATAAATGACTTAATTTTGTTTCGATTTTCAACGCAGTTATATCGCAGCATTAAATGTAGTAAACCATTGCACGAAATTTTGAAGAGTTTGCAGAGGTAAAGTTCATAGCGTACACTTTCCGTATGTTCGATTGTAGTTACCACAATGTTGAGAATGAAATGTGGACAAGATACCTAAATTTCGTATAAAATTTACTGTATAACAACATCTCATTTAATTGAAGTACCAGATTGGTGTCGTATGTAATATTGAGAAATATTCCGTCTTTCGCGACTGTAATACAAGTTTTATTTACACCGGGCGCGTTTGACTTTATTTTAAAGTACTTCAATCAATCGAAAGGAAGTACACAAAATACGTTAAACAAAACTGTGGACTTACAAAAACATTAGGACTTGAATATACTGTGTATCAGAGCTCTGAGCTATGTCAAATATAATTTTTGTGTGTGGCACACACAAAAAGCATTTATTTGCTACAACACTGATCGGCCGACACAAACGTTGAATATTGTGTTACCTCAGCACAAAACTACGAAAGGTGACTTGGCAATGGAGGAGACAAAATGCTGTCCAATGAAGATGCTTCAAAAGAGAAAAACGCGTCTGGTCTAAATAAGACGCTTATTACAGTTGCAGAAGAGGAATATATTTCAATACCATTGGTAAAATTGCAACTGTGGAACAAAAACAAGAAAGAGAACATGAGTATTATTGTGTATGTGCCTTACCCTTCATTGTTGTCAATCGCTGCGATAGTCTTCTGCATCGCTGTAGTCAGTGTCGCAGTCCGAATCATCAGGTCTTAGAGTTATGACGATGGGTTCATGCAGATTGTCAATTACAATTTCCCTGTCCATGTCCTCCTCCTGTAGCCTTTGTGCATGCCAAACACATTCAGCCCACGCTGAAGGAGTAATTCTGTCAAGTGCTTCGTGCAGAAGCCTTTCTGTATCGGCAATTTTAAATGTCACGTTTCGTTCTGCGACATACCCTTTCACTTGTGCCCAAATTAACTCTATCGGATTGTATTGGCAATGGTACGGTGGCAAACGCAAAACTGTGTGTCCAAATTCCTGTGCAATACAATCGATTTCATAAACTTTTGTGCGAGGCTTATGAAGCACTACAAGATTCAACATTTCAGCACGAGTTTGGTTGGCAGTATGTGGAATATTTTTACTTACAAGCCATAACATGATATCGGCTTTTTTTGTACTTGTTGTGGGTGTCTTGTCAACAACAACAGAGTGATAACTCGCATTGTCCATTACAATCACCGAGTTTGCAGGCAAGTAAGGGAGAAACTGATTCCGAAACCACAATTTAAATGTCTCAGAGTTCATTTCGGAATGATAATCCCCTGAATTTCTCTTTTTTGCCCGGAACACTAATTTGCTTTCTGGAATGAATCCAGAAGCAGAACCAGCGTGAAGCACAATTATTCGTCCACCTTTACCAACTGGTACTTTAAACCCACCCGAACCATCACTCATTTTCCAACACGCTTTCCTTGTGTGATTTTGGTTCACCCATGTTTCGTTCAAGAAAAAAATGTTCTTATTCCCGGATTTTCTTACTTCAATAATACGTCTTAAAAACTGTGCCCTTGAAGCAGCGATATCACTACGTTCCATTAAAAACTTTCTTCCGTCATTTGTATGTACATATTTGAATCCAATGTTTTTAAGTATTCTATTCATTGAAGTCATGCTACCTTTAAAATTTATGGTTTCACGCATTTTCACAGTGATTTTTTTTACAGTAGGAAATTCGCCTGTGTTGTACATGTTGAGCACTTCTCGTCTTAGAACATCTTTGTCGAAATTATCTAAATTAGTTACAGTCCTCTCACGAGTGCGATATTTCCCTGGCGATCTGAAAAGTGGGCTTCCACAGGTCTCCGTAGATAACTTTCCTTCATTGGCAATCCGCTGAACGGTTCTCAAGCTAACGCCTGTCGCTTCTGCAGTGCGTTCCTGAGATCTGGCGACATCCGTGATAGGTCCACCGTTTTCTGCTTCGCGCTTGAAAAAAGCGTGAATCCGGTAAATTATGTCCCTCGCCTGTTTATGGAGAGTTTGTCGCTTACCACCATTATCAGCCATGACAACTTGCAACAAATGCGATAAAAATTCACCAAAGAATAACTACAATCACATTTAACACTCGCACTCGCCAAGACATTCCCAGCAGACCGTTCAGAAAACTACTGAACACTCATTGGCTGTCAGCGGATGCGTGACGTCAGGTGCGTAGAACGAGCCTTAAATCGACCGCAGTCGTTCATGGTTCCAACTATACAGAGTGTTCATTTTAATTGGAGACATTGAAATATCCGCAAATCTACACATCGGATCAAACAAATTTATAACTAAATTTTTTTTGTGTCAGAGGGGGACATCCAATGATACCAAATTCAACGAATTTGTAGTCAAATTTGTTATAATTGGATGCCCCCTTCCGGGAGGAACTAATTTTCATTAGGATTTCTTTTGGCTCTGTGTGTCGTTTTCAAGAGATTTCAATGTCCCCATAAAATGAACACCCTTTATAACATAAACAGTGTTTATAAATTGGGAAATATTCTATCTTTAGCAACTGTAACAAAACTTTCTTTATACCAGAGTCATTTCGCTTTTTTCTAAAACGTTCTGATTAAAACGAAGTTGGCGAAGTACACAAAACTGAATTTTGGACGTAATAAAACATAAAACTAAAATATATTGCCAGTGAGGCACAGTGCGCAAACATTTTGTTTTTGTCACAACGGACAGCAAATACTTGCCAAAACATAGATCAGTCGACGAAACCATTGAATATGATGTTGCCAAAGCAGCGAAGCAAAGAATTCCGTCAGACAATCAAATAGCTCGGCAACGTACGAGCCGAAATTCTGCTCTAAATAATACTTTTAATACTGCCGCAAAAAAATATATCTCAATATGAATAGTAAAACAGCCACTGCGGAAGAGGCGATATACAAACAAAACGGATAACATGAATATTGTATGTGTGCCTTTTCGTTGTTTTTAATTGCTGTGAAAAGAAATATTGGAGGAGAAAATTACAAAAACTGAAAACTTATTATGATTATAATGAAGCACAGGAAATTTCAAAACATTACATTCAAACGAATAAAATTCATTAAGTAAGACACTTCGCTATTGTTTTTAAATAAATAAAATATTTAGCATGCAACAAGCCTTGAACTCAGAATCTTCCGATTAGCAGCCCAACACCTTAACCATTACGCCAACGCAGCTACGCATTTTTTACATCTCTGGAGCACTCTAAACCTCTGCAAAATATCGACAAACACTGTTGGGATAACTATGAATTACTCACGTTGCGTCGAAGTACAATAGGAAATAAACAGTTACCGCTGTTCTTTATTGCGAAAAAGCGGTTCGTGAGACTGATACAAACACCTTTCCTTGCTATCGCCTGAATTAGGAGGCTTATTGTTTGTTTGGTTTAATTAATTAATAGAATATGAAGCAATTGATGTAAAGAATGCTTTTTCCAAACTTTCTATAAAAGAAAGTCTGCTATCAAGACATTGCTTTTGTTCAATTACTTCATTTATGACTGAACGTTTCTAAAATTGAAGACACTCGTCCGTGCTCTGCACTGCAGTCGAGATCTGGCAACGTCGTTCTCTGTTCATTGACTGACTGTGATTTGTGACGTCAAATGCGCAGAACGAACCTAAACTCGGCCGCCAAGATACACTCCTGGAAATTGAAATAAGAACACCGTGAATTCATTGTCCCAGGAAGGGGAAACTTTATTGACGCATTCCTGGGGTCAGATACATCACATGATCACACTGACAGAACCACAGGCACATAGACACAGGCAACAGAGCATGCACAATGTCGGCACTAGTACAGTGTATATCCACCTTTCGCAGCAATGCAGGCTGCTATTCTCCCATGGAGACGATCGTAGAGATGCTGGATGTAGTCCTGTGGAACGGCTTGCCGTGCCATTTCCACCTGGCGCCTCAGTTGGACCAGCGTTCGTGCTGGACGTGCAGACCGCGTGAGACGACGCTTCATCCAGTCCCAAACATGCTCAATGGGGGACAGATCCGGAGATGTTGCTGGCCAGGGTAGTTGACTTACACCTTCTAGAGCACGTTTGGTGGCACGGGATACATGCGGACGTGCATTGTCCTGTTGGAACAGCAAGTTCCCTTGCCGGTCTAGGAATGGTAGAACGATGGGTTCGATGACGGTTTGGATGTACCGTGCACTATTCAGTGTCCCCTCGACGATCACCAGTGGTGTACGGCCAGTGTAGGAGATCGCTCCCCACACCATGATGCCGGGTGTTGGCCCTGTGTGCCTCGGTCGTATGCAGTCCTGATTGTGGCGCTCACCTGCACGGCGCCAAACACGCATACGACCATCATTGGCACCAAGGCAGAAGCGACTCTCATCGCTGAAGACGACACGTCTCCATTCGTCCCTCCATTCACGCCTGTCGCGACACCACTGGAGGCGGGCTGCACGATGTTGGGGCGTGAGCGGAAGACGGCCTAACGGTGTGCGGGAGACGGTTGCGAATGGTCCTCGCCGATACCCCAGGAGCAACAGTGTCCCTAATTTGCTGGGAAGTGGCGGTGCGGTCCCCTACGGCACTGCGTAGGATCCTACGGTCTTGGCGTGCATCCGTGCGTCGCTGCGGTCCGGTCCCAGGTCGACGGGCACGTGCACCTTCCGCCGACCACTGGCGACAACATCGATGTACTGTGGAGACCTCACGCCCCACGTGTTGAGCAATTCGGCGGTACGTCCACCCGGCCTCCCGCATGCCCACTATACGCCCTCGCTCAAAGTCCGTCAACTGCACATACGGTTCACGTCCACGCTGTCGCGGCATGCTACCAGTGTTAAAGACTGCGATGGAGCTCCGTATGCCACGGCAAACTGGCTGACACTGACGGCGGCGGTGCACAAATGCTGCGTAGCTAGCGCCATTCAACGGCCAACACCGCGGTTCCTGGTGTGTCCGCTGTGCCGTGCGTGTGATCATTGCTTGTACAGCCCTCTCGCAGTGTCCGGAGCAAGTATGGTGGGTCTGACACACCGGTGTCAATGTGTTCTTTTTTCCATTTCCAGGAGTGTATATGACGCGCACCTTAGTGGAGGGAGTGTGAGAAGACGGCGGAAGAGATTGTGAGGCAGGTAAGGGCCATAAGGCCTAAACCTGGATTCGGTGAAAAAGAAGAAATAGAATGTTAACTGCTACAAATAATTCATGTAGAATGGTATTACTGAACAATATTGTGTTTCATACTTCGCGAGTATGACTACCTTCATTCTCTAAGTTCTGTTTCCCAGGTATCTGCACAGTCATGTTTCACCCAGCTAGGTAAATTCATCTTAAGCACAGGCTTTTTATCTTAATGTTTTGTTCTACAACTGTACTTATTACATTGTTTCGCATTCAGCTGTTCTGGATGTGTGACACTTTCCACTATTGAGAAGATTGACTGCTGACGGTATTATCAAAGTACATCGGCCGTATTCTGGGAGGAGCTACATTACGGTTTCTTACATTTAGGGTCTAGTGTTGGTTTCTTCTGTAGATATTCCTGGTTTACGCACCAATTTCCATGGTGAGAGCTCCTTACATACAGGTGCTACGTCGTTCAGTACGCCCAGAGTGCAAACTAAAATTACACTCTACGACCAAAAAACGTCACACCACGAAGGAATTATCCGAAAGTGACGGAAATTGGTAAATGTGATGTACATGTACAGATAGACAAATGATTACATTTTCAGAAAACTTGAATGATTTATTCAAGATAAATAGCTTAACAAATTGAGCAAGTCAATAACGCATTGATCCACCTCTGGCCCCTACGCAAGCAACTATTCGCCTTTACAGTGACCGATAGAATTTTTAAATATCCTCTTGAGGGACATCGTGCCAAACTTTGTCCAACTCGCACGTTAGATCGTCAAAATGCCGAGATGGTGGGAGGACCCTGCCCATAACCCTCCAGACGTTCTCAATTGGGGAGAGATCCGGCGACCTTGCTGGCCGAGGTATAATTTGGAAAGCACGAAGAGAGTTGAAACTCTCGCCGTGTGCAGGAGGGCAATATCTTGCTGAAATATAAGCCAAAAATGGCTTGCCATAAAGGGCAACAAAACGGAGCGTAGAACATCGTCGACGTACCGCTGTTCTGCAACGGTGTCACAGATGATAACCGAATGTGTGCTGCTACGAAAAGAAATGGCTCGCCAGACCACCTCACCTAGTAGTCGGGCCATAGAAATAGAATGTTAACTGCTACAAATAATTCATGTTGAATGGTATTATTGAACAATATTGTGTTTCATACTTCGCGAGTATGACTACCTTCATTCTCTTAAGTCTGTTTCCCCGGTATCTGCACTGTCATGTTTCACCCAGCTAGGTAAATTCATCTTAAGCACAGCACGGGCGAAAGTCACGTTGGTATGGCAGCGCTTTCGAGGACATCTCCAGACGAGTTGAAATAAGCTCTTTAATTATTGTTTTTATTTTATTTTTTTAAACATTGGCCTACAGAATTTTCCCTGACAGAGACGTCTCAAACTTAACCTCTTCATTTATTACTGACAGTATACTAACCCAACGCAATCTGATTGCTATACATTGAGAACACGTCTTTCAATAATTAACACAAAAGAATAGCCCTGAACTACAAGAAATCCTAACAATAATACAAATACAAATAAATACGAAATTAAAGAAATACGAAACTACCTCCAGCTCAGTTAACTGCCTAAAGTCATTTCAATCACGAATCCCGGTGGTGGAAACTCCATTCTTTTTCATAAGTCACTTACCTCACAGAAAATCTTCATAACACGAACTACAGCAATTACAGCAAGTAGCAACAACAGCCAGCTAAATAAAAAGATTCTAACTACTGTAGACTCTAGCTACTAGGAGGCATATGGTTAGCGAAAGAAAGATTCCGTTGAAGAGCAAACAATGTAGTTAGTAAATTTTACGTTATTCATGTGACATCCAGTCCCAAGAATTAGTGACTTGGGGTAGCCGCGCGGTCTGATGCTGATGCGTCTTGTCACGGTCCGTGAGGCCCCCACGTCAGAGGTTCGAGTCTTTGCTCGGGCATGGGTGTTTATGTTGTCCATAGCGTAAGTTAGTTTAAGTTAGATTAAGTAGTGTGTAGGCCTTGGGACCGATGACATCAGCAATTTGGTCCCATAGGACCTGACCATAAATCTCCAATATTTTTACAAAAATTATATAGTTGTCAATAATTCCACTACGCAAACATTATCAACCATACATCCATAATCATACATTTCCTTGCGTTTCACTTTACCATGCATATCCAACAAACACAGTCTCTCCACTAAGAATATCATGTCCATACACTTCCCTAATCACTCGCTAAATGCTAGTCCGTCAACCACAGAATCTCTTGCCGAGGGCATAGAGTGCTGTCAGCGACATTAACACAGTCTGTAGCTCTGCCAGCATACAAACAGACTACTTACAAAATCTTTGAACTATAATTTCATTGACTGGTGTTTAATTGTCTTCAGTGACGAGTTCCGTTTCGAACTGAGCCCCAATCAGTGAAGTCGTGTCTGCAGATGCCCCAGACCTGGTGGGATACAAACTTCACCGTCGTTCACGACTCGGCCTAGCAACCGTGAGTGATGGTTCCAATGGCTCTGAGCACTATGGGACTTAACATCTATGGTCATCAGTCCCATAGAACTTAGAACTACTTAAACCTAACTAACCAAAGGACATCACACCCATCCATGCCCGAGGCAGGATTCGAACCTGCGACCGTAGCAGTCGCACGGCTCCGGACTGAGCGCCTAGAACCGTTAGACCACCACGGCCGGCCGTCAGTGATGGACTGGGTGCAATTTTCTTATTTCCTTGTATAACAGAGCCCCTTACAACAGAGTGCTTCGTCGACGATGTTCGACGCCCTGTTTTGCTGCCCTTCACTGCAGGCCATCCTCCGTATAAATTTCAGCAAGGTAATGCCCGCCCACACACAGCAAGAGTTTATACTGCTTGTCTTCAAGCTTAACAAACACTATCATGGCCAACAAAGTCACCGGATCTCTCCCCACTGAGAACGTTCGGAGCATTATGGGCGCGACCTCCAACCAGCTCCTGATTTTTACCAACTAACTTTCCGATTTTCTGGAAATTGTCTTACATATGAAGATGGTATCTGTTCTTTCGGACATGACCGAAAGAACAAATACCATCGGTGGCCGTGCAGCTCTCTAGAATGAAATAATTAAATCAAGACCCTAAGCTGCCGACAGGCGTTGATATACATCAACGGGGACATTTGAAAATTTGTGCCCCGACCGGGACTCGACCCGGGATGTCCTGCTTACATGGCAGACGCTCTATCTATCTGAGCCACAAAGGGCACAAAGGATAGTGCGACTGCAGGGATTTATCCCTTGCACGCTCCCCGTGAGATTCACATTCTCAACTTAATGTCCACTCACTACATTCGTAGTGCCCCTGACCATTACACTCATTACTCGTGGCAGACAACCTTACCGCGTCCCGTAAGAGTTTGGGCAATGCGTGTGCATCCGCACAGAAGGAGGTCAATGGCCATTTAGCCTTAACTATATGGTAAGATTGTCTGCCACGAGTAATGAGTGTAATGGGCAGGGGCGCTACGAATGTAGTGTGTGGACATTAAGTTGGGAATGTGGGTCTCACGGGGAGAGTGCAAGGGATAAATCCCTGCAGTCGCACTATCCTCTATGCCCTCGGTGGCTCAGATGGATGCCGGCACTGTAGCTCAGCGTGTTCGGTCCTCTGACCGCCCTCTGTAATAAGAAGAAAAAGAACTGAGTAAAGGAATCAACGAGCAACTTCAACGGATGTCTTGCGACGGCCGCCTAGACCAAATACAACGAACAATACCGAACAAAATGCAAAAAAAAAAAAAAAAAATAATAATAATGGATAGAGCGTCTACCATGCTAGTAGGAGATCCCAGGTTGGAGTCCCGGTCGGGGCATTTAAAAAAAAAACATTGGAATGAAACTGAAATAATATGGAGGCCCAGTAAAACGCACCATACCTGCGACGACTCTGGCCAGCAAGCTGCTGCTCCTGCCACAAAGCTCAGTCACCGTTATATCTTGTTTTGGAATTTCTGTTTGGGAAAATGGTTTACAAACGGCGAGAAGTACCATATTGTACAACTACATCTATAAAAAGACCTGAAAAATTGTTTTTGAGTGTTCGAAAGAATGAGGGGATGCGTAATGTGTGGTTGTAACTGGCTCATAGAGATGCAAATGAGATACTGGTTCTATGTGTTTCTTTCCGTGAGGATCATTTGAGGCAAGTAACTACTTCATATGAACGTGTGGTCGCTTGTGGAGTGATATGTAGCGTGCTGAACTGCAATGTTTTCAACGTTTAACCTCATTCGGAACTTTTTTTTTCACTTAACACTGCAATCGTCTTGTGTTTACCTTATACACAATATATTTATGTAGGAGCTTGAAATTATATATCTTATTACATTTAAATATCTATTTTCATTTATTGGCTTCGTTTTACACGTGATCAATTAGACATGAGAAGTGTTAAGAAGCTTCATGTAGCTCTTACTCTAAAGAAGCTGAGAAAGGGCCACATTATTCTTCCCAAACAAGTCGTTTACACAATAGTTTGCCACTTCCATCTGTCTCCATTGTCTGTTACGATTCTGACAAAGAGAAAAATTGACCTTTGTTTGGAACCTATGATGAACTGTAATAAGACCAGGGCATTACGACAAAATGAGTGTTGGTCCGGCTTTACCACTTTTAAATCATATTGTCTCAGCAGCAGTTAAATATGCAGTAGAACAACAGGTTGTTTAAAATTCTGCTGCGTCAACGGCATATTTTAGAGGCATAATTTTCCCTTGGATTAAATTAATGATCTAGAGGGACAGAAAAAGTGCAGTGGGTAAAGCTATTGAAGACAAAAACGATGACGCTCTGCAGTTCACCACTAATGTTATTACAATGTGTGAAAATTTGAAAACTGAGATAAGAGGCGTCTGGAAAACAGCCATAATAGTGACAACAACCACAGCAGTTAAAAGTCAGAATTATCTTCTGAATGGAAACGTTTCCACTATATATTTTTGGGCAGGATTTCACAAGTTGCTCTGGAAAACCTTTACAGCATGGTCCGAGCAAGTAACTGACTTCCAGGTTCCCTCAGTTTTAAGACAATTCTGCGACTTATTGATGTGTCACAATAATTATGTCACAGTCACCACACAATGAGGTTTCAACGTTTCTTGTTTTCGGAACATAAAAATGTGGGTTGTTTTCGAAGAACGAAGAGATCATAAACGAATGAACTTTCGGAAGGTGGCTACTGTTATCCGTCACAATACTCTCTTCCATTGTTATTTAAAATCTGTAAATGTATTTTCCATCACTAAATAACTAAAGTGTTTGCAGAAACAGCACGGGAAGACACTAGTAACTCCGGCCAACAACACACGTATAACTTTGTCTTATTCCTAGCCTGTGACATCACCAGAGCTTCAGCCAATGACAGTTAATGGTTTTTGTGCTTTAATTACATGAGAAAAAAACGTATTTTTTGTGGGAATATTGACCGAAATTACAATTTGAGTATTGCAATCAGTTAAAATAACCACAATCCCAACCATATTTTAACAAAGCAAAACAGCCTATTGGATATAATTCCTCACAGTATTCCTCCTCAGAATGACAGTCAACAACTCTGCCAATCAAGGCCGAGCCGAATGAGTGCTTGCACAAGGGTCATAAGTGAACCAACGCGCCCTTGACTTGGTAAATTTGTGAAGCAGTTTCTCTTGGATAAATCGTCACATATTTGTGAAACATGAATCATTTGTTTGTCTGCACGTGTATATCACACCTAACACTCGGATAATAGTACTAAAACTTCTCCATCAGAAGCACGAGACACTACTGTTGCGTCTCATTATACCTCCAGACTGAGAAAGACCCTTGTAGTGCAAAGCGCTTTAATAATTCAGCAGCTTACCTGGCCTGTACGCAAGTATTTTCCACTTCAGTGGATGGCACTGTGGAATTGAGACAAAGGCTATCCGGTTGTTGTTGTTGTGGTCTTCAGATTGGTTTGATGCAGCTCTCCATGCTACTCTATCCTGTGCAAGCTTCTTCATCTCCCAGTACCTACTGCAACCTACATCCTTCTGAATCTGCTTAGTGTATTCATCTCTTGGTCTCCCTCTTCGATTTTTACCCTCCACGCTGCCCTCCAATACCAAATTGGTGACCCCTCGATGTCTCAGAACATGTCCTACCAACTGATCCCTTCTTCTAGTCAAGTTGTGCCACAAACTTCTTTTCTCCCAAATCCTATTCAACACCTCCTCATTAGTTATATGATCTACCCATCTAATCTTCAGCATTCTTCTGTACCACCACATTTCGAAAGCTTCTATTCTGTTCTTGTCAAAACTAGTTGTCGTCCATGTTTCACTTCCATACATGGCTACACTCCATACAAATACTTTCAGAAACGACTTCCTGACACTTAAATCTATACTCGACATTAACAAACTTCTCTTCTTTAGAAACTATTTCCTTGCCATTGCCAGTCTACATTTTATATCCTCTCTACTTCAACCATCATCAGTTATTTAGCTCCCCAAATAGCAAAACTCCTTTACTACTTTAAGTGTCTCATTTCCTAATCTAATTCCCTCAGCATCACCCGACTTAATTCGACTACATTCCATTATCCTCGTTTTGCTTTTGTTGATTTTCATCTCATACCCTCCTTTCAAGACACTGTCCATTCCGTTCAACTGCTCTTCCAAATCCTTTGCTGTCTCCGACAGAATTACAATGTCATCGGCGAACCTCAAAGTTTTTATTTCTTCTCCATGGATTTTAATACCTACTCCGAATTTTTCTTTTGTTTCCTTCACTACTTGCTCAATATACAGATTGAATAACATCGGGGATAGGCTACAACCCTGTCTCACTCCCTTCCCAACCGCTGCTTCCCTTTCATACCCCTCGACTCTTATAACTGCCATCTGGTTTCTGTACAAATTGTAAATAGCCTTTCACTCCCTGTATATTACCCCCGCCACCTTCAGAATTTGGAAGAGAGTATTCCAGTCAACATTGTCAAAAGCTTTCTCTAAGTCTACAAATGCTAGAAACGTAGGTTGGCCTTTCCTTAATCTAGCTTCTAAGAAGTAGAATCCGGTATTCAATACAAATTTCATCAACCTGAGCTGCTGTAGCCGTCAGGATATTCCAAAGGAGAAAAGCGAGATTGGCTTCACACAGACAGCTCTTTCGATTCCAACTGAAGGAGTGAGCAGGTTTCTAAAGCGAACTATCAGTGTGCAGGAAACGAGTTCTATAATTTATTATCCAACAAACTGGTGTCCTTACAAACTGTCGCTCAGTTGTCTGTGTGGTCTGTCTATGTTCTCCTAACCACAGCTAACGACAGTTGGAAAGGATTGGAGAACCAGTGATCTTGCAAACTTCAGAAAAAGTTGGTTGCAAACTAGTTTTGGAGCGACAGGAGCGAGGCACGTGGCGGCCCGACAGCAGGTTACGGACTGGTCGGCGCAGGCCGAGGCTCAGCCTTGCTGGCCAGGTGCACTGCCTTTAAGCCGTTTCTGTCACTGCTGCAGCGCAACTGGCGCGAATGATATATCGTCTTGATTTTTGTCGGCGCTGGCTTGCGAAGAGCAAAAGTCGGTACGTTTTCAAGGAAACTCGTCTTGAACACGTCTTTCAAGCTTTTCTTGCTCACCCTGGATATTTCTGGAAATGCCCGAAACCAGTTTTAAATGAAATGGTAGCGTTTAGGTTTGTTTCGCAATATTATTGCCTACAAAACGCGCGTGGAAGTGTTTATATCCCCTTTGACATTTACAACACATGTTACTGAAACCTGGTAGTCAAGGAAGCCAGGTTTCGGTTACGACTGTGGACGGGGCCGTAATCAGTTACTATTGGTTCCCTTTTGCAATTACACACATTTATTTTAAAACGGATATTTCAGGCTTAGCAATAAATAAATATATCAAATTTGATTAATGAAAGAATAAACAACTGTTTAATTAATAGTGTTTTCAGTGCGTTACCATTCACCAAATGAGCAAAAAATACAGACACAGCAAATAATGTTTTAAAAACAAGCCAAAGTGGTCCCAATTAGAATTGTAAGGCAAGTAACCACAGTCACGGCTCAAGGTCTTTAGCGCCAAGAACGGCAATTATAAACAATTTAACTAACACACTGTAAAATAGCAATACAATAGCAAAGGTTAATTTAAAAAGGCAAGTGATAACCAAACGGGTGAGACAAAATTATGGTAAACTTGGTAGCACAACCATTATAACCTGCTGTGACGCCAAGAATGGCAATTACATAAAAAAAATTGAAACATACAATAAAACAGCAAATACAATAATGAAACACAAGGGCCAATGACTGACGGTGCACCAGGAATCGACCTCTGAGTAGGACCGGCAAAAAACATTTTCGCGAGCGATGAGATAGGCAGCCAACAAATGGTTCAAAAAAATGGTTCAAATGGCTCTGAGCACTATGCGCCTAGAACTTAGAACTAATTAAATCTAACTAACCTAAGGACATCACACACATCCATGCCCGAGGCAGGATTCGAACCTGCGACCGTAGCGGTCGCTCGGTTCCAGACTGTAGCGCCTAGAACCGCACGGCCACTCCGGCCGGCAGAGGCAGCCAACAGTTGCATTCACTTCAAAAGATGGTAACTCAGAATAGTGTCAGTCTAACGAATGACAAATGATAATCTTGCTGAGGCTACCTGACGTCCAATAAACCAAATGGAAAGATGTAAGAATAATCCAAAGCCGGAACCGGCGGTCTGGACTCCATCTGCTGAATACTGTGCTTAGAGCGCCTGGAACGAGAAAGGAATCACTACAACCAGAGTAGAAGAATCGCCAAACAACCTACAACCAAGAAAGCTGTCAAAACTACACGCCTCACCGAACAGGAAACGTACACTGCCGTTACATACACTAATCCCCAGGGCAGGTAACTGGAGCGTTAGCGCCAACGGGGCAGGAAAAATACAGCTGGTTGAACTTAACGAACAGTAACAAACTGAACCCAATAAATAGTACTTAGAAGTCCAGGAAAGCTAATCACATCCGCCTTCCCCAAGCACTCCTCTCGCTGCTCTTCACCTCGGCAACACTATGAGCAGCAACACGAACCCAAGTCACTGGAGAATCGCAAGACCTCGCAATGGTGGAGGTTTCTCTACTTGAATCCAAATGCACTCAATTTAAAGCGGTTTACGAGGAGCTCATGCACCCTCGTGACTGCAGGCCTTCGATCCAGCAGTCCATGCGCGCCGCCAGCGGTCCCGGCGTGTTCTGGCACTGCGCGGACCTGGCTCCCCTTAGTCCCCAGCCGAACTGCCACTGACACGACTCGGAAGAACCACGACGTCGCCGCAAAGACAGGGACACAGTTACTACATATCGACAACCGCCACTTCTGCCACTAGCAAACGGGCAACGCTTGCGAAACCAAGTGGCGCTAGTCAAGACGAGAAGAAGACAAACAACCACAACCATGTCAACTAAACGATAAGGTCTGGCCTCCAACAGAGGACGGAAACCTACAAACAGCACCAACGCGAGCCGCAGCACGGCTCAGTTACGAAACTAACGGGGCTAGAAGATGGAAAGCTGAACGTCTCTAGAAGTGGAAACACGAACCTGAATCGCGCACTGACAAAGTGCATAAATAGCAGTGATATTAGATACCACGCTGTGGACCAAATGGGAAACAAGAACGGAGTATGAGAACGCTGAGAGCTTGAAAAGCGCATTTGACTTTTACGAGACGAGGGACTACCGAAAAGTAGTGGCTCCGAGCTATTTTATTTTTTACTCAATATCGGCTGAGGTAATAATCGTCATGCAAATTATTCGGTCGATTTTCCCGCTTCGCTGACACAAGTCGCTGAAATCTGCTGCTAGACGGCTCGAAATTATAGCGTGTAAGAAGGTGCTGTGTAACGTAACCATATCGGTACGTGACAAAGAGCGTGTTGTAATCGAGTTTCTAAACGCAAAAAAAAATTCATCCAATTGGAGAATGAAAGCCGTGTACGGTGATAACTGTTATCAACATCAGTAATGTGAGAGGTAATGAAAGCTGGATTCACCAGTTTGAGCCTGAAAACAAAAGATCGTCAATGGTGCTCCGCCACAAAGGATCAATGACGTCAAAAAATTTCAAGACCTTGTCATCAGCACACAAAATCATGCTCACAGTATTCTAGGATGTCCAAGGTGTGTTTCATTCAGAATTTATTCCTAAAGACAACACATAAAGGCCTACAAGGTAATGTGAGACCCTCTGAAAGCATGAATTCGAAGAGTTCATCCACAAATGGAGCTACGTCTCCTTCATGAAGAAAATACCAGACCAAACACGAGCGCTGCGACATCTACAACAATCCGACTGCTTGGGTTCTCAGTCATCCACGATCCTCCATACAGTCCCAATTTGGCTCCCATACGATTTTCATCTGTTTCCGAAACTTAAAAGTCACTCTCGACGACGTCACTTTGGTAGTGATAAAGAGGTGCAGGCACAAGGGAGGCTGTCGCCCCCGGCTGGTCCCGGTGGAGGTTCGGGTCCTCCCTCGGGTATCGGTGTGTGTTTATCCCTAGGATAATTTAGGTTAAGTAGTGTGTAAGCTTAGCGAATGATGACCTTAGCAGTTAAGTGCCATAACATTTCACACACATTTGAACCTTTTATTTTTTTCTTTTTGCTGTGGCCCCACCATCAAAGTAAAACCTTCTACGTGGTCTATCAAAAAGTTGGTCTTTCGTTGGGAGAAATGTGTTCGTCGACAGGATGACCATGTTAAGAAATAAACATAAGGACATAAAGAATAAATATGTAGAATGTTGGAGTTTGTTTTATTTAAAATGCTTTAAGTCCGGAGGCATTACCTTTAGCACACCCTCGTAGAAAAGATTAACTTGTTGTAAATAATACGATATTTCAGCGCCTGTGTTTTTCAGAAGTATGACGCAATATTCGTTCGGACCTGCAGGCATGTCTGAAAGAACAGGTGTCTCCACTGCATGATCAAAATGTTGGTGTTTGATATGCTGTGACTAGTAAACGCATCACTGAGCCAATCTACTTTCAGGGCACCATAAATGCAGAACGGTACTGCAACTGCATTCTGGAGCCCTTTCTAGGTGAACTGAATGAGGACGACACTGAGAATGCCTGGTTTTAGGCTCTGCAGTGACTGCATCCGTCATGAAATACTCGATGTTCAGAAGGTAACTATGTAGTGTCATGTTGTGGTGTGCTAAGTAAGGACTGATATGAGTGTCAATTATTAATACAACATTTTCCAATGTTTAACATATTTGAACCATATTTGACCAGGTATTTGTATTTGTTCGCAGGTTCGGTTTGATTGAGGACCAACTTCTTGAGCGATATCATTGTGATCTAGGTCATTTGCAGCAAAGTTCACAGGAGTGAAAATGCCTAACCGTAATGCTGTACAGAACCTCATCACCAAGTTTCGAAAGACCGGAGGCTTTGATAATGCTCCAAAATCAGGCAGGCCATCCACGTCCAAATCCAAAGGGAAGGTGGTGGAGGTGCAAGACATGATGCTGAAGAGTCCAAAGAAGTCGGTTAGACGACTAGCTCAGCAGGTCGACGTGTCCGTGGGTTCCGCTCACAAAATTCGCCGGAAGTCACTGTCCATGTATACGTACAAAATGTCGGTCGTGCATGAACTGAAAGACACCGATCGCCCAGCATGTGTGAACTTTTGCAACTTCCTGCAGTACAATGGTGAGGGGATTCTTGACACAACGTTTTTCACGGATGAGGCATGGTTTCACCTCTCCGGTTATGTGAATAGCCAGAATAGTCGTGTGTGGACCACAGAGAATCCGCATGAATTTAAGGTGTCCCCACTGCATTATCAAAAGGCTGGTGTTTGGTATGCCGTGACTCGTAAACGCATCACTGGGCCAATCTTCTTTCAGGGCACCATAAATGCAGAACGGTACTGCACCTGCATTCTGGAACCCTTCCTTGGTGAACTGAATGAGGACGACATTGAGAATGCCTGGTTCCAACAGGAAAGGGCGACTGCACATACCGCCCACAAGGCGATGAATTTTTAAAGGATATCTTCGGTGACCGCATCATCTCTCGAGGACTGTGGCCTCCACGTTCACCCGACTTGGCTTCACTGGATTACCAGAATTAGATTTTCACTCTGCGGCGGAGTGTGCACTGATATGAAACTTTCTAGCAGGTTAAAACTGTGTGCCGGACCGAGACACGAACTCGGGACCTTTGCCTTTCGCGGGCAAGTGCTCTACCAACTGAGCTACCCAACCACGACTCACGCTCCGTCCTCCCCGTCCACACAGTTTTAATCTGCCAGGAAGTTTCACATCAGTGCACACTCCGCTGCAGAGTGAAAATCTCATTCTGGAAACATCCCCCAGGCTGTGGCTAAGCCACATCTGCACAATATCCTTTCTTCCAGGAGTGCTAGTTCAGCAAGGTTCGCAGGAGAGCTTCTGTGAAGTTTGGAAGGTAGGAGACGAGATGCTGGCAGAAGTAAAGCTGTGAGGACGGGGCGTGAGTCGTGGTTGGGTACCTCAGTTGGTAGAGCACTTGCCCGCGAAAGGCAAAGGTCCCGTGTTCGGGACTCGATCCGGCACACAGTTTTAATCTGCCAAGAAGTTCCACTGGATTACTTTCTATGGGGTACGTTGGAGGGAAAGGGCCTATGAAGGTAATCCGCACACCATATAAGGACTCCAAGCTGCAACGACACGTCACATCCGGTACAAAACTCTCAATGTTCTGCACAGCATCTTCAAGAACATGCAGAAACGTGTGGAATTCTGTCTTCAAGTTCAAGGGGATCACTTACAGCATCTCTTATAACTTCCATGACTTTAATACAGCAAGTTATGAATTGCTCAGTTACTTATTGAACATCCTGTATGTGAAGTGTATTCGCAGGTGCTAATATGGACAACGATCAGCTGTATAACTGAATGTAGAGAGTGAAAATTCTTGCCCGGCTGGGATTCCAATCAGAATTTCCCCCTTATCGCGAGCAGTCGCCTTGCGATAGGCTGTGCGAGCACGCTTCTCGGCCAGTCCGAAACTTCCACATGTCATCAACTACGTGTCTACAACCTGCACCCGTACATCCATTACGTCTGTACCCACATAAGGGAGACATTTTAGTCGAAAGTAATTTGTCCGGTGTCGGCGCACAAATATGATATTGCAGTGCCTGTGCCGTTCAGAAGTTTGATGCAGGCTGAATACGACATTTGTAAGCTTTCATCTGGCCGTTACGCGTGCTCGGATAGTCTAATGGTAACGCGACTGCTCGCGATAAGCGGGAAATCCGGGTTCGACTTTCGATCCGGCACAATTTTGTCGTCATTCCATTACACGGCTGATGATTGTCCATATACGCAACTGCGAGTACATTTCAGGTGTTGTATCTAATGCCACACTGAGGCAGTAAACAGCATTGCGTCAAAGAATGATACAAGATTACCGTTTAATGTCTAATCATGGAAAAGGTTATTACAGTCGGAGCGCAAGCTTCGATTGTAGAGACATTGAAAAGGATATCAAGGGAATCGCCGCAACATGTTCCTTTAACGGGGTAGGGTAATCTCAAACAAATTTAAAATTGTATGGCGAGACGGAGTGTCATAGCTATGGAGTTTTATTAATGTAAGAGGTGTTACCGGTATCAGATGTTACTAACGTAAGGAGTGTCATTGATGCTATGTAAAGAAAGGAAACTTTATTAGGTAACGATGTTAACACAATACACAGGATAGAGATAAGTAGAGGAAACGTAACAGTATCCCCACACCGTGGCGGAAGTGGTTTGTTCGCATCCACTGTCACTGCCAGACAATAAAATTTCTGTATGGAATAACTATACCAGCGGTCATACAGGTGAGGCGAACACGTAAATAATAACAACGCTGCAGTGTTTAAGAGTCATTTCAATCGAGGTTGTAAGTTTCCAGAAATTAGGAAGACCTTCGGTAGCATCAGGGGAAAGCAACGGTGCTAGAGAAACTCGTCCAGAAGTAAACAAGCGACAAGGGGCGCAGGACCAGGTGAAATGAAATGTCGTGTGACTAGGGCCTCCCGTCGGGTAGACGGCCTGGTGCAAGTCTTTCGATTTGACGCCACTTCGGCGACTTGCGCGTCGATGGGGATGAAATGATGATGATTAGGACAACACAACACCCAGTCCCTGAGCGGATAAAATATCCGGCCCAGCCGTGAATCGAACCCGGGCCCTTAGGATTGACAGTCTGCCGCGCTGACCACTTTTTTTTCTTTTTTTTCTGAAATCTCATTTTGTTCGCTTTTATTCGTCGCACTGCTCGGAGCGGATGTCGTAAGACACCCTTATAAGTTCTTTGTTGATCGATTAACTCGGTTTTTTTTATTACAGAGGGCAGCTACCCCTCTGACCGAACACGCTGAGCTACCGTGCCGGCTGCCACTCAGCTGCCGGGGGCGGACTGCAGGACCAGACGAGTCACAGTCTTTAAGTGTGCACCACCAGACCCGTCAGGAGCACTCATTCATTACAGAGTGACCATTTGATGCTGCTGCAGTAAAAGCTACGAGAAGGCTGTACACATTCGAGGGAACGCAACCTCGAGTTTTATGCCTGTTAGTGAAGAACAAGTTCTGTAGAGTTTCCCTAGAAACATCAACAGGTAACATTTGATATTTTCTGTGGGTGAGAGTATAGAGAGGAACAAGGGCCGTCTCGCACTTGTCTCCTATAGTGGTTACAGTATTTGATTACGTATTGCCGGAACAAGTACAAGCAGGGCCTCTGATAGTGAAGAGTAGAACTGAGGAACCGCGAGTTGCTTGAATGAACCAACGTAGAGAGTGGTTGCATGTAGTCTTCGATGTGTGAAGGTATAAATCTATTGTAATACATCTCTTCGAGCAAGGCTGAACTATTGGAAAATAAATTGTATCCTTAAGTGTTTGCACCCTTATTCACTTCCTACGAAGTGCTAGCCCATTCCAGGCAATTTTTCGTACCATTTGGCTGCACTTGTCTGTGCTATGGATGTACGAATAGTTTTCTCTGCTGATACCGATGTCCAGTATAAGTACATAGAGTACGAGCACCCTAACAGAAGTAAATACCGAAGTTGAGGCGTCTACTTACTCGAATGTGACGACTGCCACACTGTATACACTGGCCAAACTGACAATATTCAAAGACAGACTTCAAGAGCAACTATTAAATAAAAAGGCCAAGTTCAACATAAATCGATATTTGCAGAGCATCTGAAGACTAATGGTCATCGCTCCCCCTAAGTTGCAGAATCAAAAAACTCTTCACCATGTTCAAAAGGGCGAAAAACATCCTGGAAGAATTTAAATAGTTAAGCATACAGGAAAACCGGAGAGGCGGCTTTTAAACGATCAGCTAGCTGAAAGTAATCAATTACACAGACGGAAAAAAGTCGCAGCACCAAAAAACCGTGTGCATAGGGCGGATGACAGCAGGTGTTCCCTTGTCCGTCGGCTGCGCCACATATACAAATATAGACCGAAAGGCAAGACGAGACTTCACTTCGCACCCAGCCACCATAAGATCCGCGTCGGTCAAAGGCTGGTGTGCGCGCTGCCTCGGATGACGTCAGAGACAGGCTGTTACAAAACGCTTATTTTCAGTGATAATAGAAAGGGAAACCGCGAGAACTGTACACCGTCCTGTATCGCTTAGATTTCGCAAAAGTAACTATTACAAGTGGTGACAATTATTTTCCACTTTTGTAGCGATCATTTATTTTGAAAACTGCAAATTTTTGGTAAGTTCTGTGGGACCAAACTTCTGAGGTCATCGGTCCCTAAGCTTACACGCTACGTAATCTAACTTAAATTAACTTACTCTAAGGACAACACACAGACACACACACACACACACACACTCATGCCCAGGGGAAGCCTCGAACCTCTGACGGGGGAAGCCGCGCGAACCGTGGCAAGACGCCCCAGACCGCATAGCTACCCCGCGCGACATTTATTTTGATTATCAGTAGTCAGGGAGAAAGACAATTTAGTAGTGACAGTATGAACATAATGAATATAATGTCGTGCGTGTGAAACTTTACCAAATATATGTATCAGTTAGGATTCAAAATATTCATTTATAATCATAGTCCTGACCCCACTGAGTAAATAGAGAAAGAAATATTTCTTTCATTGGGCTGACAAGAATGTGGACTTGCAGACTGGGGACCATGATCAGTGAGTTCACCATCGCTTTCTGGCTGATCACGGAAATAGTTGCCACGCGAACAATATTTACAATTTTAATTATGACAATCATTCCCCGGCCCCACACGTGGAGAGCCATCATCGAATGTAGAATTTAGTATGCGCCCCAGGGAAGTGTGTTGGGACCCTTGCTGCTCATGTTGCATATTAATGACCTTGCAGACAATAGTAATAGTAAAATCAGGCAGATGGTGCAGTTATCTATAATGAAATACTTATCTGAGAGAAGCTTCCTAAACATTCCGTCATATCTTCATAAGATTTGAAAATGGTGCATAAATTGGCAATTTGCAGTAAATATTCAGAAATGTACAATTTTGCACCTGCTGAGCCACTGTTGGGATCGGTCAACTCATACAAATATCTTCTTGAAGCACTTTGTGGGGGATATAAAGTGGAATGGTCACATAGGTTCAGTCGTAGGTGAAGTAGGTTGTGGATTTAGGTTTATTGGTAGAATGTTGGGAAGTGCAATCAGTCTACAAAGAAGATTGCTTATAAATCACTTGTGTGACCGGTTCTAGAATATTGCTAAAGTGCATGGCACCCATACCAGATACGACTAACAAGGGATACTGAACGTATACAGAGAAGGGCGGCACGAATGGTCACAGGTTTGTTATTCCACGGCAGACTGTTACAGAGATACTGAAGGAACTGAACTGGAAGACTCTTGAAGATAGATGTAAACTATACCAAGGAAGTCTATTAACAAGGTTTCAAATGGCTCTGAGCACTATGGGACTTAACATCTGAGGTCATCAGTCCCCTAGAACTTAGAACTACTTAAACCTAACCAACCTAAGGACATCAACACATCCATGCCCGAGGCAGGATACGAACCTGCGATCGTAGCGGTCGCGCGGTTCCAGACTGAAGTGCCTAGAGCCGCTCGGCCACACCGGCCGGCAACAGGGTTTCCAGAACCGGCTTTAAATGAAGACGCTGAAATACACTACGTATCATTCTCAAAGGGACCGTGAGGATTAGAATAATTACTGCATGCACAGAGGCATTCAATCAATCATTCTTCCCGCGCTCCATACGTGAATGGAACAGGAAGAAACCCTAATAACTGGTACAATGGGGTCTACACACTGCCATGCACCTCACTGTGATTTACGGAGTATAGACGTAGATGAAGATGTTGATATTTTAGGCTTATAGCACTTAATGCAACAATTTTTATTTCAATTTTAACTTTTTTAATTTTAATATATCATTGAATTTGTAGCTCCAGTTACCATTTGCACCTATTTTTAACGATTGACACTAACATTTGGAGGTCCTTCATGTGTCTTAACGTCTCAACACTACAGAACGCAATTTTGTTCATGACTATTATCCTATTATTTTGACCCTCAACTGTGAATCGATTACCCACAATTTTTAATACAATTTCTTTTTTTCCATCTGTTTTAAATATGACTTGTCGTGGTTCTCACATTTGCTATTTAGCCCTTGCTTACATGTGGCAATTGGGGTAATAATCCGTAGCTCTTAGCTCACAAACGTTATCTGCTGTGGGATGCAGACCTTGCCACACGCCTCAGTGTGGTCCCGTGTCCAGTGCTATGTGCGTAGCCCAGATATGAGCAACTACACCCCCGACATGTTTATGTGATGACAGATCTATGTAAGATTCATCCCGTTTTGCATTCATTGGACTAATCCGTATATCTCAACAAGGTAATCTGTTATCTTTTCTATCATTTCTCCTATTTCATGGTGCGTAAAATAATTTTTATAACAAATCCTGTCCCTGGATGTAGCTTTTTCGGCTATATTCCGTTGTTATTTATTTATAGGATACCGCGCAGTGTGTCGAAATACTGGGCGAGGGTAGTTATTTGTTGGGACGTTCTTTACATGCGTTATCCCATGTCATGTACCTGACACCACCTAAAATTAAGCTGTGTTAGAAGTACTTGCTAGTAACTACAGTTTTGCAAAATGGGGTCATGCCAATGTATATTTTTTGTGTGGGTCAGTCTGGAGATGCCTGAATCAGATGAAACACGTCATTGGTAAATAATTAATACAAACCTGCAACCAAGACTGACTCGTTGTTTCTTCATCCATTCCTATCAGTACGTTTAGTCCACTATGTGGCGAGACGCTCAGAGCGTTCATGGAATGACGTTTGCGGTTGTCTGCGGAACTATGGTTGTGCCCAGGCGTGCACCTCTTCATCCGAAGCAAATCGACTGCCACGAATGTCTTTCTTCAGGTCTCCAAAAACATGGAATTCACATGGGAAGAGATCAGGACTGTATGGAGGATATGTAAGGCCTTCCTATGAAAGGTCTATAGCGTAACTGAAGCAACACTGGCAACATGTGGCATGGCATTATGCTGCAACAGAACGATGCCGTCCGTCAGTCCGCTGCTAACTGACTTTCAGGAACATGGCGCCACAATTAACTCACAGCGACTCGCGGAGACTTTGCAAAAATAGAAGCACGCCGTCAAGTACACAGGCCCAGGAATCTTAAGGGACGTCGTCATTCTTTTGCCGGATAAAGCTCGCCCACATGTTGCCAAGGTTGTCTGGACTACGCTGCAGAACGTTCTTTGGGAAACGCTTACACATTCTCCACATAGTCCATGTGATTCCCATATTTTTGGAGCCCTGGAGAAAGTCGTTCGTGGCCGTCGATTTTTTCTAGAAGTTTGATGTGTGCCAGAATCGGAAGTCGGCGCTTTGTGTGATTCTGATTGCCCCTCAAATTGTTCTCATTATCTTCTGTAGTTCGACATCCTTTCTGACAGGGTGCGTACTACGATACCAAAAAGGTTCTCTACATCCGATAATTACAGTCACAACCTTTATTGTCTGTGGAAGTACCTGGCCGTTTAACCTAAACATAAATACTACTTTTCAATTTCCGATTCATCAGTTCCCTGTGTATTGAATACGACAGATTTCGATAAAAAGGCATGCCGGATGATTTTGTCATTCCTAGTGTCTTTCTGTGGCCCCTTTCACATATAGGTTTGTCGACTTTTACTGAGGTACAGCGTTAAACTAAGTGTAATTTGAACTAGGATGCGATCGCAGTTGGCGATTTATTTAATGTACACTATTTTTTTTAAATCCACCTTTTATTCTACATGTTTGAAAGTTTTACAGTGTGTAGATACATCCTTTAGGAACAATATTTTCATTTCTCCATATAATTTCTATCCTTCTCAACTGCCTTACGCCATCTCGGAGCCAGCGCCTGTATACCCGCACTGTAAAATTCTGGACCAACATGTTGAAGTCACTGTTTGGCAGCGTGCACAAGGGAGTCATCATCTTCAAACCTTGTTCCACGAAGAGAGTCTTTCAGTTTCCCAAAGAGATGATAATCACATGGAGCCAGGTCAGGACTGTAAGGCGGGTGTGTCAGTGTTCTCCATCCGAGTTTTGTGATCGCTTCCATGGTTTTTGGACTGACATGTGGAGGTGCGTTGTTGTGCAACAGCAAAACATCTTGCTTTTGCCGATGTGGTCGAACACGACTCAATCGAGCTTGAAGTTTCTTCAGTGTTGTCATATATGCATCAGACTTTATGGTGGTTCCACATGGCATGATGTCGGAATCGAAAAACATTGTAGCCATACTTTTCCAGAAGAAGGTGTGGTTTTGAATTTTTTTTCTTGGGTGAATTTGCATGGTGCAACTCCATTCAAAAAATGGTTCAAATGGCTCTGAGCACTATGGGACTTAACTTCTGAGGTCATCATTCCCCTAGAACTTAGAACTACTTAAACCTAACTAACCTAAGGACATCACACACATCCATGCCCGAGGCAGGATTCCAACCTGCGACCGTAGCGGTCGCACAGTTACAGACTGTAGCGCCTAGAACCGCTAGGCCACTTCGGCCGGCTCAACTCCATTGATTGCCTCTTCGTCTTTGGTGAAAAATGATGGAGCCATGTTTCGTCGCCTGTCACAATTCTTCCAAGAAATTGATCTCCACCATTCTCGGACAGTTCCAAAAGTTCGCTGCATACCGTTTTTCTTGTTTCTCTGTGAGCCACTGTCAACATCCTTGGAACCCACCTGGCACAAACCTTTTTTAACGCCAACACTTTCTGTATTCTGCAAACACTTCCTTCCCCTATCCCAACGTAGCGTGACAATTCGTTCACTGTGATGCGTCTGTCAGCAGTCACGAATTCGTTAACTCTCTGCACATTGTCTGGAGTGTGTGCAGTACGAGGCCTGCCGCTGCAAGGACAATCCTCAATATTGCCGTGCCCGCTTTCATCACGTAACCTGCTTGCCCACCGACTAACTGAACTGCGATCGGCAGCAGCATCTCCATACACCTTTTTCAACCTCTTGTGGATGTTTCCCACTGTCTTGTTTTCACAACACAGGAATTCTACGACAGCACGTTGCTTCTAACGAACGTCAAGTGTAGCAGCCATCTTGAAGACATGCTGTGACGGCACTACTCACGGGAACAGGTTCAACTAAGTTTGAAAAGAAGCGGGAAGGATTTATCTACCCACTGTAAAACTTTCACACATGCAGAATGAAAAATGTAATTTCACAAAAATAGTGTGCATTTCTTTTGAAGTGGCCCTCATATATACTGCTGGTAAAAAAATTAGTACACCCTTTAAGAGGTATCCAATTCACTCAAGATTTTTTGTTGCATCTGAGCAGATGGAGCACATTAAATGATTACATTTGCAAATCAGTAGCTCAAGCGGTTTTGAAGAACAAGGTATTGACCCACACAGAAACACCCATATTATTGCGTTGGGTGCCTCCACGGACGGCAATGTAAGCGCGCAATATCGTATTCTACTCTCCTGGGACACTTCATTCCACGCTTGTCCGTCCTCTTCAAGTAGTTCTGTAAGAGCTGCTGGTTGACGAGTCGCACATGTCACTTCTAGTCCCATCATATCTCACGTGTGCTCAGTTGGAGATAAGTCCGGAGGTCATGTTGGCCATTGAATTGCTGCACGTCTTCCAGAGCACGGTGTGCTTCACGGGCAGTGTGTGGGCGAGCATTATTCTGTAGCAACAACATATCATCTTCCTGTTGCAAGAACGGCAAAACAATTGCTTAACAACATTCTGTATGTACCGAGAGTTGGTTGTCGTCCCCTCCAGAAACGCCAAATGTGAACGAGAATGATAGCTTATCGCGCCCCAGACCATGAGGCCTGATGTATATCTTGGACGAAAGCACTCGACGAGGCAGCACTCACTAGGTCTACGTCGTACGTACAAACGACCATCACTTGCAAGCGGGAAAAATCTCCCTTCACTCCTGAAGACCATGGCGAGTGGTTCTGTCTTCCAAGTCATCCTCTGACGGCACCAAACGTCCTTGTTTTGGTGTGTGTGTGCCTGTAGTCTCACTACTAATGACCTCCCTGGGTTCTCAAGCCCAGTTATCTTTGCTGTGGTAGCTGTACGATCTGCCACTGCTGCCCTTACAATTCGACGAAGCTGGCGTGCGTCTGTGTTACTTGGACGTACAGAACGCTGTCTAAGGCTGTGAGAATGTTCACGTGACCACTTATGCCAGCATCGTTGCACAACTGACGCAGCACGTCCAACTTCTGTGGCACTTGTCTAAAGGACTATCCTGCCACTCGGGTTGCCACAATTTGACCCCTTTCAAAGTCGTTTAGTTGGCTGTAGGAAGAACGATAGCGTCTTCGTGGCTTCGTGGGATGGTTGCTTGCTTGCTTCACACGTTTTCACCACACTGAGTCTGGCGGTGAGCATTCCCTATTAAAAGGTACACACAGATGGTGCTCTGGTAACTGTGCTATTACAATATCTGTTGGTTGACGACGTTATGAGTACATCCACTATCTGCCAGGTGCCTTCATCGGATCAAAATCGACGTTGTCTTTATAGATGTACAAATTTTTTCTCTTAGTGTATGTTATAAATTGGTGTTATGGTGCCGCCAGAATGTTTAGATCGTCATCTCCAAGTTCGTAGCCTTGTGCGCGATCCTCTTATCGAGCAGTACAACATTTAACACAATCCTACGGAGATGCTGCTGACATGTATGTTATTCCGGTTTCGCGGTTCGTAGTGTAATCTGGGAGAAGCGCCTGATAGTGCTGCGAAGGTCTGCCTGTGGGACAAAGTTCATTGGACTTCATTTGTGCAGCAAAAGATACAGACATTTTCTAACTGTTGGAGGCTTATCAGCCTTTAAACCAACAGCGGTAGACGCACAGCAAACTCATGAACAGCGCAAGAGCTACAAGAAGGGCTTCTTGCAAGGACTAAGAAACATTATATCAACTTGGACTGAGGGTTGGACAGAACAGTATGTTTACAGTTGGCGGAAGACATTCTAAACAACTGAAAACTACCAACGTGCAGTAAGGTTACATACCTTGTTAATTACACGGAGCGTTTGCAGTAGCCGTCCAACTCCTTAAGGGAACTCTATTAATCCAGTTTGATTTTTTTTCTACCATTTTTCTATAGGAATTTTACTTTCATACTATTTTTCCTCCTTAATTCATCAGTGATTCTAATTCCAAAACAGCAAGTGGTGACAGGTGTTAATATTACCGAACCATCTGTTTAACAAGCCTTGGTTGCAAAATACAGACTCGAATTATTCATAGAAGAAAGGCGAAACTATTAGAAGCCGAACTCGGGGAAGGTCAGTTTTGGTTTCGTAGAAATGAAGGAACAAATGAGGCAATTCTGACCCTACGACTTATCTTAAAAAACTGACCGGAGGAAGATGAACTTACATTTGTAGCATTTGAGCATTTGTACATTTAGAGACGGCTTTTGACAGTGTTGACTGGAATTCACTGTGAAATTCTGAAGCGCACAGTGATGAAATACAGAGCCCGAAAGACTATACAAAAGTTGAGTAGAAGCCACTCTGCAATTGTTAGAGCCGAAAAATATGAAAGGGAATAAGTAGCTGAGAAGGGAGTGAGTCTGGGTTGTAGACTTTCCACGATGTCATTCACTCTGAATGCTGACCAAACGGTATAGGAAAGCGAACAGAAACGTGGAAAATGAATTAAAGTTCAGGGAGAAGAAATAAAAACTTTGCGGTTTGCCGATGACACTGTAATTCTGCGTGTAGTGCCAAGTACATGGAAGATCAGTTGTACCCGGAATGGATAGTGTCTTGAAAAGTAGTTGTAACATGAATACAAACAAAGCTAAAAAGGGGGTAGCGGAAATTAGGCGAATTAAATGAGTTGACACTGAGGAATTTAACTTGTAAACTAGATACTAAACGTAGTAATGAGTTTTGTTCCTTAGGCAGCAAAGTAATTGACTACGGCCGATTCCGAGATGATATAATAAGATGCACAATAGCAATGGCAAGAACAGCGTTTCTAAAAAAGGGACACTTGTTTACATCGGTATATATTTTACTCTTAGGAAGACTTTTCTGAAAGTATTTATTATAGTGCGCTCTTGTAATGTAGTGAAACATGGACGACAAATAGTTACGATACGAAGAGAATAGAAGCTTCTGAAATTTGGTGTTGCATTGTAACTCTGAGGCTTAAACGGATAAACCAGATGAATAATAAAGCGGTGTTGAATCGAATGGGGCAGAAGGGGTCCGTTGATAGGATAAATCCCAAGGGATAAAGAAATGTCATTCTGGAAAAGGAGGGGAGTGGACAGAGGGAAGACAAAGGCTTTCCTGTAGGAAGCAGATTCAAATGGAGGACGGGTTCAGTAACTGCTCAGAGATGAAGAGGGTTCCACAGGAAAGACTAGCGTATAGGGCTGCATCGATCGTTTCAGTCTACTTACTTATATACAAATTATGCACACTGAAGCGAAAAATGAAAATTTGTAGTAAAGTTAGGATTCGAACCCAAGTCTTCTGCTCACTAGCTAACCACCAAGCCACCGTGGCACATCGGCTTTACACAACTGCTCGGGTTATCCTAGCATGGTTCCCTCCTCATCACAAATTCTCATTCACACCTCAGTCCATTTGGTATTCCATCTCAAGTCGAACAGCACTGCAGAGGCTCTCAAACAGAGGAGGGAGGCGTGCTACATGACTCCGTGCATTTCTGCAAAGCCGCTGTACCAGGTTCGCGTAGCAGTTAGCGCTTCTGTCTAGTGAGCAGGAGAGCTGGGTTCGAATCCTGGCCTTGGTACAAATTTTTATTTGTCGCTCCAGTCCCCATGTACTCATTGAGAGGCACCCACATGCCTTGCTCATACTGTGGCATCAAGCAGTTAGGCCTGCAAGATGAGTGGTCTGCCAAGCGAGTGGATTCATTCTTATTTATCAAGTAACATGAGCTCTAGTACTCACAATTAAGTTACAAATTATTCTCCTCAAAAAAGAGACAGCATTGGTCGTATATTTTTTACTATTGCAAAATCGATTTTCTGTCACTGAGTGACCATCTTCAGTGCTAGAAGTTAAAAATTTTTTCTAGCACTGAAGATGGTCACTCAGTGACAGAAAATCGATTTTGCAATAGTAAAAAATATACGACCAATGCTGTCTCTTTTTTGAAGTATACCTGTTACCTGGTCGTAGTGCACAAGACAACATGGAGTCGCCAATCAATTATTCTCCTGTTTGAATATTACGCAACGGAAACGGATAACGCAGACTGACTATTAGTTATTTACACAACTCTGACTGTTCACTACGAACTGGCAATACCACATTTTCTTTCTTACCCAACGGCTTTGATCAACACGTGGCCATCGCACTGAATATGAATGGCGCACACATTATAAATTCTGGATATCATGACAACATACTATTCGAAGGAAAAGGCCACCAATCTTTTTCTTTTCTCTATCTATTACCTAAACACACCATTACATTTTCTATAACAATTGCACATGAGAAACTCCTCCCTGTGGGCATGGCTTTACATTGGTGATTCTCTATCTTATGGTCTTGTAATTATCTAACACTACAGTGCACTTTCTGGACAGGATGGTGGATCTTTTGCTATACCTCACACTTCGACTCTCACACCCGTCATGGAAAATTTCCTCCAGACCGAGCGGTACAAAAGGAACATTCATAACCCACTGCCTCTGTACCTATCTTGTTACTCACCCATGCCAACCACACATACTTAAATTACATGAAATACACCACACTGGCAACATGGAATACAACACAAGGAATAGTCACAACGTTATAATCACATCAGTTTCAGCTTTCCCATCTCAATTAGTATTCATCCCAGATTCACACGACACTGCCCCACTTCGTAACTTTACTTTCCTACTATGAACTCTGGAGGATATATGCACGTCTTCCTGTGCAATACAAGCCGAGTGGCGTTGCTGGATAGACGGCTGACTCACTTTGCTTCACTCTCAGAGTATTATAGTCTGAATCAAGCGTCACACGGAAACATAACACGCAAAGTAAAATTAAGAACATATTCGTCACACACACGAGTCCTCAACTGATACCATGGGCGAGTAATTCTCTTTATCCTTTGTCTCACACACAGATTGAGACTCACACACTAATCACTACGTGGAAGTACTCGTCTCTAATGTCAAGTTCTGCACACGCCATTTCTTAAATATTTCCAACTTATAGTACACACGCCAGTAATTCAGCTTAACTTTAGCACTCGGAAGTACTTCAATTTATTGCTACACGTGGTTTCATTGTGACCGTTGGTCACTTCCGAAGATTACTAAGATCCCCTTAATATTACCTGCCTGACATTTAATTCTCCCCACAAAAGTTCCTGAAATAGAGAAATTATTATTCCAAACTACTCTTAAGTATTCCACATGCATACCATTCTATCCACTCTTTTGTCTTTACGGAGCACACCTAATACAGGTCTTAACAACACAAGATCCAGCGCCAGAGTGCTGAAACATGGCCGTTCTTCAGGTCATCTCGCACCTCCGTCGAGGTGGGGGAAGACCATCCTACCCTTTGGTCAGCCACATTTCAGGCGCTCAAAGCTCAAGCAAATTTCATCCCTTTGGTTCCACCAAAGGTGACCAAAGGACCGTCTCAAAGATGATCATATATTGCACATTCACTATCTGTGGTTAGCAGACGACCATACATTCATTCATTTCGCAGATCTCACCAAATTGGATGTAGGGATTTATTTTGTGGGTATCCTACACTGGTATCTGGCTTCGGTGTATTAAGTGAAATTGAGTTATTATTACAAAAAATATGTTGTTGTGACAAGAATAACGAAGAATGTTGTACCTATCTTCAATGTCGGGCGGTACTGTACCCTTTCACCATCATTGATGAACCATGGTTAATAGCGGTGTAGTGGACATGGCATATCTCGTTTACCTTTAGTTGGTCCTTCTCAAAATTTTTGCGCTTGTGTAACTATGAAAGTAAAGTATTAGAATTTACGAGAGCATTCCTCAGCCACGACCGATCCCACATCCCACTAGGTGAATAATGGGCTGGTACCCAAGTCCCGCTTGAGTTACACTATTCGAAAATATGTAGCGAACTTTCGCTGAGCTTCACATGAAGTACCTTAAACGCAAACATTTGAGGTACACATATTCCGTCGCGAGTGTTAACGGGCAGGCGACAGGAACGTCATCTGGTCACCCCTTAAACTAACCGTGTGACATCCGTAAATATACGCTCCGACAAAGGTACAAGAAAAAGATGAAGATACTTCCGACGCGCCCGCTAAAGGTTTGTGTTACGTTATGTGACACGACGCTGTGAATGTTTGTTCGCTGTCTGTCACTTCAGTGTGAATGTTGTTGGAGATTCGGTAGCGCGATGGTGCGTACACTACGCAGACGAGGAAGACGTTGAAGTTTGGAGCTGCGCAGTAGGTGTCGGAGCGACAGCGTGTTGGGCGAGCTGTCAGCGCGTGGAGGTGGCGGGAGGAGCAGACACCGGGCAGCTCACAATGCGGCCATTACGCGCGGCTGCCAGCCGGCCGTCTGCTCGCTGCCGGGCTGTCCCGCTGACGCTAACAACCTGCCGGCGGCTGCCGGGCATCCCAACAGAGAGAGAGCGAGCAAGCACGGTCCTTCAAGCCACCATGGGGACGTCCTTTTATTAATTACGCGAGGAGCTTCCCTTAAAATTTGGACCCATGCTTCCCACCCACCAACCCCCCTCCCCTACCTGTTTCATGCGGTTTGCCCCATAATATGTAAATATAATTTTTTCCGTTTTGTTTTCGCGGTAAATGATAACATCAAAACAGTTGCAGGATAAAAATTCATTGAAACCCTTGACCATGGTTTAGAAAAAAAAACTTGTAGCTTTAAGTAACAAGCTTTAAGTAACCATGTAAATTACCAAAGTATTACAAGCACAAAAACTTTTGGTCACTTACTAAAATCACATCCTGCAGTGGAGATACATAAAACAATTTTGCCAAAGGCGTCGTCAGTAGTTGAAACTAAACTATCGCCTCCATCTGTACAGCATAATTATGAGTAGATGGTCGATGAGAACACGGCGTATTATGAGTTCTTAGTCTGTGATCTAGCGTGAAGAGGGTGTGGAAGCACTAGGGCAGACAGTTTCGCCGAGAGAAAGCACTTGTAGTATGCACCAGACACTCGCGCGCATTAAAACCCAGGGATACATACTGATGCGCATCAAAACTTTATAGATTGTGCTAGTTCAAACCCTCTTTCGTAATAAATAAAACATGTGAAAACCATTTAAAATACCTACATACAACAGAAAATATGAACACCAGTTTGCCTGTGTCCTAGTGTCAAGCAGGTGAAGCTTGGGCTAAGGAACACATCTAACATGAGAGGGAACTAGTGTTATGTAAAGTAAGATATAAAAAACACATGTGAGGTAAAAAATGGATAAAACGGGTACAGTTCCACGTTTGCTGAACATCTCTAACATGAGAGGGCACTAGTGTTATGTAAAGTAAGATATAAAACACACATGCGAGGTAAAAAATGGATAAAACGTGTACAGTTCCACGTTTGCTGAACATCTCTTGCTCTTTCAGCATACGCTACGTAAAATTGATGACGTTGAATTGTTACACGAAGTGAGTAAGGGTTACAGGCTGGACCTGTTCTAGGAGTTAGAAATTTTCAAACATCTATCTCAAAAGGATGGATTTATTCTTAACGACCAGGTGCAGCTTAGAGACAAAATTTTTTTGGATAGTTCCAAACTCCTTCTTCCTGAAACGTGATACGGTCTGGCTGAGTAGAAGCTAGTTTTCTTGTCTGTTGATGCTGGTGAGATGCTCCTTTACTGTCTTGTTGGGATTTTACGTATTTTGATGATTGTTTATTCGCGGTTTTCGACCTCTGTGTGTGGTTTAAATGATTGTGTTATGTTTCATATTCATGACGACAGATAGTTTCGATTTACTACAGGATTTTGTTCGTTTTCATTGGTACGTATCCTAGTCTTTAATTTGTGCGAGATTCTCGCGCATAACACTAGTGCCCTCTCCAATAATAGATGTGTTCTTTAGCGCAATCTTCACCTGCTTGACACTAGGACACAGGCAAATTGCTGCTCATATTTTCTATTGTGTGTAGGTGTTTTAAATGGTTTTTGTATGTTTTAATTGTTAAGACAGAGGGTTTGAACAAGCACAACCTTTAAAATTTTGATGCGCATCAGTATGTATCCCTGGGTTTTAATGTGCGCGAGTGTCGCGCGCATACCACAAGTGCCCTCTCTCAGCGAAACTGTCCGCCCTAGTGCTTCCACACCCTCTTCACGCTAGTTCACAGGCTAAGTGCTGATAATACGCCGTGTTCGCATCGACCATCTCTTCATAATTATGCTGTACAGATGGAGGTGATATTTTAATTTTAACTACTGACGACGCCTTTGACAAGATTTTTTTATGTATCTCCACTGCAGGATGTGATTTTAGTAAGTGACCAAAAGATTTTGTGCTTGTAATACGTTCGTAATATTCATGGTTTAGAGCAAATTCTTTTTTTTTTTTTTTTTTTTTTTTTTTTTTTTTTTTTTTTTTTTTTTTTTACAGAAACTGTGGTCAGGGATTCAATAAATCTTTATCCTGCAACTGTTTGACTGCTATCATTTATCGTGACGATTTTCAACAGTTGCTGTTTCAGCCATGTTAAAAATTTTGATTTTTTTCTGTTTGTTTTCAACATAGGTTAAAATACTTTAATAAAACCTTGCCTTATTTATAAGGTGTATTAAACTGTGTTTTTGACATGTGATTAAAACCTTTTTATTTTAAATATGTTAACCCTGACTGCTACTCAGACAGACATATTCAGGCGAACAGACAGGCAACAGAGAGGTTCCTCAAAAATAGTATCAACCGATCCCTAAAAAATGATCTATTAGTACGTTATATACATTATGATTTACATTGAAGACGAAGGACAACGTCATTTGTACCTCCTTTGGATCGTATGATTAAGTAACTTTTCAATCTCTTGATTTGTATCATCGCTACGGGAATGCTTGTCGTGAACTTCTGCTTGGCATCCTACCACAAACGATTAACTTCTTGCTCGCACGTGTGTTTCGGCTCGCCCTCATGCCACTTAACATACGCGCTGTAAAAGTTTTGATGCAAAGTCGAAATTCATGTTGAATACAGTAAAATCGGCTTTATACGCGTTAAGTGATTTCGACAGGCACGGTAGCGAACACTTGTGCTGCACTTGTTTCAAATCTAGGAATCCCGGGTATGGAGAAGCGTCAAGTTTTCGGTTCAGTTCAGAGAAGTTGTCAAGATTGGTGTTAACTTCATTATTTAATGCCTATGCTCGGGATTAATTGCGTAAACCAAAATTTATACTTTCTTTCAACTTAGTATTCAACAGCCAACAGGTTGCATATAAATGGTAGGTACATTGACCTAGGTTGCGACACTTATTAGAAATGAATGAAATTTTGCTAAATCCTAAAATTATATTGTTAAAAAGCAGTAGTCAGAATTTTGGAGAAGCTATGCTGAAGTCAAAAGTCTCATGTTTTTCCCAGCTGGACACACGTGGCAAAAGCTAGAACATTTTATTTTACTTTTGACTTCAGCATAGCTGCTCCAAATTGTGACTATTACTTCTTAGCAACGTAATTTTACGATTGAGAACATTTCATTCTGATGAAGACAGCCCTAGGCCCTAGGTCAATGAACCTACCATTTATCTGCAACCGGTTGGCTGTTTAATCCTAAGTTGAAACTAATATACGGTTGCTGTATAATAGCCATGCTCAAAACTGTAAAACGTTATACGTTATAATAATGTATATTCTCTGAAGTGAAAAGTTGACGTAAGATTTGCTCCTCCCCCCCCCCCCCCTCCAATACCTTAAAATATGATTTGGTGAGATTTTGATAGACACCACCCCTCCATTTCGAGATCACGTAATTAATGGACGTCCCCTAAGCCGTCAGCGTTGCGGGTGCCTGGACAAACGCTGAAATCACCTTAACACTGACCAGTTACGGCAATGGCAGTGTGAACGAGATAAAGTTAAGACCTCGTTTACGTAAGCGACACTGAAGACCACGAGGTCAACAGCAGAGGGACGGAAGAAAAGACAACTGTCCAATTTTCCAAATGAACTCGTCTCCGAAACAATTTAAGGAGACCTGCATTCTGGTGAAACGCGTCCTACCCTTCTCTCATTTCAATTTGATGCCATGTACAAAGTTCGTGGCGATCGTGTATCGTGTGGCCTCTAGTTTACTGTGGGTGATTAGTTATATAGTCAACTAATGGCCTACACGAACTCGAATGCTCTAAGATATTGTTATTCACCCGAGAAGATATCACAAGAAAGGGTCTCGAGCTATCCCTGTTCGCCGTTAGCTATATTAGTTAAAAAGATGTGAAAGAAATTCTAAGACAAAAAAAAAACTACGCACCACGAAGGAAAACTACTGTGGAGGACTGTTCTAACTCAGCATATGCTCAGTATGTCTACCACATTGATTCCTAAGTTCATCACACGAACGCTAACGTTAGCGACAATCCAAAGGCACATGTGTTCCGTGATTTCATTGCAAGCTTCAAGAATAAGACGTCTGAGCTCCATTAAATCAAGCGGACATTTCGAGAAAATTGTTTCCTTTAGCTGTCCACAGAGAAAGAAGTCACAGGATGAGGTCTGGACTATTGGAGGGAGCCCAAAACTGTCGGTCATTGAAACGACCTGGAAATCAGAGTGCTGGCCGCTGTGGCCGCGCGGTTCTAGGCGCTTCAGTCCGGAACCTCGCTGCTGCTAGGTCTCAGGTTCGAATCCTTCCTCGGGCATGGATGTGTGTGATTCCCTTAGGTTAGTTAGGTTTAAGTCGTTCTAAGTCTCGGGGACTGATGACCTCATATGTTAAGTCCTACAATGCTTAAAGCCATTTTTTGAAATCAGAGTGAAATGACAAGCATGTCGAAACGCTCGTGTAAGAAATCCAACACAGTGTTTGCAGTACGTGACGTTGTTCCATCTTGCATGAACCATAGCTTGTAAGAAGGCAACGCAGTAGCAAGGAGCTGTGGAACGAATTTATTGCCGAGCATGCTCAGACAGTGCTATAAGACAAATCTGTATTTTTTCTTTATTTTTACTGCAATATCACTCTGTTTCACATTGCAAATCGACAATTTTCGAGTAGAAACTGAATTAAACATTGACAAATTAATTTTTTCTATAAATACTATTTATTTTTTAGTAACACATAGGGGAGAAACTGTGGTGAACAAAAATGTTCTGTAGGTTACGCGGCCTTTAATGTATCTTCGTTTGTTGAAAGAATGTTTACCATTTCTGTTTTCAGGGGAATCTAGTAGGACAAGATCGCATACGTAAACAAAGCGCCTGATAAGTGTGCAACACACCTAACCTGCAGGTAATATGGGTACAACCTTAACTAAGTATCAAAGGTGGGTCAGATATGATAGTCGGATGCTTCTATAGACCACCTGCATCAGCAACCGTAGTAGTTGAGCGCCTCAGAGAGAACCTGCAGAACGTCGTGAAGAAGTTTCGTGATCATACTATTGTAATAGGGGGAGACTTCAATCTACCAGGTATAGAATGGGATAGTCACACAATCAGAACTGGAGCCAGGGACAGAGATTCTTGTGACATTATCCTGACTGCCATGTCCGAGAATTACTTCGAGCAGATAGTTAGAGAACCAACTCGTGAAGCTAACGTTTTAGACCTCATAGCAACAAATAGACCGGAACTTTTCGACTCCGTGAATGTAGAAGAGGGTATCAGTGATCATAAGTCAGTGGTTGCATCAATGACTACAAGTGTAATAAGAAATGCCAAGAAAGGAAGGAAAATATATTTGCTTAACAAGAGTGATAGGGCACAAATCGCAGAATATCTGAGTGACCACCATCAAACGTTCATTTCTGAGGAAGAGGATGTGGAACAAAAATGGAAAAAATTCAGAAACATCGTCCAGTACGCCTTAGATAAGTTCGTACCGACTAAGGTCCAAAGCGAGGGGAAAGATCCACCGTGGTATAACAATCATGTACGAAAGGTACTACGGAAACAAAGAAAGCTTCATCATAGGTTTAAGAGTAGTCGAATCATAGCTGATAAGGAAAAGCTGAACGAAGCGAAAAAGAGCGTAAAGAGAGCAATGAGAGAAGCATTCAACGAATTCGAACATAAAACATTGGCAAACAATCTAAACAAGAACCCTAAAAAGTTTTGGTCATATGTAAAATCGGTAAGCGGATCTAAATCCCCTATTCAGTCACTCGTTGACCACGATGGCACCGAAACAGAGGACGACCGAAGAAAGGCAGAAATACTGAATTCAGTGTTCCGAAACTGTTTCACTGCGGAAAATCGTAACACGGTCCCTGACTTCAGCCGTCGCACGGACGCCAAAATGGAAAATATTGAAATAAACGATATCGGAATTGAAAAACAACTGCTATCACTTAGTAGCGGAAAAGCATCCGGACCAGACGAGATACCCTTAAGATTCTACAGTGATTATGCTAAAGAACTTGCCCCCTTTCTATCAGCAATTTATCGTAGATCGCTGGAAGAACGTAAAGTACCTAGCGACTGGAAGAAAGCGCAGGTCGTTCCCATTTTCAAGAAGGGTCATAAATCAGATGCGAATAATTATAGGCCTATTTCGCTTACGTCAATCTGTTGTAGAATAATGGAACATGTTTTGTGTTCTCGTATTATGACGTTCTTAGATAATACAAATCTCCTTCATCATAACCAACATGGATTCCGCAAACAGAGATCATGTGAAACTCAGCTCGCCCTATTTGCCCAAGAAATTCACAGTGCCGTAGACACTGGCGAGCAGATTGATGCCGTATTCCTGGACTTCAGGAAGGCATTTGATACGGTTCCGCACTTACGTTTAGCGAAAAAAATACGAGCTTACGGAATATCGGACCAGGTTTGTGATTGGATTCAGGATTTCCTAGAAGAAAGAACACAACATGTCATTCTTAACGGTTCAAAATCTGCAGATGTAGAGGTAATTTCGGGAGTACCGCAGGGAAGCGTGATAGGATCTTTATTGTTTACAATATACATAAATGACTTAGTTGACAACATCGGTAGCTCCGTGAGGCTATTTGCAGATGACACGGTTGTCTACAAGAAAGTAGCAACATCAGAAGACTCGTACGTACTCCAGGAGGACCTGCAGAGGATTAATGCATGGTGCGACAGCTGGCAGCTTTCCCTAAACGTAGATAAGTGTAATATAATGCGCATACATAGGGGCAGAAATCCATTCCAGTACGATTATGCCATAGGTGGTAAATCATTGGAAGCGGTAACGACCGTAAAATACTTAGGAGTTACTATCCGGAGCGATCTGAAGTGGAATGATCACATAAAACAAATAGTGGGAAAAGCAGGCGCCAGGTTGAGATTCATAGGAAGAATTCTAAGAAAATGTGACTCATCGACGAAAGAAGTAGCTTACAAAACGCTTGTTCGTCCGATTCTTGAGTATTGCTCATCAGTATGGGACCCTTACCAGGTTGGATTAATAGAAGAGATAGACATGATCCAGCGAAAAGCAGCGCGATTCGTCATGGGGACATTTAGTCAGCGCGAGAGCGTCACGGAGATGCTGAACAAGCTCCAGTGGCGGACACTTCAAGAAAGGCGTTACGCAATACGGAGAGGTTTATTATCGAAATTACGAGAGAGCACATTCCGGGAAGAGATGGGCAACATATTACTACCGCCCACATATATCTCGCGTAATGATCACAACGAAAAGATCCGAGAAATTAGAGCAAATACGGAGACTCACAAGCAGTCGTTCTTCCCACGCACAATTCGTGAATGGAACAGGGAAGGGGGGATCAGATAGTGGTACAATAAGTACCCTCCGCCACACACCGTAAGGTGGCTCGCGAAGTATAGATGTAGATGTAGATGTAGAACTACCGTAGACTACTCTTACTTATGATGGTCTACGGCAACATACGGTAGTTTTACAACTCTAAGCCGGCCGCGGTGGTCTAGCGGTTCTGGCGCTGCAGTCCGGAACCACGGGACTGCTACGGTCGCAGGTTCGAATCCTGCCTCGGGCATGGGTGTGTGTGATGTCCTTAGGTTAGTTAGGTTTAAGTAGTTCTAAGTTCTAGGGGACTTTTGACCTAAGATGTTGAGTCCCATAGTGCTCAGAGCCATTTGAACCATTTTTACAACTCTAATTACAACAGTCCACTTATTGTGAACTTAAGAGAAGAAGGCTACACGAAAAAATCAACTCACCTACATATGACGAAATCTCACATCTTTGAATGTATTAATACGACAAAAAATAATAACGTAATGATGATAACATTCAGGTGCAGAAACAGAACTGTTTTCGACGAGGCTATTCACATTTGCGGAGCGATAATCTAGTTAACAGAGATATCGTATACAATTTCGTATCGAAAACGGGCTTAGGGCTTAACGCCCCGTCCACAATAGACCATCAGAAATGTATCACATTTCGCCTGCCGGAGTGGCCGTGTGGTTCTAGGCGCTACAGTCTGGAACCGAGCGACCGCTACGGTTGCAGGTTCGAATCCTGCCTCGGGCATGGATGTGTGTGATGTCCTTAGGTTAGTTAGGTTTAATTAGGTCTAAGTTCTAGGCGACTGATGACCTCAGAAGTTAAGTCGCATAGTACTCAGATCCATTTAAACCAAATGTATAACAAGCTCGGACTGTTTCAAGGATGGAGTAAGGAAATCGGCAACGTCCTTTCAAAGGAATCGTCACGTCATTTGCCTGGAACCATATGGAGAATTCACGGAAAACCGAAATGAGGATGATCGAACACGGATTTGAACCGTCGTTTTCCCGAATGCGAATCGAATGCGCTAACCACTGCGCCACCCTCTTCGGTAGCCGCAACTCGGAGAGCCTTGCGCTATATCACACGCATGCACGCGCGTAGAAAGATCCACAATCAAAGACTGGAAAGTTGCATAAATCGTGCCAATATCCAAGAAAGGAAACAGGAATAATCCGTTGAATTACAAACCCATATCACTAACATCGAATTGCAGTAGGTTTTTGGAACATATACGGTGCTCTATCACTGTGAATCAGCTCGAATAAAAAGAGTTATTGACATATAGCCAAGATGAATTCAGAAAAGCTAGTTCTCGTGAAACGCAGCTAGCGCTTTATTCTCATGAAGTAATGAATGCTGTCGACAGGGGACGTCAAATTGATTCTATATTTTTAGATTTCCAGAAGGCTTTTGACATCGTTCCTCTTGAACGACTACTAATTAAGCTCCATGTCTGTGGAGTATCATCTCAGATTTGGATTCGTGATTTCGTGTCAGAAGGGTCACAGTTCGTAATAATTGATGGAAAGTCATCACGTAAGACAGAAGTAACGTCTGGCGTTCCCCAAAGAAGTGTTACAGGGCCCCTGTTGTTCCTGAGGTACGTAAACGATGTTGGAGACCATCTGAGCAGTCCTCTTAGATTGTTTACAGATGATGCTGTCATTTACCGTCAAGTAAAGTCAGTAGATGATCAAAACCCATTGCAAAATGATTTAGGCAAGATATGTGTATGGTACAAAAAGTGGCAATTGACTCTGAATCATGAAAAGCGTGAAGTCATCCCTTAGGAATATGGCGGCTAAGGACGGGAAGAAAGCCAATGTGCACTCCGTTTGCATACCGGGAACAGTCATCCAACATGTGGAAAGGGTCCTTCCGGATGCCATGAAAGGTTCAGGGTGCAGCCAACTGCAGGTGGTGGCTCATGTCTACACTAATGACGTGTGTCGCTATGGATCGGAGGAGATTCTGTCTGGTTTCCGGCGGCTATCTGAGTTGGTGAAGACTACCAGTCTTGCTAACGAGATGAAGGCAGAGCTCACCATCTGCAGCATCGTCGACAGGACCAATTGCGAACCTTTGGTCAGAGCCGAGTGTAGGGTCTCAATCAAAGGCTCAGATGGTTCTGCGACCATGTAGGCTGCAGATTCCTCAATTTGCGTCATTGGGTGGTGGGGTTTCGGGTTCCGCTAAATAGGTCAGGTGTCCACTACACACAGGAGGCGGCTACTTGGTTAGCAGGAGCTGTGTGGCGTAGACTGGCGGTGTTTTAGGTTAGACAGTCTCGGGAAAGATCAAAAAGGGCTCCAGTCTCAAGGGGTACAAGGCAAAGAAACGACAAGGATCGACCAAGCAACAGTCGGTATTGTAGTTGTAAACTTTCGTAGCTGTGTTGGAAAAGTACCCGACCTTCAAGCGCTGATAGAAAGCACTGACTCTGAAATCGTTATAGAAACAGAAAGCTGGCGAAAGCCAGATATGAATTCTGCCGAAATTTTCACAGCGGCGCAATCCGTGTTCAGAAAGGATAGATTAAATGAAGTAGGTGGTGGTGTGTTTGTGTCTGTTGGTAGTAGTTTATCTTTTAGTGAAGTTCAAATAGTTCCTGCGGATTACTGTGGGTAGAGCTTGTACTCAACAGCCGTACCAAAATAATAATTGGCTCCTTCTACCGACCCCCCGGACTCAGATGATATAATAGCTGAACGGTTCAAAGAAAACTTGAATCTCATTACAAATAAGTACCCCACTCATACAGTTATAATTGGTGGAGACTTCAATCTACCCTCGATTTGTTGGCGAATATACAAAGCCGGTGGAAGACAGAAAAATTCTTCCGAAATTGTACTAAATGCTTTATCTGAGAATTACTTTGAACAATTAGTTCATGAATCCACACGAATTGTAAATGGTTGCGAAAACACATTTAACCTCTTAGCCACAAATAATCCTGATCCCATAGAGAGCGTCATGACGGATTTGTGAACACAAGGTCATTTTACCGAGGCTCAAAACCATATCAACCAAAACCACTACAAATAAACGCAAAATATATCTATTGAAAACACCAGATAAAAATTCGCTTGATGCCTTCCTAAGAGAGAGTCTCCATTCCTTCCAAGCTAATTATGTAAGTATAGACCAGATACGGCTCAAATTCAAAGATACAGTATCGACAGCAGTAGATGTATACCGCATAAGTTAATAAGAGACGGGACTGATCCACCAAGGTACACAAAACACATCAGAACACTGTTGCAGAAGCAGCGAAAAAAGCATACCAAATTCAGAAGAACGCAAGACGGGCTAAGTTTCACGGAAGCTCGAAATTTAGTGCGGACGTCAATGCGAGATGCTTTTAATAGTTTCCACACTGAAACATTGTCTCAAAATATGGTAGAAAACCCAAAGAAATTCTCGTCGTACGTAAAGTACACTAATGACAAAAAACAGTCAATACCTTCACAGCGCGATAGCGATGGAAATGTTACCGATGATGGTTACTAAATACAGTTTTCCGTAATTCCTTCACAAAAGAAGACGAAGTAAATATTCCAGAATTCAAAACCAGAACAGCTGTTAGCATGAGTGGCATAAAAGTAGATATCTTAGGTGTTGCGAAACAACTCAAATCACTTAAGAAATGCAAGTCTTTAGGTCCAGATGGTATACCAATCAGGTTCCTTTCAGAGTATGTAGACACAATAGCGCCTTTCTTAGCAATCATATACAACCTCTCACTTGACGAAAGGTCTGTTCCTAAAGACTGGAAAGTAGCACAGGTCACACCAATATTCAAAAAAGGAAATAGGAGTAACCCATTGAATTACAGACCCATATCACTGACCTCAATTTGCAGTAGGATTTTGGAGCATGTACTGTACTCGAACATTATGAATCACCTTGAAGAAAATGACTTATTGATACATAACCAACACGGACTCAGAAAATATCGTTCTTGTGCAACACAGATAGCTCTTTATTCCCATGAAGTTATGAGTGCTGTCGACAAGGGATCTCAAATCGATTCCACATTCCTAGATTTCCAGAAGGCTTTTGATATCGTTCCTCACAAGCGACTATTAATCATATTGCTTTCATATGGAGTATTGTCTCAGTTGTGTGACTGAATTCGTGATTTCCCCTCAGAGAGGTCACAGTTCGTTGTGATAGACGGTAAATCATCGAGTAGAACAGAAGTGATATCTGGCGTTCCGCAAGGTAGTGTCATAGGCCCTCTGCTGTTCCTGATTTATGTAAATGATCTAGGTGATAATCTGAGCAGCCCCCTTAGATTGTTTGCAGATGACGCTGTATATTACCGTCTAGTAAAATCATCAGACGATCAATTCCAATTACAAAATGATCTAGAGAGAATTTCTGTATGGTGTGAAAAGTGGCAATTAGCATTAAACAAAGAAAAGTGCGAGGTCATCCACATGGGTACTAAAAGAAATCCGATATTGGGTATACGATAAATCGTACAAATCTAAGGGCTGTAAATTCGACTAAATACCTAGGAATTACACTTACGAGCAACTTAGATTGAAAGACCACATAGATAATATTGTGGGGAAGGCGAAACAAAAACTTCGATTTGTTGGCAGAACACTTAGAAGATGCGGCAAACCCACTAAAGAGACAGCCTATATCACACTTGTCCATCCTCTGCTGGAATATTGCTGCGCGGTGTGGGATCCTTACCAAGTAGGATTGACGGAGGACATCGAAAAGTGCAAAGAAGGGCAGCTCGTTACGTGTTATCGCGCAATAGGCGTGAGAGTGCCTCTGATATGATACGCGAGTTGAGGTGGCGGTTACTGAAACAAAGGCGATTTTCTTTGCGGCGAGATCTATTTACGAAATTTCAATCACCAACTTTCTCTTCCGAATGCGAAAATATTTTGTTGACACTTACCTACGTAGGGAGAAATGATCGTCATAATAAAATAAGAGAAATCAGAGCTCGAACGAAAAGATTTAGGTGTTCCTTTTTCCAACGCGCCATTAGAGAGGGGAATGGTAGAGAAGTAGTATGAAAATGGTTCGATGAACCCCCTGCCAGGCACTTAAGTGTGAATTGCAGAGTACCCATGTAGATGTAACCCGCTAAATTTTAGTTACAGGATAAATCACACAAATACACAGGCTGTAAACTGAACTAAATACTCAGGTACTGCAATTACGAATAACTTCAATTGGAACGATCACATAGATAATGCTGTGGGGAAAGGTAAAGACTTCAATTTATTAGCAGAACACTTAGTAGATGTAACAGATTTACTAAAGAGATTGCTTACACTACACTTGTCCGCCCTCTTCTAGAGTAGTGCTGTGCGGTGTGGGATCCGCATCAGATTGGGTTGAAGAGGACATCGAAAAATTCCAGGCAGGGAAGCTCGTTTTTTGCTATTGCGAAACAGGGGAGAGAGTGCCATGGATATGACTGACGAATAGGTGTGTCAGTCATTAATAAAAATTACTTTTTCGTTGCGGCAGGTTCGCTTCATAAAATTTCGATCACCAGTTCTCCCTTTAAAGTGAGAAAATATTGTGCTGGCACCCACCTACATAGACAGAGATGATCATTTAAATAAAATCAGAAAATCACTGCTCGCACCGAAATATTTAAGTATTCGTCTTTTCCTACGCTCTGTTTGAGAGTGGAACGGTAGAGAAGTAGCTTCAAGGTGGTTCGATGTTCACCATAGGAGACGAACTTTGAATTCAACAGGCCGAAAGTTTTTTTCTGTATCCACTCATGAGGCTGCATGCAGTTGCTTCATACGTCACTCCCTAATAACATTGCATTTATCGTAAATATTCATCATGCAATCACAGAACAAAATACCAGTGATCCTTCTGAATTGCTATAACCTTTCTCACGTAAAACCTATCGTTCCATCCCATTATGCAGGCGGTTTGTTCAACATCGCGCAAGTGGTGGATGCCTTCAAGTGGCCTGCCTAGCCAAAACAATTGACTTCACTCTGCTTGGTATCGGGAACTGTTCCGAATTAAGCATGTGTCTATGTAATAACATTGTAGTGGGATAATCATAACTCATAAGTACGTAGGCTTCCGCGGGTGGTGTTATATTGGATAAAATAATTTTGGGTATTTGGCCGCGTCATTGTAAACTTCCAAAACAACTAGACCGCCGAATGGCAGTAAACCGCCCTGAAGAGTACCGTAAAAAGTCGGTCGCTACGTTGAAATTTAGTTGTTTTAATCGTTTACAATGACGCGGCCGAGTACCCTAAATTATTTTAT